>NW_020837961.1:11960486-12430721 GCF_003676395.1 Aethalodelphis obliquidens
CGTACCGCAAAAAAAAAAAAAAAAAAAACCACAATAATTAGTATACCAAATATCTTTTCAAAAGTGAATTAATAGAATACAGAAATCTGAAGCATTTTAATTAATGCCAAAGGTGAGAAAAACAGAAAATGCTAAGTTATATTGCTCTTTTCTTTAGGACATTTATATAGGTTTATGAATTTATCTCAGCTCATATATTCCTCAACATATTTTTCTAAGTAGTATTCAAGAAATTATGGTAGATGTAGAAAACGTCCATCTAACAGACCCACAGTTTGGAAACCCAAAATTATAAGAAATTATAAACCACCCCCAAAAAAAGCCAAAAGATCTAGGTCATTATCTGTTTACTCTATTTCCAGAAATAAGCTCTAATTCCTTCTAAAGAAATTGTTTAATCTGAATGTTACTTAAAGCCCTGAAATGAGGGATTGCTATTTTAATTCTGCTTGAATCCTTATAATTGAATGTCAAAATCACATTTAAAAAAATTTTAGGCAGATTAAATTATTCTAATTCTCTCATCATCTCACCTATTCATTGTCATGAACTTTTTACAAATATTAATAGTTTGGGGTATTTATTATTCTTCAGGGATCATCTAACTCTAAGCATAACTCTAGATTTATATGCAGAAAAGATTACAGTGAAATACACACTGATAGAATTCAGAAATTTTTTTTAATTTGAGAAATATGTTTATTAGCATAATTTCAACATTCATAAATAAGTATTCTATTAAAAGAATACCCACAGATATAGAAAACAAACTTATGGTTACCAAAGGAGAAAAGTGGCAAGGGATAAATTGGAAGTTTGAGATTAACATATGCACACTACTATATATAAAATAGATAACCAACAAGGAGCTACTGTATAGCACAGGGAACTATACTCAATATTGTGTAATAACCCATAAGGGAGAAGAATCTAAAAAAATAGATATATATAACTGAAACACTTTGCTGTACACCTAAAACTAACACAACATTGTATATCAACTACACTTCAATTTAAAAAAATAATAATAATAAAGCAAAAAAAAAAAACCCTGTAGAATATTAAAGTAAGTCTTGAGATTTTAAAATAAAAAAGTCACGATGACTCAGAAAGTTTACATAATATATCATAAAAATATTTTAAATACATAGCTACATAACTTCACTGTATCCAACAAATTTAAAGCATTAACAATTTTGTTAAAATATCTATTTTATTTTATAATAATAAGGATTATTATTTCTATAGGCAATCATTTCTCTCTGAGGGGGAAAAAAAGGTTTACTGCAGTCAGTAGTCATTCTAGTAAAGTGTGTCTCTTCCTAATTAATGTGTTCGGAGGGATAAATATATTCTGTTTACATGCAAAAAATTTAAATTCATTTTCAATCTTAATTACATTCCACAATCTATGGAGATATTAAAAATAACAAGTGCCATAAATTGTGAAGACTGGGGGACTTGAAAAACCCCTAAAATGTATTAAGTGATTTATTTGTATTAATTAACCCAGTTACTATTTTTGAAAAATCGTTGTCAGCTTAGAATGACTACTAGTGATTGTCTGTTATAAATAAAATTAATTTAGTCTGTTCATCAACATGCAGTACCTTTATCAAATAAAACAAAGTATATGCAGAGATTATGCAGTGGAAATTTTAAGGTAAATCACCAATAAACAGAAAATTGAGGTTTTTAGCAGATTTGCTCATTACAAAATTAAATGCCTCATCTGCATACACGTCACACTTTCCACCAACTCATACACCCTCCTTCACACACACACACACACACACACACACACTGCTCACTACATTCCACACTTCCAGTCATCCATGTCCCTCCCTATATTTGATTCATAATTACCAAACCAAAAAGGACAGCTCTGAAAAGGCGAGGCAACTAACTCTAGCTGTCATTTCAATAAAAAGTTCAATTTTCATTAGACCTTTTTACACTACCCACTACTTCAGAAAAGTTCATCTGATCATCTTTGTTCAGGTACTTTTGAAGGTGTGATTTTTCCCATAGATGTGTTACTGCCCCATGTGGAGAAAGGTTTCAGTATATTGTCAGTTGGTGTGCTTTGGGCCTGTGGTATGTATAGAAGTCTGGCCTCTGAATACCTCTATCTAGGGGAATATACATTGAAAACGATAACACCTATTTAAAAATAAGAAATTCTTCTTAACTAGCCCTATCTTCATGTGATATTTTATTCATATTCTTATCCCCTTTCATATACTAATATTTCTTTATAATTCTGTGCTTCTACTTCTTTCTTGTCTTGTATCTTAGTAGAAACTCATTTTAACTTATCCTTATAGTAATTATAATTATACTTTAATGTGTTTAGAATATTGTAAATCATATATAATGCTTAGGACATTGTATGTGTTTACAGACATTGAGTGAACACTGACATTAACTGTAAATCAACCAAATGACTTTGAACCCATTATGGATGAAGAGATCCCACCAAACCATAAAATTTTTCTGTACTATCAATATTCCATCGTGGCAGTATTTGATTTGGTAGGACAGAAATGCCTTCTACCATAGTGTCTTTCCTGGATGAAAAAAATAAAGATGGCACACTCTTTAATTCAACCATATACTCAAAGGCTTAAGCACAGATTTAGGGGAAAATATCTGATCTCTCATTTCTAATCACCTCCGCCCCAACTTCAAAGAACTCATATCCAGAGCACTGGTTCTTATTTGTTTGTTTATTTACTGGGATAGAGTTCTTATTCAAAATGTTCTACTTAAGTCTCTCCTTGGGGGACTATCTGGAAGCTACACTGAGGGCGGAAATCTATAGTTGGATTGCCTAAGGTACAAATTTCTTGTAGAACCTAAACAGCTGCCAGTTTACTTTTGAGGGCAATCAGGATGTTCATTAGTAACTGAGTTGAAGTAACTGAGAGGAACTTCATTGGTACCGAGTCAGTGACCTGGATCGTTTTCAGAATAAGCATTGAGCTGAAATGGACCATTCATTTCTACTTCCACTGGGATACTGTACCAAAAGGTTGTGGCTCTTACCTTCTTCTAACAGTGGTAGGGATTTTCAGGAGCAGAAAACAAGGCTTTATGTTTGCCATTTGTATCTCAGGGTAATTTTTTATATGATTTTAAAAGAGCATGAGATAAACCCTGTATTTTAGGCTAACCTATGGGACGGATTCCAACTCCTTCATTTGATAGG
Source organism: Aethalodelphis obliquidens (assembly GCF_003676395.1). Classification (NCBI taxonomy): domain Eukaryota; kingdom Metazoa; phylum Chordata; class Mammalia; order Artiodactyla; family Delphinidae; genus Aethalodelphis; species Aethalodelphis obliquidens. Next base: position 11,963,698 of record NW_020837961.1, read on the forward strand.
TAATTGAAATATGATGACAGTACACTGTGGTGAATCAAAGGTTTCAGAAGTGGAGAAGGAAATTAAAAAATAGATCTGGAGCATGGTCAGTAGAAGTTGGTATACTTCAGTAGTTATTAAAGTGGTGTTACTATTGAGTATTGAAATAATACCACTTTAATAATTTTAATAGCAAAAGCCTATATAGGGCATATGATAGCCAGGCACTATTCAAAAAGCTTTATGTATGTTGTCATTTTTGTCCTCACAACTACCCTATTTTACAGATGAAAAAACTGGAGATTACAAAGAGGTTAAGTGACTTTCCCAAGATCATACAAGTAGTACGTGATAGAACTGGTATTTAAACCTTGACAAGTCTGGCTCCAGAGTCAGTGCTCTTAATCACTGTACTCTATTACTAGTCCGGAAAGCTGGTGAAATAGGCCACCAAGATTATACAGATGGTCCCCAACACAATGGTTCAACTTACCAATTTTTCAGCTTTACAGTGGTGTAAGCGGTATGCATTCAGTAGAAACCATACTTGGAATTTTGAATTTTGTATCTTCCTGGGCTCTCAATATGCAGTCTGATACCCTCTCGTGATGCTGGGCAGCAACAGCAAACCACAGCTCCCAGTCAGCCATGCATTCATGAGGGTAAACAACCGATACACTTAAAACCATTCTGTACCCATACAACCATTCTGTTTTTCACTTTCAGTACTGTAATCAATAAATTACATGGGATATTCAACACTTTGATACAAAATAGGCTTTGTGTTAGATGATTTTGCCCAACTGTAGGCTAATGTTAAGTGTTCTGAGTATGTTGGATGTATGTCTGAGAAGCTGGAGGTTGAATGAATCACCAATGGCCAATGATTTAATCAGTCGTGCCTGTGTAATGAAGCCTTCTTAAAAACCCAAAAGGACAGGGCTTCCAGGTTGGTGAACATGTGCAGATTTGGGGAGAGTGGTGTGCAAAGAGCATGGAATCTCCATGCCCTTTCCCCATACGTTGCCCTGTGCACCTCTTTCATCTGGCTGTCCCTGAGTTACATCCTTTTATACTAAACTGGTGATCCAGTAAGTAAACCATTTCTCTGAGTTCTGTAAGCTACCCTGGCAAATTAATCAAACCCAAGGAGGGGTGTTATTGGAAACTCCAATCTATAGTCAGTCAGTCAGAAGCACAGATGACAACCTGGACTTGCAGTTGGCATCTGAAGGGACACAGGGGCAGTCTTATAAACTGAACCCTTAACGTGAGGAATCTGATGCTATCTCCAGGTAGATAGTGTCAGAATTGAGTTGAATTACAGGACACCCAGCTGGTGTTTGAAAATTGTTTGTTGTTATGGGAAAAACCCACACACACACTAACATCAGAATTGGTGACCAGAATCATTCAGCTGCCTCCAGGGAAAGAATTACTCATAAGGGATGTGGAGTCTCAGCCCAATAGCAACGTCCTCGTTATCAGGGGCCAAGAACAATTTTAGTATTTCACCATACTCAGTCTCCAGTGAATTTTTTCAAATAGGAAATCTGAACCAAGCAAGTAAAATAACTATTTTTACCCAAAATTTGTGTAGGAATTCGAGAGCACATGTTAACAAAGCTTTTCGACCAGTTAACAGAGAATGACACAATGGATAAGGTATTCTCCTCACTTCTATGGAGACCCCAGGGCACTGGAGCATTCAGTGAAACAGAGGCGCTAGCAGACATAAGGCAAAGCCCACCCAACAGCAGTAGCAGACCTCAGAGCAGAGAGACAGTCTAGCACAGCAACCTAGACAGTAGCCTGGCAGCAGCTACTGGGTGGAGGAGGCACATTTATCAGACTTTTAGGTCTGAAGGCCTTAGGATCAGGCAGAAAAATGCAAGAATTGGAGAACTGGCTGCGAAAACTACAGGAGCCCATGGAAAACTTTCACAAGTTATTCCCAAAACGAAAGGAAACTTAAAGATGCTGGAGGTCTCACACTTATGGGTGGGGATGAGCCAGATGACTACTTCTTGTATTCAAAAGTGTTATCACACCTTCATCCCTCGTTGGTATAGGCTGAAAAAAAAAAAAAAAGACAACAGATTACATATGCATCCACAAATCATTAATCATCTTTTCTGTATATTTTATGGATATGGTCATAATGTCATATTTAACTTAAAAAATGTTATACATACTAAAATTCAGTTTGTCAAAAAGAAATACCTGAAATGAAAAGATAAAATGTTAATTTGATAGATGTCATGCCTTAAAAAGGGATGATGGATGGAGGGTTATATTCCATTTTTTAAGCTTTTTAGATTTTGCGTTTTGCCATAAATTTCTTCACACTAGATGATTGGCAGACTAGACTAAGACATCAAGAAGAGGAGAGGTAATGAAGATTCATAGGCAGAGTGCAGACCCAAACTTAGCTGAGTCATCAGTGGGAATTTCCATTCCTTTCTCAATCTCTTTTAAATTTTAAATTAGACTTCACTATTAAGAAGACTCGGTACTGAGGATATAGAAACTAGTTCTCAAATTGAAAACCTTATCAAGATAAGAGATTTGACCCTTCTGTACTATATGATTTTAAAGGCTATAATGGCCTCTTTTCACAATAGAATCTGATTTACTGAAAAGTAGCTTTAATATATGACTCATTATTTTACATTTACAATACCAGCATTATTATGATAATACTGTCAAAAATAATATCATTGATTCTTCTTTTTATGATCCAGAGTTGGAGGTCTTTGTAAAAAAAAAATGAGGACTCTGGAATAATTAGAGTTGAATTTTAGAACATTATCCATATGAATTATTTCTAACAAAGGGTATTCTCATGTGACAAGCAGGGGAATCTTCTATTTCTAGCTACAATTACTCAGTGGTTTAATGTCAGTTAGAATGCTATCTCAGTCAAAATAGCTCCTATATATGTAAAATTATGGTTATTTCCCAAATTATACTGTTTTTTCAACTGAAGCAATGTTTAAATGCTGTGATTTTGACTTGCCAGGAGGCACAGGTAGTCACATAAACAAGTTTCATATTGAAAGGCAGTGCTTGCAGTCAGAAAAAAAAGAACATTTTCTATAATTTTGTAATGAGAGAAAAAAGTAAGAAAGACTTTAATTCAAATGGATATTTGTGCATTAGAAATTACTGTGGACTAAATAACTTGTTATACACACTACTCATAAAATAGATTACTAATAAGGACCTACTGTATAGCATGGGGAACTCTACTCAATACTGTATAATGGCCTATATGGGAAAAGAATCTAAAAGAGAGTGGATATATGTATAAGTATAACTGATTCACTTTGCTGTACAGCAGAAACTAACACAACATTGTCAGCTATACTCCAATAAAAAATAAATAAATAATTTATTATTTGAGTTGAAACACCTATCAAGAAGTGGGAGAAATACTCTTTATTGAATGGGCCAGTAGCCATGGACCTGCCCCTCAACTTGTAATCAAAAGTTTTTTTTCTTCTTTTGTATTTTTGTTTTTAAACACCTTTATTGGAGTATAATTGCTTTACAATGGTGTGTTAGTTTCTGCTTTATAACAAAGTGAATCAGCTATACATATACATATATCCCCATATCTCCTGCCTGTTGCATCTGCCTCCTACCCTCCCTATCCCACCCCTCTAGGTGGTCCAAAGAACCAAACTGATCTCCCTGTGCTACGTGGCTGCTTTCTGCTAGATATCTATTTTACATTTGGTAGTGTATATATGTCCATGCCACTCTCTCACTTTGTCCCAGTTTACCATTCCCCCTCCCCATGTCCGCAAGTCCATTCTCGACATCAGCGTTTTTTTTCCTGTCCTGCCCCTAGGTTCTTCAGAACCAATTTTTTTCTTTTTCAGATTCCATGTATATGTGTTAGCATATGGTATGTGTTTTTCTCTTTCTGACTTACTTAACTCTGTATGACATACCCTAGGTCCATCCACCTCACTACAAATAACTCAATTTCATTTCTTTTTATGGCTGAGTAATATTCCATTGTATATATGTGCCACTTCTTCTTTATCCCTTCATCTGTCAGTGGACACTTAGGTTACTTCCGTGTCCTGGCTATTGTAAATGGAGCTAAAATGAACATTGTGGTACATGAGTGTTTTTGAATTATAGTTTTCTCAGGGTATATGCCCAGTAGTGGGATTGCTGGGTCGTATGGTAGTTCTAGTTATAGTTTTTTAAGGAACCTCCATACTGTTCTCCATAGTGGCTGTATTAATTTACATTCCCACCAAAAGTGCAAGAGGGTTCCCTTTTCTCCACACCTGCTCCAGTATTTACTGTTTGTAGATTTTTTGATGACGGCCATTCTAACTGGTGTCAGGTGTTACCACATTGTAATTTTGATTTGCATTTCTCTAATAATTAGTGATGTTGAGCATCCTTTCATATGTTTGTTGGCAATCTGTATATCTTTGGAGAAATGTCTGTTTAGGTCTTCTGCCCATTTTTGGATTGGGTTGTTTGGTTTTTTGATATTGAGCTACATGAGCTGCTTGTAAATTTTCAAGATTAATCCTTTGTCAGTTGCTTCATTTGCGAACATTTTCTCCCATTCTGAGAGCTGTCTTTTCGTCTTGTTCATGCTTTCCTTTGCTGTGCAAAAGCATTTAAGTTTCATTAGGACCCAATTGTTTATTTTTGTTTTTATTTCCATTTCTCTAAGAGGTGGGTCAAAAAGGATCTTGCTGTGATTTATATCATTGAGTGTTCTGCCTATGTTTTCCTCTAACTGTTTCATGGTGTCTGGCCATACATTTAGGTCTTTAATCCATTTTGAGTATTTTTGTGTATGGTGTTAGAGAGTGTTCTAATTTCTTTCTTTTACATGTAGCTTTCCAGTTTTCCCAGCACCATTTATTGAAGAGGCTGTCTATTCTTCATTGTATAATCTTGCCTCCTTTATCAAAAATAAGGTGACCATATCTGCGTGGGTTTATCTCTGGGCTTTCTATCCTGTTCCATTGATCTATATTTCTGTTTTTGTGCCAGTACCATACTGTCTTGATTACTGTAGCTTTGTAGTATAATCTAAAGTCAGGGAGCCTGATTCCTCCAGCTGCATTTTTGTTTCTCAAGATTGCTTTCGCTATTCGGGGTCTTTTGTGTTTCCATACAAATTGTGAAATTTTTTGTTCTAGTTCTGTGAAAAATGCCACTGGTAGTTTCATAGGGATTGCATTGAATCTGTACATTGCTTTGGCTAGTATGGTCATTTTGACAATGTTGATTATTCCAATACAAGAACATTGTATACCTCTCCATCTGTTTGTATCATCTTTAATTTCTTTCATCAATGTTATACAGTTTTCTGTATACAGGTCTTTTGTCTCCTTAGGTAGGGTTATTCCTAGGTATTTTACTCTTTTTCTTGCAATGGTAAATTGGAGTGTTTCCTTAATTTCTCTTTCAGATTTTTCATCATTAGTGTTTAGGAATGCACGTGATTTCTGTGCATTAATTTTATATCCTCCTACTTTACCAAATTCATTGATTAGCTCTAGTAGTTTTCTGGGAGCATCTTTAGCATTGTTTATGTATAGTATCATGTCATCTGCAAACAGTGACAGCTTTATTTCTTCTTTTCCAGTTTGGATTCCTTTTATTTCTTTTCCTTCTCTGATTGCTGTGGGTAAAAATTCCAAAACTATGTTGAATAATACTGGTGTGAGTGAGCATCCTATCTTGTTCCTGATTTTAGAGGAAACGGTTTCAGTTTTTCATCATTGAGAGCACTGTTGCCTGTGGGTTTGTCATATATGGCCTTTATTATGTTGGGGTAAGTTCCCTCTATGCCTGCTTCTGGAAGGTTTTTATCATAAGTGGGTGGTGAATTTTTTCGAAAGCTTTTTCTGCATCTTTGAGATGATCATATAGTTTTTCTCCTTCAGTTTGTTAATAGAGTTTATCACATTGAGTGATTTGTGTATATTGAAGAATCCTTTCATTCCTGAGATAAACCCCACTTGATCATGGTGTATGATCCTTTTAATGTGCTGTTGGATTCTGTTTGCTAGTATTTTGTTGAGGATTTTTGCACCTATGTTCATCAGAGATATTGGCCTGTAGTTTTCTTTCTTTGTGATATCCTTGTATGGTTTTGGTATCAGGGTGATGGTGGCCTCGTAGAATGAGTTTGGGAGTGTTCCTCCCTCTGCTATATTTTGGAAGAGTTTGAGAAGGATAAATGTTTGATAGAATTCACCTGTGAAGCCATCTGGTCCTGGGCTTTTGTTTGTTGGAAGATTTTTAATAACAGTTCCAATTTCAGTGCTTGTGATTGGTCTGTTCATATTTTCTATTTCTTCCTGATTCAGTCCTGATAGGTTGTGCATTTCTAAGAATTTGTCCATTTCTTCCAGGTTGTCCATTTTATTGGCATAGAGTTGCTTGTAGTAATCTCTCATGATCTTTTTAATTTCTACAGTGTCAGTTGTTACTTCATTTTCATTTCTAATTCTATTGATTTGAGTTTTCTCCCTTTTTTCTTGATGAGTCTGGCTAATGGTTTATCAATTTTGTTTATCTTCCCAAAGAACCAGCTTTTAGTTTTATTGATCTTTGCTATCGTTTCCTTCATTTCTTTTTCATTTATTTCTGATCTGATTTTTATGATTTCTTTCCTTCTGCTACATTGGGGTTTTTTCTTCTTTCTCTAATTGCTTTATGTGCAAGGTTAGGTTGTTTATTTGAGATGTTTCCTGTTTCGTAAGGTAGGATTGTATTGCTATAAACTTCCCTCTTAGAACTGCTTTTGCTGCATCCCATAGATTTTGGATCGTCGTGTCTCCATTGTCATTTGTTTCTAGGTATTTTTTTATTTCCTCTTTGATTTCTTCAGTGATCACTTCGTTATTAAGTAGTGTATTGTTTAGCCTCCATGGGTTTGTATTTTTTGCAAAGTTTTCCTGTAATTGATATCTAGTCTCATAGCGTTGTGGTCAGAAGAGATACTTGATACAATTTCAGTTTTCTTAAATTTACCAAGGCTTGATTTGTGACCCAAGATGTGATCTATCCTGGAGAATGTTCCATGAGCACTTGAGAAAAATGTGTATTCTGTTGTTTTTGGATGGAATGTCCTATAAGTATCAATTAAGTCCATCTTGTTTAATGTATCATTTAAAGCTTGTGTTTCGTTACTGATTTTCTTTTTGGATGATCTGTACATAAGTGAAAGTGGGATGTTAAAGTCCCCTACTATGAATGTGCTACTGTTGATTTCCCCTTTTATGGCTGTTAGTAATTGCCTTATGTATTGAGGTGCTCCTATGTTGGGTGCATAAATATTTACAATTGTTATATCTTCTTCTTGGATCGATCCCTTGATCATTATGTAGTGTCCTTCTTTGTCTCTTCTCATAGTGTTTATTTTAAAGTCTATTTTGTCTGATGAGAATTGCTACTCCAGCTTTCTTTTGGTTTCCATTTGCATGAAATATCTTTTTCCATCCCCTCACTTTCAGTCTGTATGTGTCTCTAGGTCTGAAGTGGGTCTCTTGTAGACCGCAAATATATGGGTCTTGTTTTTGTATCCATTCAGCCAATCTGTGTCTTTTGGTGGGAGCATTTAGTTCATTTACATTTAAGGTAATTATCGATATGTATGTTCCTATTCCCATATTCTTAATTGTTTTGGGTTCGTTATTATAGGTCTTTTCCTTTTGTGTTTCTTGCCTAGAGAAGTTCCTTTAGCAGTTGTTGTAGAGCTGGTTTGGTGGTGCTGAACTCTCTGAGCTTTTGCTTGTCTGTAAAGGTTTTAATTTCTCCATCAAATCTGAATGAGATCCTCGCTGGGTAGGGTAATCTTGGTTGTGGGTTTTTCTCCTTCATCACTTTAAATATGTCCTGCCAGTCCCTTCTGTCTTGCAGAGTTTCTGCTGAAAGATCAGCTGTTAACCTTATGGGGATTCCCTTGTGTGTTATTTGTTGTTTTTCCCTTGCTGCTTTTAATATGTTTTCTTTGTATTTAATTTTTGACAGTTTGATTAATATGTGTCTTGGCATATTTCTCCTTGGATTTATCCTGTATGGGACTCTCTGTGCTTCCTGGACTTGATTAACTCTTTCCTTTCCCATATTAGGGGAGTTTTCAACTATAATCTCTTCAAATATTTTCTCAGTCCCTTTCTTTTTCTCTTCTTCTTCTGGAACCCCTGTAATTCGAATGCTGGTGCGTTTGATGTTGTCCCAGAGGTCTCTGAGACTGTCCTCAGTTCTCTTCATTCTTTTTTCTTTATTCTGCTCTGCAGTAGTTATTTCCACTATTTTATCTTCCAGGTCACTTATCCGTTCTTCTGCCTCAGTTATTCTGCTATTGATCCCATCTAGAGTATTTTTAATTTCATTTATTGTGGTGTTCATCATTGTTTCTTTCATCTTTAGTTCTTCTAGGTCCTTGTTAAATGTTTCTTGCATTTTGTCTATTCTATTTCCAAGATTTTGGATCATCTTTACTATCATTACTCTGAATTATTTTTCAGGTAGACTGCCTAGTTCCTCTTCATTTGTTAGGTCTGGTGGGTTTTTATCTTGCTCCTTCATCTGCTGTGTGTTTTTCTGTCTTCTCATTTTGCTTATCTAACTGTGTTTGGGGTCTCCTTTTTGCAGGCTGCAGGTTCGTAGTTCCTGTTGTTTTTGGTGTCTGTCCCCAGTGGCTAAGGTTGGTTCAGTGGGTTGTGTAGGCTTCCTGGTGGAGGGGACTAGTGCCTGTGTTCTGGTGGATGAGGGTGGATCTTGTCTTTCTGGTGGGCAGGTCCACGTCTGGTGGTGTGTTTTGGGGTGTCTGTGGACTTATTATGACTTTAGGCAGCCTCTCTGCTAATGGGTGGGGTTGTGTTCCTGTCTTGCTAGTTGTTTGGCATAGGATGTCCAGCACTGTAGCTTTCTGGTCGTTGAGTGAAGCTGGGTGCTGGTGTTGAGATGGAGATCTCTGGGAGATTTTCGCCGTTTGATATTATGTGGAGCTGGGAGGTCTCTTGTGGACCAGTGTCCTGAAGTTGGCTCTCCGTCCTCAGAGGCACAGCACTGACTCCTGGCTGCTGCACCAAGAGCCTTTCATCCGCATGGCTCAGCATAAAAGGGAGAAAAACTAGAAAGAAAGAATTAGTAGAAGTAGAAAGAAAGGAGGGAAGGGAGGGAGGGAGGGAGGAAGGAAGGAGGGAAGGAAGGAAAAAAAGAAAGGAGATAAAGTAAAATAAAATAAAGGTAAAATATAATTAATTATTTTAAAGTTATTAAAATAAAAAAAATTAAGAGAAAAAAATACAAAAAAAGAACGGACGGATAGAACCCTAGGACAAATGGTGGAAGCAAAGCTATACAGACAAAATCTCACACAGAAGCATACACATACACACTCACAAAAAGAGGAAAAGGGGAAAAAATAATAAATCTTGCTCTCAAAGTCCACCTCCTTAATTTGGGATGATTGGTTGTCTATTCAGGTATTCCACAGCTGCAGGTACATCAAGTTGATTGTGGAGCTTTAATCCGCTGCTCCTGAGGCTGCTGGGAGAGATTTCCCTTTCTCTTCTTTGTTCTCACAGCTCCCGGGGGCTCAGCTTTGGATTTGGCCCCGCCTCTGCGTGTGTCTGTTCTTCGCTCAGACAGGACGGGGTTAAAGGAGCCGCTGATTCGGGAGCTCTGGCTCACTCAAGCCGTGGAGGGGGATGGGGAGGGAGGGGCACGGCGTGCGGGGCGGGCCTGCGGCGGCAGAGGCCGGCGTGACGTTGCACCAGCGTGAGGCACGCCGTGCGTTCTCCCGGAGGAGTTGACCCTGGATCCCGTGACCCTGGCCGAGGCGGGCTGCACAGGCTCCCCGGAATGGGGGTGTGGACAGTGACCTGTGCTCGCACCCAGGCTTCTCGGTGGCGGCAGCAGCAGCCTTGGCGTCTCATGCCCGTCTCTGCGGTCCGCGCTTTTAGCCGCGGCTCGCGCCCGTCTCTGGAGCTCCTTTAAGCAGCGCTCTTAATCCCCTCTCCTCGCGCACCAGGAAACAAAGAGGTAAGAAAAAGTCTCTTGCCTCTTCGGCAGGTCCAGACTTTTCCCCGGACTCCCTCCCGGCTAGCCGTGGCGCAGTAACCCCCTGCAGGCTGTGTTCACGCTGCCAACCCCAGTCCTCTCCCTGCGGTCCGACCGAAGCCCGAGCCTCAGCTCCCTGCCCCGCCCGCCCCGGCGGGTGAGCAGACAAGCCTCTGGGGCTGGTGAGTGCCGGTCGGCCCTGACCCTCTGTGCGGGAATCTCTCGCTTTGCCCTCTGCACCCGTGTAGCTGTGCTCTCCTACGCGGCTCTGAAGCTTTCCCCCTCCGCCATCCGCAGTCTCCGCCCACGAAGGGGCTTCGTAGCGTGTTGAAACTTTTCCTCCTTCGCAGCTCCCTCCCACTGGTGCAGGTGCCGTCACTATTCTTTTGTCTCTGTTTATTCTTTTTTCTTTTGCCCTACCCAGGTACGTGGGGGGTTTCTTGCCTTTTGGGAGGTCTGAGGTCTTCTGCCGGCGTTCAGTAGGTGTTCTGTAGGAGTTGTTCCATGTGTAGATGTATTTCTGGTGTATCTGTGGAGAGGAAGGTGATCTCCGCGTCTTGCTCTTCCGTCATCTTCCCGGAAGCCTCTGGAGTCTCAAATTTTTGAGGAGGACCAGAGCTGACAAGATTCAGAATTAGTACCGGGAATGAGCGGAGATTAAGGTCATTGAAATCGCAGAGATCCAGGCCCAGTCTGGGTGTTCAAATGAGTCATTAACATAGATGTATAAATCTTTTTCTCACTGTTGTGGCCTCTCCCGTTGCGGAGCACAGGCTCCGGACGCGCAGGCCCAGCGGCCACGGCTCACGGGCCCAGCCGCTCCGCGGCATGTGGGATCTTCCCGTGAACCCGTGTTCCCTGCATCGGAAGGCGGACTCTCAACCACTGCACCACCAGGAAAGCCCCTATTTATTCTTTTTTCTTTTGCCCTCCGCAGTTACGTGGGGGGTTTCTTGCCTTTTGGGAGGTCTGAGGTCTTCTGCCAGCATTCAGTAGGTGTCTTGTAGGAGTTGTTCCACATGTAGATGTATTTCTGATGTATTTTGGGGGAGGAAGGTGATCTCCATGTCTTACTCCTCTGCCATCTTGCAGGTCTCTCTCTAAACAGAAGTTTCAAAAAATATTTTAAGAATCAAATTTTTAAATTATGACTATGTCAAGAGCTGTGAAGGGTCTGAGATTTATCCTACTTGCAAGTACCTAGTTAGCCCTGCCATAGTTGCATAGATACTGGCAGAAGACATGAGGCTCCTGGATCAGAAATGAAGAACTTTATTACTCATGGCAGAGTGAGCAGCATGCGCTTCATGTTTTCAGGTTTTCCTTGCCCCCAAGTCCGATGGAGATAATGCAGACACAGGCCCAGTGGAATACTGCCCACACAGTGGGTTTAGTAATCTCCAGTCTTACACAGACACAAACCTGCCCAAACTTTGCTGAAGAAAGAGACATTATATCTATTATTCAGTCAGAAAAGAAATCTGCCTCTATGTCCCAAGGCTGTCTGCTAGACAGATATCCATGAAAAGAGTCCAGGACAAAGGTATCACAAGACATGTTAAAAACGAAATGGAAAATTGCTCCTCAACAAAATATTTTAATAGAACCTCATTATTCACAATTTGGTACTTGAGAATTCCTTTACTGAAATGTATGTGTAATCCTAAAATCAATACTTGCCACACTTTCACATGCAGACCTGGGCAGAGTGGGAAAAAGTTGAGTGGCCTGACACTCAGGTTCCCAGCAAAGGCCAAACAAGGGGACTCACGGCCATCTTGTTTTAGTTCTTATACAGTAAACAAATGTCTTTTCTGTTGTGTACTTAGTGTCATGTTCTTTGCATTTTTGTGCACTTTTTTCAGTAATTTTGCTATTTAAAATGGCCTTGAAGAGTGCTGAAGTACTGTCTAGTATTCCTAAGTACAAGAAGGCTATGGTGTGTCTTATGGAGAAAATAAGTGTGTTAGATAAGCTTCATTCAGGCCTAAGTTATAGTGATGTTGGCGGTGAGTTCGAAGTTAATGAATCGAAAGTATTAAATACGATGTCTTTAAACTGAAACAGTCATAAAACAAGGTTGTGCATTGATCTGTTGACGGAAGCGCTGTGCCCAGAGGCTCACAACATTTTCACATACATTTTCAGGCTCACAATAATCCTGTAGTTCCCCTAGGAATAAGAGTTCAGTATTCACTAACTCAGTGTATGCTGCAACGTTATGGACCATCACTGCTGTGAGTAATGAGAATCAGCTGGACGGTCAGTCACAAATGGCGGCAGCCGCACTTCCACTCTTGCACACTTACAGCCTCAACAAAACGGCAAGAGAGATCTTGTAAAACTTAAGCAAAATCATAGCTCAACTCTGTTCAGATGTTCTCCACTGACTTTCCCCTCTCAGAATCTAAAGCAAACTTATCTCAGTGGTCCTGCAGCATCTTCATTCCGCATCTTGCCTGTGTAGCCTCTGGCTGTAGCTTCTTCCGCTCTCCCCCTTGCTCATTCTGCTTCAGCCACCCTGCTTCCTTGCTGTTTATGGGACAGACAGTTTCCTGCTTCGAGACCTCTGCCCTTACTTTTCCTCTGTCTAGAAAGCTCTTGTTCTTTTTCCAGATATCTAAATCACGTATTCCCTCTTCTCTTTCAGGTCTTTGCTAAAATCTCACCTTCCCATTGAGGCCATCACTGACCAACCTACTTAAAATTGCAAGCATGTCCCTCCCAACCCTGATACTCCCCATACCCTATCTCTGCTTTATCGCTCTCCGTGGCACTACCACCATCTGATATAGTATAAATTTACATGTGCATTTGTTCATCTGTATCCTTCCCCAAATATGCAGGGATTATTATTGTCTGTTTTACTCATGGCTGTATACCCAGAACCTAGAACGATGCCTGCCTCACAAGAGATTTTTATTCAATAAGTATTTATTGAGTAAATGAAATAAAAGTCTCTTGGAGTTTTCAGTGACTTTCTTTTTTGCAGTACGGTAAGCTTTACCTTAATCTGCTCCTAAAGAAAGCTCCTGAGAAAATTTCTTCAAAACAGATAAATTAACAGTGAGAGAGGCAGAGCTCAAAAGACTTGCTCAGGCTCAGCAAGGGGAGAAAGCTAATTGGGAAAAGGTAGCAGAGTATTTTCAAGCTGTCTTGAAAAGAGAGGAATGGCAAACCTCTTCATTTTTCACATTGACAAAAAATGTTTTTAGCAGCATGAGAATTGATATTAGTTTTTAAAATAACAATTTAAAAAAAACCCTACTCAGAAAAGTGCTGTTGTCTGTCTAATTTCTTTGTACAATAGTATCAAATCAAACGAATCCCTTATGAAGGAAGAAGAGAGTGCTTTTTCTTTAGAAAACAAAACAATTAGAGTCTAGCTAAACTGCCCACAAAACATGAACTGTTTCACTTAACTAACTGAGAGCACAGCTTAATTCCTAAATAAGGAAGCAGTCGCTGTTAATAGAAGGCAAGCCCCTCACAAGCATGTTTCTCTCTGCCCTAAACAGATATGGAGAGAACTCATGGTGCTTCCTTCAGCGTGTTGCAGCAGACAGCCACAGATAAAGGGAACAAATACCAGGCGAACTTTGAAAAAGATGGTTTGGTTTGGTGTTAAGGCTAATCCTGAGTTTTCCCATCAGGTGGTTTTCTCATGCTGTTGTAATCCAAATTTCTCCAGACCTCACCAACTGGGGAGTGTAACCAAGGCCACATCATCTATAAGAACTTCAAATTCACTAACCTAATGCCCCACGGAACATAGGACCTCTGGCCTCCCTTCAATGTTTCATGCAGTTATTATATGGGATTCCTTAGGTGGGTTGTTTTGGGTGCTCATGAAGAGTCCTCTCAAGACGTTCCACCTGCTAGTGTCCCCCAAACCAACTGAGAGGAGCATTTTGGCTGCCCAAGCTCAACCATAAGAACACACATCAAGGGACTTCCCTAGCAGTCCAGTGGTTAAGACTTTGCCTTCCAATGCAGGGAGTGCAGGTTCGATCCCTGGTCAGGGAGCTAAGATCCCACATGACTTGGGGCCAAAAGGCCAAAACATAAAATAGAAGCAATATTGTAACAAATTCAATAAAGACTTTTTAAAAAAATGGTCCACATCAAAAAAAAAAAAAAAGAACGCACATCAACACCAAGGGTATCAACCCTTGAGAGTCAAAGCAGAACCAGTTTTCCCATAGTCCTCACTACCCTGAGCCATGCTGCAGCGCAAGTAAGAATGCTGCTCTTCTGAGCTGGGTCACACTTGGATGTTATGAGAGCAGCACTTCTGTCTGCTTCTGCTGGCAACCTCTCTGTGTAAAGGACTCGAACAGGTGTGCATTTTGGCAGACTCAGGAACATGCATACATACATATATACATACATCTGTACATGTATATAATATAATATGACCCTGAAGTAAGAGCTATAAGATATAGACAATGCACTACTGGAAGACAAAAGAGAGGACTCAAGAAGGAAAGGCTTCATGATGGAAGGGGCATATATGTAGACCTCAGTCTATAGGTAGTCTATGTGTATCATTATTATTATTTAATTCATGGCTAGAAAGTCTCTTTCCTCAGTCCCCCTGATCCCTGTATTTCAAGAAGATTTACTTTGGTCTATGCTATTTGGGATAACCTTTTTTCATATATCACCTGGTTTAAAAAATATTTCTGATCAAAAATACCCTGCTTTTATGGAAACTGCATTCTAGTGCTCTAAAGAACAATGATGAAGGGAAGGGGAAAGATGGTAGGGTGAGATGTGGGTCAGTGGTTAATAATTTATATAGAGTGGTCAAAGGTAGACTTTAATTAAGTGACATGCAAACAGAATCCTGAAGACAGTGAAAGGAACAAGACATGTAGATATCTAGGGAAGAGCATTCCAGACACAGGGGCTAGCAATGCAAAGGCCCTGAGGTGGGCATAATTAGCATGCTCAAGGAATAGAAAAGATATAGAGCACGGTGTGTAAGAGGTCAAGTGGTAGGAGTTGCAGTCAAAGAGGTAGCCCAGAGCCAGATCACATACAACTTTATAAGCCAATATCAGGACTTTGCTTTTTTTATAATCTTTTTTTATTGAGATATAATTGACATATTAGTTTCATGTACACAGCATCATTCAACATTTGGATATATCACAAAATGATCACCACCGTGAGTCTAGCTAACATGAATCACCACACATAGCTACAGTTTTTTTCCTTGGGATGAGAACTTTTAAGATCTGCTCTCTTAGCAACTTTCAAATATACAAAACAGTATTTTTTTTTTTTATTTGCTGTATGCAGGCCTCTCACTGTTGTGGCCTCTCCCGTTGCGGAGCACAGGCTCCAGACGCGCAGGCCCAGCAGCCATGGCTCACGGGCCCAGCTGCCCTGCGGCATGCGGGATCTTCCCAGACCGGGGCACGAACCCATGTCCCCTGCATCGACAGGTGGACTCTCAACCACTGCGCCACCAGGGAAGCCCCAAACAGTATTTTTAACTCTAGTCATGATGCTGTGCATTACACCTCCATGACTTTGTTTTATAAGTGGAAGTTTGTACCTCTTGACCCCCTTTACCCATTTCACTCACTCCCACTTCCCACCTTTGGCAAGCACCCACTTGATCTGTTCTCTGTATCTATGAGCTCAGTTTTTTTGTTTTGCTTTTTGTTTGTTTCCTTTTTTTTTAGCTTTTATATATAAGTGAGGTCATATAGTATCTGTCTTTCTCTGTTTGACTTATTTCACGTAGCATAATGCCCTCAAGATCCATCCATGTTATCATAAATGGCAAAACTTCATTCTTTTATATGGCTGAATTATATGTATATAATTATATATATATATTTGTGTATACATATACACAAATATATGTATGTGTGTGTGTGTATATCTATCTCACATTTTCTTTATCCATTCTTCCTTTGATGGACACTTAGGTTGTGTCCATATCTTGGCTTTTGTAAATAATGCTGCAGTGAACATGGGGGTGCAGATATCTTTTCAAATAAGTGTTTTTATTTTCTTCAGATAAATACCTAGAAGTGGAATTGCTGGATAATATGGATTTTGCATTTACTTTGAGAGAGATAGACATTAGAAAATTTTGAGCAGAGAAATGATGCTGTCTGAATCAAGGTTTAAAAAGATCCCAGTGACGCTTTGTTACGGCAACTACAGCGGACAAAGTGGAAGCAGGGAGGCTGGCTAAGAGGCTGTGTAACGTATGATAGTGACTCGGATCATAAGGGAAGGGGTGAAGGGTATAGAAAGTGGTCTGATGCTGCATAGATAAGACAGAACTTGCTAACAGATTGGATGTGGGGTTTGAAAGAAAGAGAAGAGTCAAGTGTGACTCCAAGGCTGTTGGTCTGAACAACTAGGAGGGTAGAGTTGTCATTTAATGGGATGGGAAACCTACAGGAGGAACGTGCTGGGGCAGATGAAGACATGAAAATAGAGAAATCAGTTCTGGAAAGTAGGATCTTTGAGGCTTTGGAGTTCACCTGATTTGGGTTAGATCTGCTCTTGCTTTGCAGTTCATTAGTTACACAATCTTCAGCATTAACTCAGCTCTTCTGAGGCTCAGTTTCCTCACCTGTATCATGAGGATAATAGAACCCAAGGTGTAGGATAGTTGTTGTGAAGATTCAACAGAGAGCAGATATAAAGTACCTAAAACACAGATTTTAATAGACGCTAAAATACAACAAAACCGTGTGTGTGTGTGTGTATAATTAATAAGTGGGGTTTATCATAATCTTTGTGAAATTAGGTGTGAGGTTTCTTATGGCACTGTGAGAATTACTTGCAGAAAATTTTCTAAGATTGTGTTTTAATTAGATGAACTCTAAACACTTAAGAAAGGAGATCCTTATCCCGTATCATTCAGTATTTATGTTTATCACAGCAATGTGTCCTTTACTTTTTAGCTCCTTTTCTGGCTTTACTATTCACAGTATGCTGTGCTCTTTCATAGATGTTTTAGTTTTTTTCTCAACTTGGCCAGAAAGCTAAAGCATCAGTCACTCTGGTAGACTTTTGTACAAACCAGTAAGTGCTCTCTTGGTTTTATTCTTTTGGAATTTATATAGTGCCTCAGATCACCAAGGCATCAAGATACTATTCTGATTTGTTTGTTTCCTGTTCTCCAAAATTATTAACTTATACCCTCCTTCCTAAACATCTTGTTTACTTTTAAATAGATTATTATTTTATGTTGGATAGTGTCTGGTAGAACTGTCCTGAATTAAAAACTGAGTAAATATCTTTATTCTCAGAAGAAGAGACTGACCTGACATATTTCCCCGACAGGCGATAGGGTTTTGATTCTGGCTCAGTCACTCCATCTCCAACATCAGGGCCTGTCAGCTGCCAGCATTTCCTAGATACGAGTTTCCTCAAACCGCACTTCACTAGGTCCTTACCTCACTCATCCTTCCCACTCGCTCACAAGATACCCTTCAGTTCCATTTAAGGTGGGGTTTTTATACACACCTGTCCTCCATTATTCTCACAAAGCTAGGCCACGGACAGCAGTAAGGACTGCTTCCCTACCTGTGTGTTCCATCAACTCAAAATCAGTTATTTGTTGTTATGCTTGACACCTAAGTCAGGTGCCAGCAGCGTACCTTTTAAAGCTGTTTTGATAACTCTAAGTGCTCTGAGGTTTACATTCATTAAGTTATTTGAATGTACCACATTTTTTGTATCTTCCTGAAGATTTCTCCCCTTAAATGTCCATCTTAATTTACTACCATGGCCATATCTGTTTTACCCTTGACCTCACTTTTGAGGTACTCCCTGAATTTACTTGTCACCATACTTTTTATTACTTCTGCCTGAAATATCTCTATTCCTCACCCACGTAAAGTTTTACTCAGTTTCCAAGACTCAGTTCTAATACTGCTTCTTCCTTAAAGTCACTTCATTTGGCACTGACTCACCCCTACTGCACTTATCAGGGTAACTTTTGTAACAGAGTGCTAGTGTGCGTGTCCCCAGTTGACCATAAGCCTCCAAAGGGCAGGCACAATAATTTACCAAAAATTCCTTGAATGTAGTAGATGGTCAGTAAATGTCTGTTGACATAATATGCTTCCTTTCTTAATGTGTCTGTATTTTTTATCCGCTTTGTCTTCATTGTCAACATTGTTCTAGCATAAGAGTCCATGTCAGTTTTTTTGCTGCTAAACACAGTTTCAGTAATTCAACAAGTGTGAGCATCTTCTATATGACTTTTAACGAATTTGGACTTAGGAATGCAGTGAATTAATGCATAATCCCTTCCTTAGAGAAGCTTACAGTATGGAAGGAAAAACTGACAAGTAAATACTATATACCATGATGGCAGTGACATTTTTCACAGTGGTATTTGAGCAGCTAAAGAGGTTCAGAGGCTCTCATTATGTGGGGTTTGGGTGAACTGAAGGGTATAATCAATATGTTAAGCACCTAGAACAGCCCTACATGTGGAAGGCACAGAATAAATGCTGTTTGTTGAATAAATTATATGGTGGCAGCTAAAAGGTAAGTTCAGAGAACAGTAACAGGGCATGGCTGCTGGTGAGGCACTTTCAGTGCACTGTGATGTTGATATGGCTTTCCTGCCTTACTGTAGACCTCAGCTTTCAGTCACTTACACCCTCAGTTGAGGACTCCCTGGGTCTCATCTAAAAAAAATGATGAAAAGAATAAGACTAAATCGTTTCCCAGATGACTAAGATAGCTTCCTTTTAGCAGTTTCCAGAATCTCCCTGCCAAAAACAGCTACCTTTAAAAATGGACCTGCAGCATTAATGTAAGAAAGAAGGAAAGAAACAGTTATTATGAAATCATTTTTAAATATTAGAATACGTCTTCAAATGATTGTCAAAGTTTAGTTTGGTATCAGATGTTCTAATTTTATGTGTAATTATATAAACTTTTCATTCATTAGTTAGTAATTTACTTATTAATTGAACAAACATCTATTGAAAACCTATTATGTGATGATTTCTTTCCCAGGATCCAGAGATACAAAGACAAATAAGATGACCCTTGCCTCCAATTAGCTTATCCCAATGGATTGAAAAGCAAAATAAATAAAACAATTCAGTATATCATTGTAAGAGTTAAGTCAGAGGTGTCCATGGGTTTTTAAATAGAAAAGAAGAGCATCTAAATCAGGCTTGGAGGCAAAAGAAGGGTTTTTTGAAAGAAATGATGTGCTTAAACTGATTGAAGGACAAAGACAGGTTAACGTGACATAACTACTAGACAGTAGAACCGTTTGACCAAGTACATCCAGGTTCCATTATAACAGTTAGATTTTCTTCCTTTTTTAAAATCTGTGCTCTTCCTGGCCTTAAATGATAATCAGCAGGAAACACTTATGGAGAAGACTTATCTCTCCCGCCTTTGAAGAAGCACAATTCTAACATGAAGTACCTTTTATGGGCTTAAATGATCAAAAGAAAAGCCTGCTGAGATGGGTTTCATAGGAGGAGTGGCTTTAAGAGTTGAGAGTCCTAGGATAAACCATCTGTCTGTCACCAGACAGGTGCTATGAAAATAAATCACTGTTACTTCTATTTCCTGAAAATGCACTCTTTTACCAGGTTTTACGTGAATGTACTGATTAATATTTCAGCCATAAAGCTTACAAGGTAACATTCTCATATGAATATCCTAATAGCTTTTATACTATGACAAAGATGGGATTGAGGAACTGAATTTGAACCACATAACCATTGTTTCTTTTGTTTAAATTCACCACGTGAAATAAGATTTAACATAATACCAGGTAAGACTAGCACAGTGCTTTGAGATGGACTCCAAATATTTCTCACTGAGTAATTTAAAACCAGTGGTATATTGTATGCCTGTTTCTTTTTAAGATAATAAAATGTGGCAATACCTTTCACCTTTATTATCCTTAAGACATTTTCTTAAACTTTAGATGCTTAAAAAATCAACATCTTTCTCTTTATTCTTATACAAACCGGAGACACCATGAATTGTTATGCATTAACTATGGCCAATAATAGCTTTGTAATATTTTAGTGTTCTGCCATCTTCTGGTAATTTTTATAATTCTTCATATACCTAAAGCTTTCGCCTCAAATTTTTTTTTTAAATTTAGTTATTAATTTTGGCTGTGTTGGGTCTTCATTGCCGTGCACAGGCTTTCTCTAGTTGCGGTGAGCGGGGGCTACTCTTTGTTGGGGTGCACAGGCTTCACATTGCGGTGGCTTCTCTTGCTGTGGAGCACAGGCTGTAGGCACGCAGGCTTCAGTAGTTGTGGCATGTGGGCTCAGTAGTTGTGGCTCGTGAGCTATAGAGCTCAGGCTCAGTAGTTGTGGTGCACGGGCTTAGTTGCTCCGTGGCATGTGGAATCTTCCCGGGCCAGGGCTTGAACCCGTGTCCCTTGCATTGGTAGGCAGATTCTTAACCACTGCGCCACCAGGGAAGCCCTCCCCTCAAATTTTATACACTTCCCTGTCTTTATAAAGAGAATATTTTAATCTGGGATGATCATTATGAAAATGTATTCTTTCACACTGCTTTAATACTATGATACCATTAGGTATTACTGAGATGTACATAATTTTCTCCTACATTCAATGACCTTTGAATTCTTTTATCTGATTTTCATATTGTTGCTTTTTCTTTGCTATCAGACTGTTTGCCCTCACTTTTTATAGTTGGTATTTTCACCTCCCCTTTCAACGCTCCCTGTTATAATATGCTATTTCAAATGTAGTTTATTTCAGCAAATGTTAATTGAGGATATACTATGTATAAGTCACTGTATTAAGTGCTGGGTATTCAAAGATAAATAAAACATGGTCTCAGCCTTTAAAGAGCAAAAAAAAATAGAGATGTAAAAAAGTAATTACACTTCTGTGTGAGAATTGCGATGGATTGGATTTTATTCTATGGACAATGTAGTTTGTTTCTCCCAGGCCTTGCCAATGTGGGGTGACCCAAGACAGAACTGAAGGGTTCAACATCAGTGGGCCAGGGAAGAATTCAAAGCAGAGTTGTTTGCAGTGCATCTCCTATAGATAAAGATACCTGCTATAAAAAAAATAAGGATAAACTTGTAAGAATTTTGTCAAAAATCAGGAGAAATTACTCTTAGTAAGATCAAGGACACTATTTTGGTTCATGAGCTTTGCATACTTACTTGTGACCTCTGTTTTGACCACTTGGGGTCTTATTTTGCTAACTTTCTGTTTCTACAGCAGGTACAGAATAGTTTGGAATGCTCTATGAGTGAAATCCCAGTGAGTGAAATGTTAATGCATTTATTGTGAGAATTTGTTTTATATTATACCTATCACATTTTATTATAGCACATCATATTTTATCGTCCTGACCTATCACATATCACTATCACATAGCATTTTCTAATGAGAAAAAAATTCAAAAATATATGAGACATACAGATAGCCTCTGAGTTGATGTGGGGTCATGTTTCTAAATACACTTTCTGTATGAAAAAAATGTGTGTTTATGATAGAATCATATGCTTGAACCTTATAATGCATAGAAAATATGTCTCTCAGCATTAAATAGTCAACCTACCAAAAATTTCTGGTAGCAAACATATTCTTGTCTTTTCATATTTAAAATAGAATTATTTGCATAATGTATACTATAATAAATATTGGCCAGTTTATTATCATTATCATTCAAAATAACATGCTACCAGACTTACTTTAGAACCCTGATGAAATTCCTACGTATTTTGAAAAAATTTTAGTCCTATGCATGAAATTAACTACACTGTTATTACAGCAAAAAATAATAATGAAACAGTAATATATTCAGTCTTTGAGCTGGCTGAATTTCAATTTAACCTCAAGGTTAGACCTCTGTCTACTTCACCCCATTCCCTTGCATAACAGTCACATAACACCCCTACCAGTTAACATCTTTTATTTCACGTAATTATTTTCAAGAGGCTGGGTGGAAAAGGTATACATCAGTTTTTCCAGGTAGTACATATAGTTTGAAGTTATTACCTCTCAAAATTTTTGTATTTCCAGTCCACATTTCTTTTCCTGGGATCCCACCCTCCCTGCACCTCCTCTATTACATGTGCAGATAAGAAAATCACTAGTATAAAATTTGAAGATGATTTGGGGCTGGAAAATTTTCGAAGCACTAGACACTAATTGGCTATTGTGACTGTTTTCAAATCCCAATGAAATGTAATTTCCAGCAGTATAACTTTTTGGTGAACTCTCCAGGATAAACTAGTGGCAAAATGTTACCTTAGTGATTAGAGTCATGTAGAGTTTTTGCATATAAGTTTGCCAAAAATAATGATTTTTTTACATTTACGGCAGTTATCATAAACCATTCTTCCCTTGGGCTTCTTACAGTTCTGGAACAATTATTTATTGGAACCAATGTTGATATGGTTTTGTTCTTCTTAGCCTTAATATCTGATTATGTCAGGAGACTATTTCTATGAACCCCGAAACCCAAGGTGATACTAAGCTGAATTTAAGGAAACTGAGATCCTATAATGAAATCATGTCTCTTAGCATAATACTGTTTCCTGTCCGATAGCAAAGACCCAAGAGGGAGCAGAAAAAGTTATATGGTTTCTAACATACTGATAAAGAGAATAGCAGCTATCAGCAGTGGCCAGACCATCACCGCACTCCACCTGCACCACATAAAAAATCCTGGCCCCATAAGACGTAGCGTCATGATTTATCACAAACAAAACTTTGAATGTCCAGAGCTGAATTACTTGCTTGTTTAATAAGTGGGTTACACTGATACTTCCACATAATATTCAGAGTCCTAGGGTACTTCAGTGTCTGCTCCTAGAGGCAAGAAAAAGGCTGGTGTAGTAGTCAGGGTTCTCCAGAGAAACAGAATTAATTATATATTAGAGAGATTTTGAAGAATTGGCTCATGCAATTGTGAAGGCTGAGAAGTCACAATATCTGCCATCTGCAAGCTGGAGACCTAGGAAAGCCAGCAGTGTAATTCAGTCCAAGTTCAGAGGCCCGAGAACCAGGGCATCCAATAGTGTAAATCCCACTCCAGGAGAGGAAGATGAGATAGATGTCCCAGCTCAAGCAATGAGGCAGGAACAAAGGCAAATTCCTCCTTCCTCTGCCTTTTTGTTCTATTTAGACCTTCAGTGGACTGGATGATGCCCACCCACATGGTGGGGGGGGGAGCAGTAACTTTACAGAATCCACTCATTCAAATGCTAGTCTCCTCCAGAAACACATTCACAGACACATCCAGAAATAATATTTTATCTGGGCACCCTGTGGCCAGTCAAGGTGACACATAAAAAATTAACCATCACAGATGGCAAAAGTGAATTCTAGGCAATTCATCCACATGTTTCTACTAAAAACAAGTCTATTTTTATTTATTTTAGATAAACTCATTTTCCACATAGATATCATCTTTAAAAGAATTCACTGCTAATATCATTTGAAAGTCTCTCTGAGTCTATGCAATGGGACCACACCATTAGAACAAACAATATGACAAAATTAGCAAGAATCAAAATCTTTCAGGCAGACCAGTCTTTGATGAAGGAAGCCCAGTGTGCATTTGCTTTATAATCAAACATTCTAAGAGGGCTTCCCTGGTGGCGCAGTGGTTGAGAGTCTGCCTGCCGATACAGGGGACACAGGTTTGTGCCCCGGTCCAAGAAGATCCCACATGCCGCGGAGCGGCTGGGCCCGTGAGCCATGGCCGCTGAGCCTGTGCGTCCGGAGCCTGTGCTCCGCAACGGGAGAGGCCACAACAGTGAGAGGCCCGCGTACTGCAAAAAAAAAAAAAAAATTCTAAGAGAGTGTGTATGAATATATGAGTAATGAGACCTGAGAAGAAACAATAAGATAGGAATAGAAGGCAATTATTTTGGTTTTGGTTTTGGTTTTGCCATAGAAACTAGGGTAAAAAAATCAAAGTATCCAAGGCAAATACCCCCAATTTGAAACTATACTTCTGAGTCTTTTCATAGGGAAGATGCTGAGACTTTGGCAAAAGGGTATAATAAAACTGCGTTCAGAGTGCCTCATCATGTTTTGCTGTTGCAGAAACTTGTAAGTAGAATGAAGTTCTAAAACCCTGTGTATTGATGAGGAGGGTTTATGTCCAAACTTCAGACGTAGACAATTTGGTGCACATGGAAGGATTTTCCTTTAAGCGTGACAGCCTAAGGAAGTTAAATGTGTTATCCAAAAGGCTTTTCCCCCCAGTTTAAGTATTCAGAAGTCTCAAGACATGAGCTCTACGTTAACTGCATGGCATAGAGGCCTATTACAAACTCGGTCAGCCTCTGCCCAGGGCAGTACAATGGAAAGAACCCTACACTAAGAATACCTGGGTATGAGTTCTGCCACTGCACTTTACTAGTTGTGTGGCCTTGATACGTCATTTGATTTCTCTGAGATGCAGTTTTCCGCTCTCTAAAATTACGGTAATAATTCCTTGCTACCTCACAGAAGTGTTTGTCAAAGTTCAATGGTATTGACATGTACACATTGCTATATTTAAAATGGGTAACCAACAAGGTCCTACTGTATAGCACAGGGAACTCTGCTCAATATTCTGTAACAGGCTAATTGGGAAAAGAATTTGAAAAAGAGTAGATACATGTGTATGTATGACTGAATCACTTTGATGTACACCTGAAACTAACACAACATTGTTAATCAACTATATTCCAATATAAAATAAAAGTTAAAAAAAAATTCAATGAGATTAAGAACATGAAAGCTAAATATAAACAGAAAAACAGTATATATTGATATATTAGCTCTTATTAAAATGCGTCCGAGTTCTATTATCCTTAAACCCAAGCAAGAAAGACCCCTGCCCTGAGCCCTGCTCTTTCAAGTCCCCCTTCTGGCCGCCTTTTTGCCACTTTCCTTCCCACCAGTTGAGGAGTTTGCAGAGTCAAGGGGGTATGTCCACCAGAAGCCTATGCATTCCTTCTAGACCATATTCCAAGTATGCAGACCCTATAATTATTTATCCAAACTGTCCTGATCCCATTTTCTGCACCCATAGACTACTTAACCTCAGTCCATTCCCTGAGGGGGAACCATACCACTGGTGCAACTCCCTAGGCCCAAGGGTGGCCAAGGGATGGCTGTCTGTGGGGTGTGGATAGAGGGTGGATGTGCACTTAGCAGGGCCACGTGCATACTGGTAAGGCCCTCACGGTGCAGAAAAGAGCTGGACGTGGAAAGAGAAGGGGGTCGTGAAGCTGCCATTGAAGAACATATTTTAAAATTCGATAGCTTGACATAACTTTAAATATTTAGAAATGCACTATACCAGGCTCTGTTTCTACTTTTGCCTCAAACTCCACAAATATTAACTGTTTCACAGTTACCATCATAAGTCATTTCATGGATTTGCACCGTATTCCCACACATACTTTTTTCTAATTTTAGGACTAATTATTTGTTGTTAAATATTTTACCCTGGAGAAGAAAATATACTACTATGTACTGAAATCTTTTTTGAGTTCTTTAGTCTGGGCAAAATCCCAACCATTTCTCCATTATTATGCCACCTGCTGGGCTCTTGCTTACACTGCAGCTATCTCACCAATGTGTAGGTATGCTGAAGATTTCATACTGGGATGGTGTTGGCGGAAAGACACAATCTTTTTCTCACATCAGCTTGAAAAATAAAAAAATTATAATCTCTTTTTCTTTGGTAGCCAAAGATAACCTCCTTTTTAAAAATGTTGAATATAATAAAAGGATGATAAGGAGACTGCATAGTTAAAGCTTTATACCTAAATCGTCTCTATGTCGAATCTCTGTAATGATTTTGTGTCTTATCTGTAAATAGCATAGAATACTATTTATCAGCAGAAGAACTAGTTTAAATTACTTTCAGTCTTGATGAGAAATGTGAAGAGACTGAAGTACACTACACATTGGCGTTTGTACAATTGGCAGCTTGGCAAATAGTGGCAATATCCACCTTCCTATATTTATCACGTAGTTGACTAGCCCAAGATATTAAACAGAGCAAGTATGTCAGGTAATCAGCTTTTTTCATTAAAATTGATACTATCATTTTTATTCTTCAGTGGTTCCCTGCATCAGGAAGTCCTGTGTATACTAGAAGCACCCAAAGAATGTGGAAAATCTACTACAAATATTTTGTTAGGCAGAAAATTATTTTAGTTGCCCCTATTTAACTTCAAAGATTATGTCAAAATGTTCAATACCTTTCCATCTCAATGCAAAAACTTCACAATCGTTGCCATATCCTGCCTTTGTACGGAACCTTTTTGTTCCAAGACTGTACTTTCATATCTATTTTCTCATTTTTGCATCATGACAATCCTACATGTTAAGTAACACATAACACAAACATCTCACAGTCACCTTAATGTTTTCACTAACCATCTCCTATTTTCTTTTTATCCATAATTCCTTGGCAATTGAGCCATTCCAAATAATTCTAATGGATATAGACATCTTTTCTTGTCCAAATCTTTGAGCTGTCTTTTAAACAAGGCCAACTCATACATGAAACAAGCCACAGACATTTGATTAAAAATAGCCTTGGATATTCTAATCCTTTGTTAAGCGATGGTCCACAGGGGTCGCACACTCAAATGCCTCCAAGGAGCAGCAGTTAACAAAATTCACACAGTGCACCACTAGGCTGTTTTTTTTTGGTTGTCTTTTTTTTTTTTTTTTTTTTTTTTGCGGTACGCGGGCCTCTCACTGCTGTGGCCTCTCCCGTTGCGGAGCACAGGCTCCGGACACGCAGGCCCAGCGGCCATGGCTCACGGGCCTAGCCGCTCCGTGGCATGTGGGATCTTCCCGGACCGGAGCACGAACCCGTGTCCCCTGCATCGGCAGGCGGACTCTCAACCACTGCGCCACCAGGGAAGCCCCCTAGGCTGTTTTTGTATGCTCAAACTCCACATTTGTCTAGTTATTATATTGCTTTTCAAATTCTTTGGGTATTACCACATCTCAGAGCACCATCTAGCGACCCCACCCCTTCTAGCTGTCCTTGCCCTCGCCTTTCCTTACATCTCCTTCTTCAACCCTGCATATTTTTCAAACTCATGGCTTCAGGCTTTATCTTCCATTCTGGACTCCAGAACTGTCCCTTGATTCATGCTATATTGTGTTTCTACAGCTTTGACAGTTTGGCTTTTTCAGACAGAATTTGCAATACCCTCTAGCTACGTTCCTACTTTTGCTTCTAGGTATTGTCCTCTGAAGTACAGAGCCAAAATTAATTACATCTGTCTTAACTACAAGCATCTGGTGGGCCTGCTCTATGCTCTGACCCCCTGTCTACCACCCATGCTTGTGAGAGAAAGATTGATCATCCCAACCCTTACTAAAATCTATCACTACTTTAAGTATTCAGGTTCATTTCCAGTTTCCATAGCCAGGCCATGTTTGAATGATATACTTTAGCATATAGCACTCAGGTACAATGGTCTACAGTCTCCAGGATTAATCCTTTTTCTTTAAAAGTAAAAAAATTAATGGGCACAAATTTTGCCCTGTTTCGGGTGTCAAACCCTTCTTCTGTAATCAGTGATCAGTATGAATATATAAGAACTCATTAACATTTCATTCCCTGTTTTGATTTAAATTTAAACTTTCCCATCATAGATTATCAACAGAATGTCTGATCACATTTGACCTTTCAGGGCATAAAACTTAATTTTTTTCAGATTCCTCTAAATATTATAAAGCATAATAGGTCATCTCACTGTTATCTTTTCTTATATGGGAAATTTAGTTCATTTAAAGAAAAATGTCCAAATGATATCTCAGTAATCTATGAAGAAGTAAATGAATATATTTTCTTTATTGCCAGTGAGGATCTACAAAACAGATTTGCAATTTTAAAAAATGGTTCACCTATATGTTAACTGTATCTTCTATATAATTAGAGCTTTCTTATGCTCAAAATTTCTTAAGGAATGTGTTAGAGATAGATAGTTGGGTGGATAGATAGACTTATCTCAATTTATCAGTATGTTTTATTATATTACATGGGACTTATCTATTACCCTATAATGACTGATAAAAAGGGATCTTTTATATGTAAGATATAATTAATAAAATCAAAGTGGTTTTGGCTAATTTTTCAACTCTTTTAAACATCTCACGGGCAGCATAGACCTATCACATGGCAGGTGTGTGTGTGTGTGTGTGTGTGTGTGTGTGTGTGTGTGTGTTTCCGTTTCCCTTCTACATATCAAAAGTAGTAACTTGGTTACAGAAGGAGATAAGTCTGGAGTAACTTGGAAAAGACCTTGACTTAAATAACTGAAATTATATCATACTATATAATAGTCTTTTAACAGATAGCCTATCACCTGAAAGTCACTTAGTGCATAATAGTAATTTATGGATAGTAGTTATTAAGAGTAACTTATACCATAATGGTGCCTTTTCTGTAAGTTTTTTGGTTTTGGGGGGGTTTTTTGGGGGGTTTTTTGCGGTACATGGGCCTCTCACTGTTGTGGCCTCTCCCGTTGCGGAGCACAGTCTCCAGACGCACAGGCTCAGTGGCCATGGCTCACGGGCCCAGCCACTCCGCGGCATGTGGGATCTTCCCAGACCGGGGCATGAACCCGTGTCCCCTGCATCGGGAGGCGGACTCTCAACCACTGCGCCACCAGGGAAGCCCTCTGTAAGTTGTAAGTATTTTAATAACAAAAGGTATCTGGCTCTTGTAGTTATACTGATAACTGAGATTTATTGAGCACTTAGTATGTATTAAATTTAATTTCATAGCCACCCTCTGAAATAAGTACTATTACTACCCTCTCATTTTGTGGGTAAGGATAGTAATAGTACTTATTTCAGAGGGTGGTTCAGTGGATTCAGAGCTCATGTGTATATCCACCCTACTCTCCTATTTTTCAAGAGTGGTGAAAGACTTAAAAGAGAAAGGGGATGGGGCGGGGGGAAATGGCTCATCTCTCAAACTTTGTTTTAAGCATTACTCACTAAGCTTCTAAAGATTTTATACTTGTTCATAGATTATACATGTTATTTTTTCAAGGTTAAATTGCAAAATAAAAATGGTACTGTACAAGCAATAGTAATAGCTTATATTTTCCACCCCAAAGCATTTCCTAACCAGAGGTTGGAAGCACTGTTCACGCATCACTGAAAAATAGCTCCCTTCAACTGAATAATGCTAATATTTATTAGCAATTAATAGCCTCAGACAGGACAGTATTTTCAAATTCAAGAGCAATCTGAAGTAAGCAGAATGTGAACATACCACAGAAGAGTTGCCATATTTCAAAATAAAATGTTCAGCACCTTACACACCACAGTTCCTTAGTATTGATTGCTACTAATGCCAGAGCAGATAGACCAATGGGACTTTTATTTTTATGTGTGAAAATGGTTCTTGAGAACCTGTAACCTTGGACAAATCAATTAACCCTCTATGTTCATGATCCACTTAATGTCAAGAATGTGTTGAGTAAATTAGTGTTTGTAAAAGTATAAAACTCTTAAGCATATGCTAAAATGGAAATGTAAAAAATTAACTTCAGGAACCAAATGGAGCTCAAAATCAATTTTCAGTTTTCTCGAAATTCCTAAACCATCCTATATAACAAAAAGATAGAGTAAAATAACTTTGTTAAATTTTTTTGTATATAAAGAAGAAAGTCCTGTGACTTCATTGATGACACTGGAATTTGAGAAATACAGACTCGATGTAGACATGGCAGTCTGACTCTGCTGGTTTTTTATGGCTTCTGTTCACACACAAATGGTAGCCCCTGCCGCCCCCTTACTATGAACAACACAGATTGTGGGAGCTTGTGACATGGTACAATGATAACCTACATTTAATTTTTTAACTTTCAAAATCACTACTAACTGTTTCAGAAGAAAAAACTCTAGATTAAAAACTTAAGAAAATATGATTCAACATATCTCTCCCATTAGTAAGAATATAAATTTCTAACATATTTAAGATAATAAATTTCTAACATTTTTAAGATGTTACCTTTAAAAAGCTCTCTAGTACTTGTTCTCATCAGCATAGCCTTTTCTCCCTGTCTCTTCTTTGACATTTGAATTGTCTACCATTTCCACACATGGGCGTACTCCTATCCTATGTTCTAACCCTGCTCTGCTCTCAAGTCATATCCCACCAAGCATCTGCATTCTTGAAGAATAACTGATGTGTTTTCGTGATATTTGAAGCTTTGTCTATTTAAATAAAACAAAGATGTGAGATTCAGAGGAAGTTTTACTCTTTGACTAGAAATCACCTTAAGATAAAAAAAAGCAAGTTTTTAAATATGATCCTATGGGACTAGAAAGATAAACGTAGCCAAAATTTTATTATTATTATTTTTTTAATGGTACGCGGGCCTCTCACTGCCGTGGCCTCTCCCGTTGCGGAGCACAGGCTCCAGACGCGCAGGCCCAGCGGCCATGGCTTATGGGCCCAGCCACTCCGCGGCATGTGGGATCCTCCCGGACCAGGGCACGAACCCATGTCCCCTGCATTGGCAGGTGGACTCTCAACCACTGCGCCACCAGGGAAGCCCTAGCCAAAATATTTTTACACTATGCTTACTCTAATCACGTAGATGCACATGATTCAATTCTTTCTGGGAATGGGATATTTTAAATTATTTTCCCATCAGTATTGGTATTTGGTACTTAAGATATTCTGAATGGTAAAGCAAGGAGCTATTTTAGGAGAAAATCTTGATTTTGTTTAGCTAAACTACATACAACGTTACTGCCTTTTCTCCTAAACACTGAACTTTGACAACTGGCAACTCTAGTTTTGTTTCAGTTTCCTTTACTGAATATGCCAAAATATATGCTTTTGTACTTTTGAATTTCTATGATGGGAAAATCATTTATTTTATTTGAAAGAAGAATAAACTATCTGTAACCTCTCTGTGTTTCAGAAGATTACAATACATAGGGTTATCCTACATTATTATAAAACTGACAAAATTGTGTTGTAGTAACATATTGAGAAACAGATTTCAAATCTATAGGAAATAACACAAAATAGGTGAGTAGGAGCGGGAAAGACTCTTTCTGAAGGGGTGAATAACCACTGCTGAGAATGGCAAATCTTGGGGCATTTCTTCCACATTTGTCCAGGCTGTTTGCAAACAGAGTTAATACTTTATGACTTAATAAACAGGAAAAAGGGTTTTCCTGGTGGAGCAGTGGTTAAGAATCCGCCTGCCAATGCAGGGGACACAGGTTCGAGCCCTGGTCCGGGAGAATCCCACATGCCGCGGAGCAAATAAGCCCGTGCGCCACAACTACTGAGCCCGTGTGCCACAACTATTGGAGCCTGCGTGCCTAGAGCCCATGCTTCGCGAGAAGACCATGCACCGCAACGAAGAGTAGCCCCTGCTCGCCACAACCAGAGAAAGCCGGTGCACAGCAAGGAAGGCCAAACGCAGCAAAAAATAAATAAATAAATTTATTTTTTTAAAAAAAGATAAAAATAAATAAACAGAAAAAAAAAGAAAGCAAAATGTCTCTCCAGGCATATGAATATAAGGACTCTGCCCAGGGAATGAATTCTCATTCATACCTTTTATTATGTAAAGAAGGAAACAAACCCTTCAATGTCTGTGTGTGTGTCAGGTAGTAAGCAAATGCTTTGTGTCCCTTTTCTGACCACAACCTCAAACGCTTACACATTTTTACTCCAACTTTCACTAACCTGTTCTTTGATCTTAAGACTCCATTTTTATCAAAATTCATCAGCTTCCTCTGACCAGTCTCTTTCCTTCCAGTTCAGGTGTTACTCAGAGATCTTTTGGCTGATCTACAGAATTGGGTCAGGTTCTTCTAACATGTCTTCCCCCAACTCCTTGAATTTGCCCCCCATAAATTTCATCACATGTTAGTGTTACTACCCTAACAACGAGGAGTGGGAGGTCAGGCCCATCTTGTCCCCCATTGTAACTCAGTGTCTGGGCTGTAGTAAGGGCTCCATAAATGTTACCAGCAGTTAGTAATGATGGTAGTAGTAGTAGGCCAGCCTCTCCCTAGATAGTCTAATCTTCTTTCATGGATTTAAATGATCACCTATAGAATGGGCACTCCCAACTCTGCTTATCAACCCGCTTTTCTCTGCAAAGTTTTAGACATTTATATCCAACTGTTAAGGTCACAGATTCCAGAGCCAGGCTGCCTGAGTTTATATTTTTTATTTTGCCACTAACTAATTCCATCAGTCATTACATTCAATATACGAATTCCATTCAATCAAGTCACTTTGAGCAAATTGTCCTTAATTTCTCTATCCTCTCAATTTCTTCATCTCTAAAAAGGGGGAGAAATTTAAAACAGTTAATATATGTAAAGCACTTAAACAGGGCCTACCATATAGATAATGTTCAATAACTGTTAGCTGTTACATTATTACCCTCACCACTACTGCTGTTGCTGCTGGTGTTGATGCAGTTATTATTCTGCTGGACATGTTTCCTCAGCCGTTTGCCCTATGTCTAATACTAAGTAACTAAAACTGAGCTCTTCATCTCTCCATTGCCAAAACTTTCTCTGCTACTTGTATTCTCTTTTCTAATTCATCTAATTCATCGTGCCACCATCCACCCAGTTAACTAAGCAGGTGCTTACAGATCATACTCACCTTCTCCCCCACTGCCACCCAGTGCCATCTAATGAATTCTTACCTCCTCCCTTCTATTCTCACTGCTTTTATCCAGGCCCCATCGTTGCCAGGATAGCTTCCTAACCTGTCTGACTGCTTTCAGCCTCCTACTCTGCAATACACTCATGCTTTTACCAAATGTTTATTGGGCAACTACTATGTGCCAGGCACTGCTTTATAATCCCTCTCTCTCTTTCTCTCTCTCTCTCTCTCTCTCTCTCTATATATATATATATATATATAAATAATTTTTATTTAAGTAAATAAACAAATAATTTTTAAATTCCCACCTTCCTAGGACTTATATTTCAGTAGGAAGAGACAGGAAATAAATTCCAAACACCACAAATAATTAAATTACATAAAACGTTAGAAGATAAAATGCTGTATTTTTATTTTATTTTTTTGTGGTACGCGGACCTTTCACTGTTGTGGCCTCTCCCGTTGTGGAGCACAGGCTCTGGACGCGCAGGCTCAGCGGCCATGGCTCACGGGCCCAACCGCTCCGCAGCATGTGGCCCAGACTGGGGCACGAACCCATGTCCCCTGCATCGGCAGGCGGACTCGCAACCACTGCGCCACCAGGGAAGCCCCTAAAATGCTGTACTTTAAAAAGGTAAAATGTAGGGAGTTATGGAGTGGGATGAGCAGTTTGCAGTTTTAAAAAGGGTATTCAGGGAAGGTTTCCTTGGCAAGATGGCATGTGAATGAAGTCTTGAAGGAAATGTGGAGGTGGACCTCGCAGACATCCGGCAGAAGAATGTTCCAAACGGGGCTCTCCTAGCGAGTTGGGAGTATATCTAGTGTGCTGAAGATAAAGCAAAGAGACTAGTGCAGCTGGAGCGGAGAGAGCAGGGAAGAAGAGAAGTAGAGGAAGAGATGAGAGGCAATCACGGGCCAGACAGTATGAGGCTGGACCCCTGTAAAAATATTGGCTTTCACTCTGAGTGAAATGCGGAACCACTGTGGGATTTTGAGCACAGAGGAGACATGATCTGGCTGCTGCATTGAAAAAAGGCCGGAAGTGGAAAGGATAGAAGCTGGGAAAACAGTTACGAGGCTATTGTGATAATCTGGATGAAAGATGATGTTATCTTGGACATGGATAGTACCAGTGGAGATAGTGAGAAGTGCTCAGAGTCTGGATATATTTGAATGTTGATAGCTGATGGGTTGGATGTGGGGTCTGAGAGAGAGAAGTGTGTGATAAGAGAAAGGATGTCTCTCAAGTGTTGCGGTCTTCACACCTGGAAAATGGAGCACTGCCAGGAGGCATGGGGAAGACTGCAGAAAGACTGGGTTGTGGTGGGCTGAGGGAGAATGATCAGGAGCTCAGTTTCAGACACAGGAAGTTTGAAATGCCTATTAGAATCCCAATACAGATGTCTTAGGCAGTTGATTAAATAAGCCTGGAGTTCTAGGGAGAGGTCCTAGCTGGAAATATAAACGTGAGAGTTATCAGCAAAAGAGAGGAGGGCCAAGGACTGAGCTCTGAGGCACTCCCACCTTAAGAGGTGAGATCAAAAGTCAGTACAAAGGACACCAAGAAGGACGGCCAGGGAAACAGAAGAAAAACAAGGTGATGTAGCATCCTAGAAGCTAGTAAAAAAAAAAGGAAATTCAAAGAAGGATTGATTTAACGAGTAGGATTTAGAATTGACCACTGGATTGATAATGTGGAAGGGTCACTGTTGTCCTCAACCAGAGAAGTTTTGAAAGAATGGTGGGGATGAAGACCAAACTAGTCTGATTAAAATGAGTTTAAGAGAAAATTGAGATAATAAGTATAGACATATACATAGACAACTTTTTAAAGTATTTCTTTTACAAAAAGGAAGAAATAGGGTGGTAGCTAGAAGGGGAATTGGGATCAAGGATACATTTTAAGATGAAAAATTGCTGATATGTATATATGCTAATGGAAATGATCTCATAGAGAGGGAAAGGCTGATGATGTAGGAGAGGAAAATAATCAGGCAAGAAGAAAATCTTAACAATAAGATGAGGCACTGGCCTTTGATGGAAAGAGTGACACTTCCATATTGTAAGAGAAGGGAAGAAGGGGCATTTATGCAAGTGTAACTGATCTGGATGACAGAAAGATGAAGGAGTCCATATCTGATCGTTTCTTTTTGTCAACGTAGTATAAAATGAGGTCAGCAGTTAAGAACGTGGGGATAAAAAGGGTCTCAAAGATTTGATTATAAAATTTCTATCTCAGAAAGTAGAAACAATCCTACTAAAAAAGTGCAGTATGTTTTTTTCCCCTCTCTATAAAGCCACAGTGTAGATCCCTAAACTTGGTGGAATAGTACTTCACCTTCTGGTAGAGTAGTAATAAGGGTTGTGTTGAGTTTCCTTTGGCCAAAACATATATTTCCAGCTCTATCTCTGCACTCCTAGTTCCAGCCAGGTTATTACTATTACCCGGTTCCGGATCAGGGATCCAACCCGAGCACCGTGTGGTGGAAGCCTGGAGTCCTCACCAATGGACTGCCATGGAAGTCCCCAGAAGACGTTTTTAGACATTTTCTCCTAATCATCCTTTCCCTCCATGAAGATTTTATTTTTTCCCTAATATTTATTTATTTATATATAAATATATTTATATTTATATATAAATATATTTTATATATATATAAATATATAATATTTATTTATTTATAAATAAATATTTATTTATTTAGGGGTAAACACACCATGCTGCCTTTGGTGCCTCCTCATCTAGGCTCTCATGCTCTCCCATCAGACTGGACTGCTGTCCCTCAACAATGCCTTGTCCATCTGGACGTATTCTTCTACTTCTTCCTGTGTGTCCCCACTGCTACTTGACACATACTTGCTAGAATTAATTGATAATCCTATATTCCTGGCACTATAGAGACCTTTTATATATGTTATCTCATTAAATCTTGATAATAACCTCGAAAGGTAGATTATTTTATCCTAATTTTGCAACACATCTCAGTACATTGGCTCAGTAATTCAACATCTTGACACCTTGTGGAAAAGAGGTGGAATGCTTTGTTCTACAATAGTGGGAGAGGTAATGTATTCGTTTGCTAGGGCTGCCATACCAAATACTACAGACTGGGTGGCTTAAACAACAGAAATTTATTTTCTTACAGTTCTGGAAGCTAAAAGTCCAAGATCAGGGTGTTGGCAGGGGTGGATTCTTCTGACGCTTCTCTTCTTGCCTTGTACATGGTTATCTTCTCCCTGTGTCTTCACCTGGTTTTCCCTCTGCACATTCTGTATCCTAACTTAATCTTCTTACAAGGATATCAGCCATATTGGGTTAGGGCCCATCCTAATGACCTCATTTTTTTTTTTTTTTTTTATGCGGTACGCAGGCCTCTAAGTGTTGTGGCCTCTCCCATTGCGGAGCACAGGCTCCGGACGCGCAGGCTCAGCGGCCATGGCTCACGGGCCCAGCCCCTCCGCGGCATGTGGGATCCTCCCAGACCGGGGCACGAACCCGTGTCCCCTGCATCAGCAGGCGGACTCTCAATCACTGCGCCACCAGGGAAGCCCTAATGACCTCATTTTAACTTAATTCCCTATTTAAAAATACTACCTCCAAATACAGTCACGTTCTAAGGTACAGGGGGTTGTGATTTTAACATGAATTGGGGGGTGGGCACAGTTCAGCCCATAAAGGTGGTAACAGCATGAAAAGTAGAATACTTAAGTATAGTATTGTTATGCTGTAAAATTAGTGTAACAAACTTAGTCACTTATTCTAGCTTGCCGCAAGACCATGAGTCTGTTATTTAGCCTCAGTTTTCTCATCTGTATGATGGATAGAATAATGTTATTGTAGTGGTTAAATACGATCTTTCCATTCTTTATTCTTTCATTCAACAAATGCTTATTGGGAGACTACTGCGTTCCAGACATAGCACTAGATATCTGTGGATGCAAATACCTAATAACTGCCTTAAGGAGCCTCTGGGAAAGAATTCAGTTGTACCACAGTACCTGGCATATGATACGTACTTAATAAATCGTTTTTGGTAAATATATGATTAACAAATAAATGTGCATATCAAAGGTAGTTTTCCCATTGTTTCTTCTTCCTACTCAACCCATTGCCCTTCCTCTCAGTGGAACTTTATTTCTGTGATACTGCTCTCCCAAGCACTGCTATGCACTCACTCCCACGTAATCCTGCCCTATTCCCTGGCCACATACCTCCACCAACTTCCTCATTTGTCTCTTCCCCAGAGCCCCCAGAACCTTCTACTCTATTATTATCAAGGTCCCATATATCTTTACTCTTTCACTTCAGTCAGTCTTCTGCCTCCTCATTCTGATTTAAAGCTTACTTCCTACATATGGCGTCTCTTCCTTTGAGGCACTCAAGCACAGGCCTCTGGGTCTTTCAATCCAGACACGAGTGCAGTTTCAATCCTTTACACATCCTCCATTGACTTATCTCCTTGGCCTTAACAATTTTTGAACCCCGTGACCTTACAATACAAACACCTGGTCAGACTATTCCTTCCCAATCCTTGTCACCTTCCAGATATTTCTCCATGTTCTAAAGTTAACGGTTGTGTGATGAATCAAAATATTTCCTTCTCCTCTTCCATTTTCTTACATGACTTTAATGTTGGTGACCCATTAAACTGTCCTCAGAGTAATGTCATCTCTTTATATCTGGTGACCTTCTTTTTTATTTCACCTCAAGTACTCACACATACATGATAGTATCGTGAATTCTGGGAGATGCTCACCTCCCAGATCTCAAACTCCAAATATTTGTATCAAAGAAATGTCAAAAATGGTGACTGACTGAGTGCTATGAAGGGGCATTGGAAGTTGGAAATACTTTGGTGCATTTTTCGTAAGCGAGGCCCTTAGCCTCAACTTGGTACATTTTTAAAAATTCACCCAGAATTTACCTAACACTGTCTTCATGTGGGACTGGCTTATATTGACATAACTCAGAGTAAATCAAAATGCAGCGAGAGTAATTTATGGTGAGAAGCAAAGAACTAAGCCACAGTGCTTATGTCCAATCACCAATGCACATTTCTTCTGTACAAGTTAAAGAATGACTGCAAGTTTGCTTTTATAACTACTAGAGGAACCAGAGGGAAATGAACCATAATGACCACCATGCTGGAATTAAGTTAGCTTCGTACACCGTCTCCTGCCAGGTTCTGTGTTAGATTGTGCTGAGAATCACGAATATGTTGTCATTCTTTGGCTCTGTTTCTCTATCTATATATGTCAGTCCTTCAGCAGACAGTTACTAGAGAAGGGATCAAGCCGGTTGATCAGGAGACAGCTGGAGAGCACTGGAGGAGGAGAAGTGCTCATTCTGCCATTTCTCAGATGTGTGTCCCTCAACAAGTCATTTAACCTTTCCAAGACACTGACCTCCTCAACTGTAAGAAGGAGATAATGCCATCTTCCTCTTACTGGTTATGTGGCCATTTAATGAAATTATTTGGAAATGTGCTGTAATTTTCAGAGCTCAGAAAGGGAGCAAGGAGGTGATTTGGCTATTTCATAAAACTCCTGCAAGGACTCTGAGCCTTTTCCCAAAAAGTTTAACTGTAAAATATCTTAGACAAAACTGTGTGAGGAAATGCAAATACATACTGTCTTTTTACTCTGCTGTTGGGTAATAAAGCCAAATTATAATTAAATACCTTTATGTCTAACCAATTGTTCTTTGGCCACTAGGATAGTTGTACTTCAGAAATAATGAATGAGTCGGGCAACATATTCCAGATTTTTCCCAAAATTACGGAGTATAACCTATTTGAGATGTTACACTGACCACATCTTTCACCATTTTACAACATTCATTCTTTACCTCAGCTGACCCTCACATTTGCCCTCTTCCAACACTGCATTCTCTTCATTTCTTTCCTTTACTTATCTTGGTACCTCTCTGAAAGTACCACTCCACTTCTACGTCAGCTGTCACCATTTCCTCATTTCACATTCAGTTTCATCCACTCTCAATAATGAACTTCACCACTACTAAAACTTCCCTCTGCAAACACAGAAAGGACTTCCTGATTGTCTCACCCAATGCTGCCTTCGTAGTACTCATGCTGTTTGACATTGCTGCAGGATTTGTTCCTTCTTGAAACTCTCTCCTTTCTTGGCATTTACAGCAATGAATAGAATTGAACTGACACTGACATAAAAGAATGAGTGAGGCTAAAATCTTTGAGATTGTCTTAAAATATTAGTGAAACCTTTCAAATAACTGCCAAATTCCACATCCACTTTTCATATCAAATTTGAAACTAAAAGTGCAGCTGTCCCCCCGCCTGTCAAAACGCCCTCAACATCTTCTGAGATCCTCCTCGAAATGTCAGTTTTAGCCACAAAGCTTTTTCTGTTCCAATTAATCGCTCCCTCTTCTATAATCCCAAATTTTTACTTTTATTGCAAACATATATCATATACCAACTTATAGCATTTTAACTGTGTGTAAATATGACTTCACAGGCTTATACAAAGATCATGCAGATGCAATGCTCTCCAGACTATAGTTACTCAAGAATGAATTTCTGAAGAAAGAACTCAGATTTCACTAACCCATTGTACCTTATTCTTTCTAAGCATTACATTATTCCAAAACCACTAACATTATTGTAAGGAAATGAAGATATGAACCTTAGGACTGTTCAGTGGTTTTATAAATGATCAGCAACTCCACTTTGGATATTTGAAGTACTCTGGGTTTACAGAATTTGGAGACAGATTTTAGTGTGATGATTTTAATGAAAGTGAGTACAAGTACTTCTAACATTTTTAGGATTTCATGACTGAATTAGAGTAAACACTTGTTTCTATAAGCGGTGGGAAACAATTCTTTTCTGAAAACTTGACTTGTTTGCTGGCTGTCAGTCAAAATCCTTCATGCATTATGGTTGAAGAATGCACATTGATAGGTTCATCATCCTGTTTCTTATGAGCAAGAAACAGAGAGTTTGTAGGCTACATTTCAAGTTTAAGAACGCAGGTTATAATCTAGTGCCAAAAGACAGACATGGCAAATGACTGTCACATTCACTTGAGACTTCAGGTATTTGCTCTATTGAGTTCATTTTGCACCTAAGTGCTTTCATTAGAAGTCAAGGTGGATTTCTTCCAGGCCAGAATTCAGTTACCGTCCATATTTTAACTTACCATCAAGGGGAAGATATAGTGACAAATGCTATAGTATATGACTCAATTACTTCAAAAAGAAACACCATTCTTCCTTTATTTTCTATCTAAAAATTGTCTGGGTTCTACTCATATTAGAACTATGCTTACTATAAAAGTTTACAAAATATTTTTGGTCACTGTAGTTTTAAAACTCTTAATTATGCTTTTCCTGTACTGATACATATCCCAGGAAAAGCAATTAGATATTTCATTTCAATTTTTCGCCATATGCTTTTATAAACTACTATATGGATCATTTCACCTCCTTCAAAATGATTATTGGAATCACTTTCATATGCATGTTTGTCTTATTCTGTTACATTTGATATTTATACTAACAACCCATCAATACAGTAAATTAGTACATGTAACTAACAAGCATGTACAAGATTAACTGACTTATAACAACATTTAACAGACCAATACAGCAGCTTGTCTCTGTGGATTTAATAAAGCACACTTATCCACAGTGTCTGAGAAAAACAGAAGAGACTCTCATATATATTTATTATTTATATAATAAGAACATGAAAATACATATGTGAAAGTCAATGTGGGTTCTGTTTCTATTCACAAGAGTGCAGTGTGCTAACTGAAGTGATAACTTGAACAGAAGTTTCATTAAAGACAAAGGCACTTTGGTTTTTAGGTTCTGAAATAGGTCTATTAAGAAAGCAAAATTATGCTTAAAGATTAATTAATGATAGACTAACATTATAAAATGTTGTAATGTTACATTGTAGTAAATTTCAACTTCATTAGGAATAAGCTAAGTTTCAAAGGTTTTCATTTTAAACTTTTTGTTTAATGTTTAAAGAAGTCTGTGTTAGTGTGACTTCAAAAGTATTCATCACCGGGTTATTTAAGGATCACGTTTATAACTGTCCTCTAAGAGAATTCTGTTCAGCAGAAATAAGATGATATGATTTGTTAAAAGCAGATACTTTAGTGGCAGGCAAACCTGGGTTCCAGTCCTACTTCCACCACTTATTGTGTGACTTAAGGGAAGTTCCTAGATCTCCCTAAGGCTTAATTCCCTCACTTGCAAATAAGTGACCATAACAACTCTTGCTTTTAGTGGTTGTTAAGAAAACTATATGAGAAAGTGATAATTAGAGTGACTCTCATGTAAGTATTAGCTTATCTATTTGTCAACACGTTACTATTATCATCTTGTCAATATCTGTTACTGTTATTATTGACATTTATTAATATTAATGCAGCACCAATGAAGAAATAGTCTATCCGAAGAAATACTGCAATAAACACTTGCAAGTATTGCAAGAAATTTAAAGAAATTCTCTTTAAGAAGAGAATTACCTTTTTAAAATATATATACAGAGAGAGAGGGGTGTCTAAGTCAAAGGAGGTGCAGGTAAATCATTTAGAATGTGTTCAGTAGCTTTGGTGAAATAAAAACAATTCAACAGCTAAGACACAATTTGGACATGTCAAAACTGTTAACCTTAATGGAACCCTTTTTTAATGGGTTAATTAAGGTATTGCTACCCTTAAGGAGGGTGAAGTATATGTTCTCTTAAAGTTTCTTAAAGACTGAAATTGTGGGAAGGACAGAGGTGCTGCACGTTTCTTATGCCAGAACTATGCTGGACATTGATTCATCAGGAGAGTCCCACAAGATATTACTGTCTATATTTTGAAAATGAAAACCTGAAGTTCAAAATGGCCACGTAGCTTGCCCAGATGTCACATAGCTGGTCAGTTGAAGAAGCGAACATTAAAACCCAGATTTCTCTAAGCCCTTCATAGTGCTGTCTTTAGCTGTGTGGTAGTATGATTCTGAAGGTGAGAGAACCCTCGTTTTGAGAAGTAGAGTCCTGGAATAGAAAAGTTAAAGATCTGAAGAAGGCTCTTGTGCTTTATTCAAAAAATTTTTTCCATATTACTGGTCCTAATTTATGATGTAAAGTTCAAGGCATTACATGACATTCAAACTTTTCTCTCTTTTGATATGGTACAAAACCTCGTGAACCAGGACTCCAGTATTTCAATATCAGCCAGACATGCATTCTGAAGTGTGATGCATGTTATCGGAAGCTAGACTTCTAACTAACTCGGATTCAATGACTTTCTGGATATAAGTCTTCATTCAACTGGATTGAATGTGTCAGGCAGAAGTTTATAGCACAGTGGAAGACAAGAGATTTGTCAGCAGCAAGACTCTAGAAAATCAGCAGGATTAAGTATACTATTTCTTTTAAAAATTATTCAAAGGTAGTTTAAAGTCTGTGCTCTGATTATAATTCCCTCATGTCTCACTTTACATTTGGATAACTTTCAGTTCTCTAAGTGTATGACATTATGAATTACTCTAGTATCTAGTGGGTTTTTCCTGCACTTTCCTAGACAGGAAAGTGGAGAAAATTCTACATATAAACTATATTATACATAGCTTCATTGACATATACTAATAAAACTCGTTCTAACGCTGAAAGGACTTTTCTGTAATTTTTCATTAATATATCTCTTCAGCAATTTCAGTTTCACTATGATGAAATCAGTCTTGAACATTTTAATTAACGCAATTGTCATTTTAAAAAATCACCTTAGAGGGCTTCCCTGGTGGCGCAGTGGTTGAGAGTCCGCCTGCCGAAGCAGGGGACACGGGTTCGTGCCCCAGTCCGGGAAGATCCCACATGCCGCGGAGCGGCTGGGCCCGTAAGCCATGGCCGCTGGGCCTGCGCGTCCGGAGCCTGTGCTCCGCAACGGGAGAGGCCGCAACAGTGAGAGGCCCGCGTACCGCAAAAATCACCTTAGAGAACTTCTGAATAAGAAAGATGGCTATTGTAATTTGTGAATGACACAGCTAGAGTGGCAAAGAGTAGCTCATTCCGTGCTTCGTCACTCCTTCTCCAGGGTACATTAACAATGTCTTTTCAAGGGCTTGATTATAGTTTAAAAAGGAGATAATTCTAGGAAGAAAATATTTTTGAAGCGATTCCTCTCTTCTTTTCCTCACCCCTGGCTCCGCGCCCCCAGGCAACTTTATCTAAGGGTTCAGCACATGATCTAAGCACATGAAATAGTCTTGCTGCTTAAGCAAATGAGGCGTTAAGGCTGTTTTGTATTCCTGTGGGTGATCAGTGTTTGTACTGACAGTGCAGCGGTGCCTGCTGCTTGAGATGAGGATAGGAAGGGCGGTTTGGAAGGGGATTGTGGGGTTGCCCCATGATGAATCTGCTTCATCTTCGAGTGACTCCGTATGCTCTTGTGAAGCTACCAATTCTTTCTCCTGCTTTTTTTTCCTTCTCCTTTTAATGCCAAGATGAATTTATCCTGGATTGCTGCTCCAAAAGGCTGACACCATTGAATATGAAGGTGTCATTGGAAAATGAACCATAGCAAATTCTTAGTAAGCAAACTTCACAGAGAGTTATTGTTTTTGACATTTAGATATAGATTTATCCCCAGTGAAAGAAGCTTCTTCCTTCAGTCTATGCGCGCTTAGAAGAATGAGGAGTAAAAAGTAACTTGATTGGTATTAAATATATTTTATTCCTTGCTGTATTGAGCAATCATATCACATCCCTCCTCTGCTTCCATCTACCGGGAAACTTGGAAAAGGAACGATTTGAAATCAAGAACTTTATTTCTGAAAGCGTATGAATGATCTTAGAGCTAAAGCTTACAGTGCTATCTGGAGGAGAGTTAAAATCTGACTTCCATGAAAACTTCCTTGAAATCATTTGTGTGTGGGGAAAAAAAATTATAAACCCTGGAGAATGCATGCTAGAAAAACAATTGCTAAAAATGCACCAAAGGAGTCATTTCAGACTGATTCCTTTTATAAAAATCAGTATATCCCAGGAACTCACTTTCTACATTAGAGCAAGTAATGCTTACAAAGCAATTTTATATTTTCTGACTTAGTTAAAGTAAAGAGTGTGGGAATTTGATCTATGATGATTATTACAATTTATGTTATCGTTAACACAGAAAAGATATGCCATTTTGTTAAATTCAAGATTATTAACTTTTTTCTCTTTATAAGTCCTTAATAAAAATTCCTCAATGGGTATTGTTTTATAAATGTATAAGACTGAAAGTGTAAGACATTTTATTAATCTGTATTTTACAAAGGAAACCTATATTTAGAAGTGCATTAAGCAGTCTGACATAAAATTTGGTCTTATAGTTCTAGCTGTAAGCAACTTCTATATGGCATTCATTAACTAACTTTATTAGAGTATTCCCAAAGAACAGTCATTCCCTGCCACATTGATGCTATATTAGATGTTTTATTATTAAATTGATTCTTATTTCTCCAAATGAATATTAATAATGTAAACATTTCAAAAGTTTTAACTCTAGGTATATCCTACTCAACGTAATTGACCTGTTATAAATAAACTTCTTGTGAATAGATTCCATACACTAAAGATAGATTTAAAGGGATCCTGTATTCAGTTATTTTATAAAACATATAATTATTTTTCATAGTAATTATTAAATTGAATATGTATCTATTTAGTTTCCCTAAATTTGAATTAATTAGAATATTTCAGTCTCATTCACCTACCCATCCATTGCCAAATCCTGTTGATGCTACCTCAGTTATATTTATCAGATCTATCCAAAAAGTGGAGAGAATCAAGTAACAAAAGCCCATGTACTCAGCAGCCTGCTTAAGAAATCGAACATTGTAAATAAAAAGCCTTAACTGTAGTCCTACATGAATCCTATTCTCCTTTTTCTCCCTAGAGGTAACCTCTATGCTGAATTT
The DNA here is from genome assembly GCF_003676395.1 of Aethalodelphis obliquidens. Lineage (NCBI taxonomy): Eukaryota > Metazoa > Chordata > Mammalia > Artiodactyla > Delphinidae > Aethalodelphis > Aethalodelphis obliquidens. Next base: position 12,008,345 of record NW_020837961.1, read on the forward strand.
GGTGCTTTTCATAGCCATGCATATTTATAAACATGCACTATTTATTAATATATTCATAAACAATATATTGTGCCTTTGCAAATTGGTACCAAACTGTATAAACGGTTGTGCAACTTGTAAATTACTCTTCACATGATGTTTTTGAAATGTATCCATGTTGATATATAGGTAGATCTAGTCCATTTACATTAACAGCTCTGTAGTATTCCAATATAGGAGTGCATAAAAATGTGCTTATTATTTTATTGATGGGTGCTTGTATTGCTTCCAACTTTTTGCTATTACCATAATGCTGAAATGAACATTATTGTACGTATGTCCTTTGGCAAGAGTATAAGAGTTTATCTGAGAGAATATACTTGAATTGAAAAGTCTGAGTTCGTGGCAGGCATTTCTTCAACATTTTGGGCAAATAGCTTCCCAAAGCCTATCAAGAGATACTGCCCCAGTGGTTATGGAAGTAAATTGCTCTTTCATATTGTGCACCCAAGCAAGGATTCTAGACACTGAGCGTATGGCAATAAACCAAGTATATAAAACTTTCTGCCTAAGTGGAGCTTGCATTCAAATATGAGTATTAAAGGGTTTGGGACTGACATGTACACACAGCTATATTTAAAATGGATAACCAACAAGGACCTACTGTAGAGCACAGGGAACTCTGCTCAATACTCTGTAATAACCTAAATGGGAAAAGAATTTGAAAAAGAATAGACACATGTATAACTGAATCACTTTGCTGTACACCTGAAACTAACACAACATTGTTCATCACCTGTACTCTAATATAAAATAAATATTTAAAAAACAGATATGGGTATTAAAGAAATAAAATACATAGTACGTCCAATGGGAGAAGTACTGTGAATAACAATAAAGCAAGAAAGAGGGCTAGAGACTGATAGAATGAGAGCTGAAGCTTTAAACAGATCAGAGAAAACTGTCCTGAGAAAGTGAAAAAAGAAGTAAAGGGGGTAAAGAAAAAACCAAAAATCCTCACTAATATCACTACTACCACACTTTTTAATTTGTGTTAAGTGAAATGGAAGTGAAAAGATTTCTCGTTGTGATTTTTAGTTTGGTTTTTTTCTTAGATGGAGCATATTTTCGTATGTTAGTTTTCCATTTGGATTTTCTCTATTGTTAATTGCTTGTTAATTTCTTTACCCAATTTTGTACTGGATTACTTGCCTATTTCTTACTAAATAAGAGAATTCTTTTCATATTTTAGAGATACCATTCCTTTGTTGTTGTTGTTGTTGTGTGTGTGTGTGTGTGTTGCAAATATCTTCCACCATTTTGTGGTTTAACTCTTCACTCTTTGAGATTATCTTTTCATGCACAGAAGTTCTAATTTTATAGTCATTTCTTTCATTGAATTTATCAATCTTTTCCTTTATGGTTTGTACTTGTGTCTGAAATCCTACCCTATCTTAAATATTTCTTCCAAATAGTCTCATTTTTATTGATCTTTAATCTCTGTAGAATCTATTTTTGAGTACGGTGTGAGATAGTGATCCAATTTAAGTTTTTTTCCATGTGAATAACAAATTATCCTGTCATCCTGGTTACTTTTTTAAAGTACAGATTTTATCTCCACTTAAATGCCATTCGCAGAATTTCTTGACCATTCCTACTGAGTTGTATCCCACTTTTATGTGCAGTAACACCCTATAATTCTCCTTTTTAGAACTCAAAATGATTTTAAATTATTGATTATTCATTTAATTATTTGTTTCATTTCTAGTTTCACCCTGTCCACTCTCCAAAACTATAAACTTCATGAAGATATAAACCATCTCTTACTTAAAACTATAACCTCAGTCCCAACATGGTACCTAGCTCAGAATAAGTGACTCTAAGTGTGTTCAATGAACACATAAACAAATTTCATTTCAGTAATATGTGAGATTAAAGTTGCATTGATTTCTGGCACCTCAAGTTTTTAATAAGACTGAAAATAACCATAAATTTTCCAATATTTATGTGATCCTGAATAAACTGCCACATGTGGCTAGTGGTGCCCCTATTAGCCAGCGTGGTTCTAGAATTACACTCAAAGTGGTCTTGACCAGCAAAACAGGCACCACCTGCGAGCTTGGTAGAGACACAGAATCTTGGACCTCACCCCAGACCTGCTGAGTTAGAATCTGCATTTTATCAAATCCCCAGGGCTGCATCCCCAGAACACAATGAAGTTTGAGAAACACTGGTTTTGAAGACTTTCAGGTAGCCAGACCACAAGTCAGTATGGCGTGACTACACACCATCTATGTTTCTTTATTAAACATAAACAATTATCAATATGAACAACTTATTTTGGAGGGGGGGCTCCCTCCTTTCTTATTCCATCCACTGGTCCTGTTCTCTTGCAAGTGGCATGGATGAGTGATGAGGTAATCCCTGGTTTGATCCTTAACTGGACCAACTGAGTTCTACCCCATTCAGAGCTTTGTAGTAGGTGCTACAGCGTGAGGGTGAGCACGTGTTCGCTGGCTGTGTGGACTTTGAGAGAGAGTACTATTTGGGTGTCTGTCACCGATTAGTTGTGTCTCCATGTTGGAGAACATGAACCCTCTGGGTATATTTCCCCATCTGCAAATAGCATAGTGGTACTTGGGATTCCTAGCCAGCCTTGTGGTTTTCTCATGAAATGAGCCATATGTAATCAGATGAACCATATATAATAGGATTTGCCCTTTCTTCACTTTCAATTAAAAATTTTTTTTTAAATTTTGAATAGATAATACAGTCTCATGTTGTGACACTCCGAAGATATAAAAGGATATATTGTATAGTGAGAAATAAGACCCAGTCTTCAAAGAGGCATCAATGGTACCAGTTTTCTGGGATTTTTCAAGAGGCAGTTTATGCGCACACCAGGAATTACTTCTGTATGACCTTCCCATCCTCTTTTTACTTAACAAAACCACCTTGCATTTTGCCCTTTCAATTAAAAATGTGCCTCAGACATTGGCCATGTCAATATATAAAGAGTTTCCTCACTTCTTTTTCACAATTACACAATATTCCATTGTATGAATGTACCACAACTTACTTAACCAGGCTGCTCCCAATTTTTATTTCTCATTTTTCCCATTTAACCAGTGATTCAGTGAGTATTTTACATGTGTATGAGGATATCTCATATGTAACTTGTTAATTTAAAGGATTTTATTATAAATACTTGACATTATTAAAAAAAAAACCTCAGTATAAATATTTGACTTTTTCTTAAAGGCTGCCATTCATATAACTAGGCCTTTCACCCCAACTTGAAAAGAGATGAGAAATACCATAGGTATGCAAGTCAGTAAGGTATGTAAACGCTGTGACCGGAGCAGCGTGTCCCCTGCCTCCCACCTAACCAATGTATCTGCATCTACATAACTGTAAATGCACCTCTTTCATTAATTCAAGAGTTTTCTTGACCCCTTGGTTTCTAGAAATCAATAGTCAGCTTTCAAACAGAATCAAATGAGTCAAACTTAGGGAAAATTGGGAAATTTTTTCCAGCTAGACAAGGATTCTCTCATGATCCTGGGGGTATTATTTCTTTAGAGTTGGAATAGAGTATGCATTAATCTTTCCTTTTCAATAAAGAATATAAGTTCATTTCAGAGCCAGTTGCTCACCATTCTAGCCTAGAGTACATTAAGGTTTCTGGAATTCTGAGCTGTCAATTTTGGACATTTTTAATCTTCTCTTTGAGAGTGTTGATTCTTTTTCATTTCCTGTCTTTTTAAAAATAGCTGGAGAGTTGAGGTGGGCTTTGTAACTTAAACAAACTTTAAAATAAAATAAAACCTAACTTGCCCAGTCATTGTTCTAAGCAGTGTGGACAAAATGGTGAAAAAAAGGAACGCAAAATCCCTGCATTGATGACGCTTATATTGTCCCAGAGAGGTACATTATAAAAGAAATAAAATGACCATATTTGATAATGTTAGCTAGTAATAAAAATAAGCAGGGTAATGGGATAGTGACAAGAAGGGTGCTATTTTAGATAGAGCCCCCCATTAGAAGAAGGTATACCTTAGACGAGAGATTCACTCTGTTTTACTATACAAAGCTCAAGAGCAAATCTTGTGAACAGTCCCAATTCACTTGGATCAAAGCTTCCCATTTAAAGCTCTCATTTAACTCTCTCCTGTTCTCTCTACATTTTTCACACAATTCCATTTTCTCCATGTATATGTTTTTATGAGTTAATACTGAATCCTCAGTCTATATTGGTATCCATGTACTTTGCCATCTTTTCAACCTTCTTACTTCTTAAATATGTGCTCATTTGCATACAGTACATAATTCTGTATACCTGGAGTTATTTAAGTGTGCATATACAAGAGTACAAGAGTAAGCATGTGTACATAAACATGTAGGCAAGAGAAATGGAACTTTGTGAACACACACACATGCATTAGGGATAAGCAATAAGGAAATGGTGAGGAAAACAACTATGCTGAGCTTTGTTGTATATTTCTAAAATAATTATTTAGTAAAATTGAATTATCATTGCAGAGCCAAAACACAATTGAAGCCAGAAGTCAGAAATGTTCCTGTGGGTCAGCTGTGGCTATGCTGTAATCTATGAAAAAAATCACTCCACATATTCCAGACACATAATTAAATATTTCAGCACCACTGTCAACTGAATGTATTATGCACTTAAACAACATTGGGTAAAAAAAACAATAATTAGAATAATAGTATCAGTTTTATGCTGGTCATACTTAATGCAGATTTTAAATGTTATCTGCTTAAAATAGACAGCCACTACTAAAAATATGTATGAATATGGGCTTTCCTGGTGGCACAGTGGTTGAGAGTCCGCCTGCCGATGTAGGGGGCGCGGGTTCGTGCCCCGGTCCGGGAAGATCCCACATGCCGCGGAGCGGCTGGGCCCATGAGCCATGGCCGCTGAGCCTGCGCGTCCGGAGCCTGTTGCTCCGCAACGGGAGAGGCCGCAACAGTGAGAGGCCAGCGTACCGAGAAAATAAATAGATAAATTAATTAATTAAATAAAATATGTATGAATACTTTCACCTTTTAAAACCAAGTACATACTTAAATATTAGTATAGCTTTCCCTCTTTCTCTAGTACTAGACTTTCTACCTTGCCTTATATCTACTGAATTTCTCTTCAATTTCAATATGAATTTAAAATCTGTTACTCAGAATTTACATATACACAATGGAACTTTATAAATGTATTCAACAAAAGGATTGCAGGATCAATGTAATTTTTTTCCTTTAGATTATGACTAATAAAACCTGGTTCGGGTCAAAATAAAACTAAAGTTCTTTTTATCGATACTTAAGAAGTATGCAGTGAAAATTATTCAGTCTCAACTAGATAAAGGATCCTTTACAAAGTGCTTTATCAACTTCAATAATTAAAAGATTTCCTGCTAACTATTCAGTGAGTCTTCTTTGTAAGCTCTGCTTTGCAGAGTCAGTTCTTCCTACCTCTTCCTTTGAAAAGTCTAATTAAATTGGGAAGCTTTTTTTTCTATTCATTCTGTTTTTGCCATATTGGATACAGATACAAAAATGACTAAATTACAATACTGATTCTTTTTTCATTCTTATTCTGTTGGGACTTTATGGGAAGGTAGGAGGAGGTATATTTTCCCAGTTTGAGTTTTTTAAGTTGATCTCTTATTGTCACGTTCAGTGTTAAATATCTTTGGGGTTAATGACGTAATAGGAATGACTTCTTCCCTGATGCCTGTATTGATGCTGTAATAGGTTTTTTTAGAATAATTGACTAGTGAAGAATTGAAACTGAACATTCAGAGCCCTTACATTCCCCTTGTGAGCGTTATTTAAGCACTGTTACACTATCTTTTTAAAAAATGTATTTGCTGTAGTGTTAAAAGAAATTTGAATGAAAAAAGTCTACCGTTTTCCTACCTTCCTGACACATTTATTTTTATGTGTCTATTTATATTCACAAACATATATACTGAAGAGCATCATAATTATATACTTTATCGGTGTTTTGTCTCCTTATTCCAATTATAAATTCTAGCCAGTAACTATCTCTGAAAAGGTGACTTATGTCTTTCATAGAATCAAGTTCTGGGATAAAGAATCCCAGTTATTTTGATTGTTAGAATGGAGGGCAGTTTAAAGGTTAAAGCAATTCAATCATAATTCAATGAGAACATTCTGGGCATTGCTACTTGCTATTTTGAGGGAGTTATAATTATAGAGTAAGAGACAGATATATATGCAAGGGACTCCTCAATATAAGAAAGAATATGATGGTTGTTAAAACAGAATACAAAGTATTTCAGAAGCGTAGTACTTTGTAGTTGACCCATGTAAAACTTCTGGAAGATTTCAAAATAAAGTACATACAGATTCCTGCTTGTATGTGTGCACCTGCATGTATTTCCAGGGGGAAAACTTCATGAATAAAGTTATGGAGACGAAAATGACATTTTCAGTCATGTTTGGACATGGAGAAGGAAGAGAGACATTCTAGCATTCTACCAGTCGCTCTCTATCAGTTAAAGAACTGCTCAAACAGACCTCTGAGAACAGCCATTCTGAATAAAAAGCAATGGAGCAATACTCCATGCTCAAGCAAAGTTCCAGTAATTTAATGGTCAGAAATCTTAAGTTGATGCATTTCAAGGAAAGCCCAGGATATCTCCCTGGATGGTATAGTTTGCTTTAATTTTATTCTAACTTCCATGAGGGCACAGACTTTTTCTCTTTTGTTTATTCTTTCAAAGCACTTAGAACAGTACCTGGTACAGAGTAGGTACTCAATAAATATTGATTAGACAGATTTTGAAATTCCACACAGAAATTTTAGTTTCAATCCATGCCTCATAGTCAACCAAGAAAAACTAAGACAACTGGTAAGAGTCATGGACTGAATTTTTAAAAATAGATTTATAGGAGTCAGTGCAGTACAGAGGATAAAACACAAAACTGGAAGTCAGGACACAGGTTCTACCTTTAATAACCAGCTGTAAAACAGTGGTCAAGTCACTTAATCTCTCTAATATCTCCATCTGACTGACATCCTTTCTGGTTCTCAAATTCTATGAATCTATTCTCAGCCCCATGCATAACTCTTAATTAAAAATTCATAGACGATTACCCAAGCTTTTCGTGCATCAAATTGACCCTGTGCTAAGGATAAATCATTGCTGATCATGGAAGCTTAAATGAGGAAATATAAAAATTCTTTGAAAGCCTTTGGATGATAATATTTATATAAGGTTGAAGGAAATGTGACAGTTCCATTCAGTTATGTAATATTTTTATTTCCCAGAAGTTTGCAACCTTGATAATACATTGCAAATATTTTAGATTAACATAAGCACCTAAAAGAGACAAGAATGTTTACGGTTTATCTTCCTCCCTGTAGATCTAGCTAAATTCTATTGACGTTGGGTTGAACCTACTTAACTCAATCTTCTAAATTTGACAAGAGGAACAGAAGAATTGATGCAAATGTATATGGATTAAGCAAATGCAAGGTTATTTTTCCTAGTCTTGGGTTAGAATAAAACCAAAAGACAATGGTAGAATTTATTTTAATCCAAGGGATTTGTTTTCTTAAATGTGAAAGACTGCTGAATTGTCTAAATCCTAGTCTTTCTATTAATAAAACAAATATTTTTTCCTTGACCATATCAGATCTATTATGGTATTTTGGATTTTCATTCTCCATTCATAGCAGTAGGGCAATTTTCACTCACAAGGCAGTGTTATTATATATCTTCAGGCAGTGAAAAATTATGAAGTACCAGTCAGATGCATAGGTAAATCCATGGTAAATCAGTCTTAAGATTTACCATGAAACTTAGAGTTTCACCCCACATTTAACAACACAAGTAATAATAATGATGATGTCATATCCATGCATCACTAGACCTACAAACAAATATTAGCTGGGACACCCTCCACCTGGCTCTAATAATCTGGATAAGATGCACAAAAGCCGAGTTACTAACCCAGATACATCGTTCAGTATGCCATGGGCAGTTAGGTCCAGCAGACAGAAAAATCATCTATTCCCGAGCATTCCTGCTTAGCCTGATCGGCTCCCTGAAGTTTGCCATTCACTCTCAGCTACCCTTACTCTGCTTCATCTGAAACTGTAGATTTCTCTTCCTGGTCTCAGCTGCTGTCTCTATTCCTCAGACTACATGTTTGACTTCCTACTACCACACGTTATTCTTCGGTGAAGTCTGTTTTACCATGGGATCATTAAAGACCACATTTCTCAGAAGGAAATATACCCTGCTTTTGAGTATAACATTTGATTTTAAGGATACAAAGGAACAAAGTCCAGTAGTTGGTTTGGAGAGTTAGAACCCAGCAAAAATAACTGCAAAAAGAAGACAAAAGAACACATAGAAGAACTTTCCAATGCGGGCAGTTCATTCCCTAGTAGTAGCTCTCTGTCTTATCCTAAATAATAGGCAGACTCAATCAACTTTTGGTGCAGTACTAAAGAGGATGGGGAGCAATGATTTGTATCAGTCAAGTCTTTAGACGGTCCAAAAACCTTATCTTCATCTCATCCCCTGCCATAATTTTAGACCAAACATACTAAAGGACTGTATAATTTGCTAATTTCGTTTTACCATCTTTTATTTCCTCTGCTCATCCTCTGAATAGAATAATAATTAGTGAAATTGCCAGGAAGTAAATACAGAACAAGAGAGGGAAATGGCCACGGACAGTTACTGGGCATTTTCTACGCATCAGGCACTGTGCTGAGGATTTAGGGTACACTGACGTTAGGCATCTGCACTCTTCACAGACTGACCTCATTAAAGGAACTGTGCTTGCAGGAGACAAACTGCAAACCCTCTCTTGCTTACTCACCTAAGAATCATCCAAACCTGACCTTTCTTTGTTGCTCAAAGTCAAAAGGGCAAAAAAGAGAAAAGTTTAACCACTTCACAATAATCTCTTAAAACACAGAGTTTCGCGTAAACGTAAGTTACCTCAAACATCTCTACAGCTGCCGAGATAAATGATAGCTTTGATGGGTTTATAGGCCTCCTCGAGTGCTTTATGTTTACAGACCATAGCAAGAGCAAAGTCGTTGTTTCTTTCCTCCCGGTGAACTGTCTGTGGGATTTACAGGGTGAACACAAGATGTAATGTTTGCATCCTGAGATTTGCCAGTAAAGCAGACTTCAAATCCTTTATTATTCTCCATTTTTTAAAAATTCACATCGTTGCGATTACACTCCATTATTCAGTGGAGTCTTACAGGAAACCAAAGACTTTGTTTTCAATGACTGATGACAGTTAAACTTTGTGGAGTCTTAAACTGTATAGTGTACATTTCAGAAGTCTTTCTCAATATGTTTTACAAGTTGTGGTGGTATTTTTGAACGTAACAAAAATGATTGATGTAGCTCTTAAACTTAGCACAGTTAAAGGGACAGATTGTACCAAAAAAATGTGTAAGTTAGGTAATGTATGGATTGAAGTATCAATAAAAATTGAAGACATTTTTCATAAACTTAAATTCTCTGAATTGGCTGGTTGGAACTTGGTTACTGGGCAATCTGGCAGTAATCACCATGCACTAAAAGTTTTTATATTTCAGGAAAGTCTAGGTTAACAATTGCCAAATATTCAGGTATAATAAAGGAGATAGTTTTTAGTCCTCAGTTTTGAATTAGTCCTCAGTTTTGAAGTCAGGATGCATAGTTTCAAATCCCAACTCCACTGCTGGTGAGCTGTTGATCTTACCAAGTCTTTGATGCTTCAACTCCTTCCTCTGTAAAATGGGGTAATAGTGGTATCTACTCTGTATGGTTGCTCTGAGTAAATTCAGTAGTTTGGCTAGTCAATCAGTGTAACAACAGCAAATGTTTAATACCCGCCTTCTATTTGTCAAGCACTCTCTGAAATACCAAGGATTCCTAGTTGAACAAGACACAAAACTTGTCTCTAGCAGTTATAGACTATAGAATCTTCTCAACTTTTTAAATAAATTTATTTATTTGTTTTTATTTTTGGCTGTGTTAGGTCTTCACTGCTGTGTGCGGGCTTTCTCTAGCTGCAGAGAGCGGGGGCTACTCTTCATTGCGGTGCACGGGCTTCTCATTGTCGTGGCTTCTCTTGTTGCAGAGCATGGGCTCTAGGCATGCAGGCTTCAGTAGTTGTGGCACCCAGGCTCAGTAGTTGTGGCTCGCGGGCTCTAGAGCGCAGGCTCAGTAGTTGTGGCGCATGGAATTAGTTGCTCCACGGCATGTGGGATCTTCCCGGGCCAGGGATTGAACCCGTTTCCCCTGCAATGGCAGCAGGATTCTTAACCACTGCGCCACCAGGGAAGCCCTCAATTTTTATTATACCAACTAAAATAAAAGACTGACAACCAATTAAAGGCAGATCACCCTCTTCACATGTCTGTGATTTGATTTATCTCTTTGAAGGGAGAATCCATTTTAAAGAACTTAGTACCACCAGTTCCAAGACTCTCTGTCAACAGATAAACAGTCCCTCCACTAGAATTAGCCTCCTTGCTAATGGCAGTTTCAAGCAGTAAAAAAAAAAAAAAAAAATTACTGTTGAAATGTGAATAATGAAGACATGGTATATATTTAAAAGAACCAAAATGGGTCCCACAGAAGTTCGGCTATCATCCAAACTCACTTTGTTTTCAAACTTCTGTAATATTCATAAAGGAGAGATATCCCTGGCTTTAACACACACCCCCATGCTATTTGCAAGAAGCCATGTTCGCCAGGTAAAATGTTCAAGCAGATGCTGGACAGCAGTCTTCCAGAGGCGGAGTAAAGACCATCTCTGCCATGGGAAGGAATGCTAGACGGGGTAGTCAACCTCCCTTACAGAACTAAGATCATGATTTGATGGCCTATAATTTTCATATTGGGTGGTAGGTTTATGCTTTTTAACTTAAATATATGTTGCACATATTCTTTTGTAGGTATCAAATGTTTTATAATAAAAATCATTTTTTGAAAAGATGTATATACCTAACTCATGGAATATACTACTAGGAAGCCATCGAAATAACCCAAAGTTCTCTGTCATTTCTCTGTTCTACAGCCCGTACTGGGTTGTCTCTTGATCCTTTAATCAAAGCCTTGTAATTACCAGGAAAGAGACAGTGTGGATAAAGGAAAGAAAAAGCTGAGAGAGGAGCCAGTGTGGAGATAAGAAGGATGAGAGTTGTTGTTGGTCTAGTTCTCCAGTGGGGGAGGAAGGAGTCATCACTGCAGATGTTCTGGGGTCCCCATGAGAATGTCTGAGAGCTAAAGCAGAGGGCATTTAGGCAGCAACAGGTTTAAAGATCCACTGAATGAAATATCCAAATCCGTTAGTAGATTGTAATCTATGGGCTAGAGATCCAGGATGGGACAAGACTGAAAACCTATAGGTTCAGATATGCAGAAGACCTCTGGATTCCCAGGTATTGCCAGAATCACACCATCTTTGTTTTCCAACCATGTTATCTTTCCTTTTCTATACCATTTCTTCTGCCTGGGACACTCTTTCCTCCTCCCCTGCCCTTTCTTGTTAACACTTACTAATATCATTTCCTGATACATTTCCTCAGAGAAGCATTTTCCAAAGCACCAAGCCAGGCTAGGGGTTTCTTTTGAACGTGCTCTGCAGCACTCTGCACTTTGATTCCTGGTACTCAACCTGCGTGCAAGTAAATGTTCATATTTAACATCTGTCTCTAAAATTGTGTGTGCGCAAGTGACAGGACAGCAGAGACTGTGCTTTCCTATTCACCCCTTGGACCTCTAAGGCCTAATACAGAGCCTGGCAGATAAGAAGTACTCAAGAAGTGTTTATTAAATTTACGAACGATGAGTGAGTGACTGAATGAATAGATGAATAAGTTATCTCTGGGACATCCAAGCAGATATATCTCAGAGAGGGTCAGAATTATCTTTCTGAGCTCAGGAGAGAGATTAGAGCTGGCATTAAAGATTGAAGAGTCACCAGCTTCCAAGAGGTGATGAAGTTCATAGGGGAGAGTAAATATAAACCTCCTAGGAAGAGTGAAAGTGCACAAGGCTGAAGACAGACGAGGAATGCGGACCCCGTGAAAGGAATTCAGAAACTTGCTCAGAAAGTCTGGTGCAGTCTGGATAGTAGTTAAGAGCTCAGATTGCTTTACTCAAACAGACTGACTTTTAATCCTAGCTCCAGTCCTTACTTTGTGAACCAAGTAAGTGTCAGGAGCTCAGCGAGCTGGAGAGAGCTGAGCTGCCCAGTGTCAAAATAGCTGGTTGAAGCAACAAGCCAAAAATGAGAGTACCAAGTAGCCAAGCCTTTAACATCACTTACTGCAGCAGGATAAGCAAGAGGCCAAATGGAAGAAAGTATGGTCCTTCCTCCCCTCCCCGCCCCTCTCCCATGCCCCCTTCCATTTTCCGACAGGGAAGGGTTCACTAGTCATGGATCGGATAGATCAGCACAGATGTTGGGTCATTTTATGGCTAAAACGTCCCCAAATAAAAGGCTCCCACAGTTTTATGGACCTGGGGGCTGGAGAGAGGGCGAGGAGAAAGGGCTAGGAGTGGAAAAGCATTGAGTAGTGAGTCAGAGTGGTGGACAGTGTCTTCAGGGTGCCCCCTCCTTCCCCCAAAAGGCGGTTTCAGCAGAGAGGCTGGAGGGGGGTCTCCACTGAAGGCCAGAATAAGGGTACTGAGCTAAGAAGGCAGAGATGCAGAAGAGCGTGGCCAGCCAGGCCGGCCTCAGCCCTTGACTGCGCTCCTCTCAGAGGCTACAGTATATTGGCTGGGTACCAGGTCTGGTGTAGAGAGGGCGGCTTTCCTCTGTGAAGCCTGCGAGGTAAAGCCTTCGTTAACTGCCTACGGTTGGCCCCAAAACATGACTCATTGGTGTTTGGCCAGGAGCGAAACTCCTCAGTAAGTTTCTTGAACTCTACGTCTCAGTTTCCTGACCTACACCCGCCTCGTGGATTGTTGCAAAAACTTAGCTGCCTGCCTGACCTCTATGCGGTGCTCCATAGATGAGAACAACATAGGAGCAAGTTAGATGAGAGGGAGTTTACTGGGGCTAAGAGAGAAGAGGCCGAGAAGGTCACGACTGAAAATTATCTGTTCAGTCAACACCAGAGTCATTAGTGCCCTCTGCAGAGTAATTTCCATGCAGTAAAGATGATGAACATCAGAGTGCAAAAAGTGATCAGCAAATAGGAGGTAAGGGAGAAGAGATAGCAAGGACCACTCACAGACTTAGAGAATGAACGTATAGTTACCAGGGCGGAAGGGTGGAGGGAAGGGAGAGTTAAGGGGTTTGGGATTGACATGTACACACGGCTATATTTAAAATGGATAACCAACAAGGACGTACTGTAAGAGCACAGGGAACTCTGCTCAATACTCTGTAGTAACCTAAATGGGAAAAGAATTTGCAAAAGAATAGATACATGTGTATGTATAACTGAATCACTTTGCTGTACATCTGAAACTAACACAACATTGTAAATCAGCTATAATACAATATAAAATTAAAAGTTTTAAAAAAAGAGAGATGGCAACTATCAACTAGTCTGAGGAGATATTGGTAACAGTGAGTGCCTATTTGCAGCTGATGAAGATATACAGGGCAGGGCAGGGAAGAGAAGATGCCCCAGCACTGAGCATGAGGCCCTCTGAGGGGAACCCTGGGGGATGGCAGCTTCTAGTCGTGCAGGGACACAGCCTGGATGTAAGCGCTGGGCCTGCGGTTTGCAGCCTCCTTCCAGATGTGCAGGCTTCCTTTCAGGATCTCCCCACTTACCCTTTATTCCACCTAAATAACCATGCACTTTCCACCGCGACCAGCCCTCTTTTTATTCATCTGCCAACTTTGATCCCACAAAGCCTGAGCTGTGAGAGTCCTTATTCCTATCGGCTCACTGTCTCTATAGCAAGCTTCGCCTCTGCTCAGCAGACTGAGAAAACGTCACAAGTTCATGTTCACGTCAGAATCCAGCAGGGAATGATCTCTTCTCTCCTCCCGCCCTAACCACAAATAAACGCTACATAATTTATTACATATTTGTACTTTTCTGAGACTAGAGGCAAACCGTGGTTCATCTCTAAACACTGACCCATCAAGAGAAATTAGCTATTATTCTAAAGAGGCGAAAAAACATCAAATTCCTACTTCGGTACTAAGACTAAAGAAGAATGCTAACATGCATATTGCAGACTTTCCATGGAGGATGTGAATCCGTAGCCTAGTGAGGCCCAGGTAATGGGATTTACTATACTTTTTATGTGAGAATACTATTTCCAGGGCTTTCAGGTACATTTAGTACAAAGGCTTTTCCTTGTACTAAAATACCGAGTGACACATGAAGCTCAGTAACTCTTAAAGTTGTAGCTTCGATCATCCAGATTTTTGCATGAGAGGATGCAGAAGAAAGCAGCAGAACTGCTGTAAACTATTATGTGAAATAATTGAATCACATTCAACTCAGTAGGTCTACGCCTGCTGCCATTCCTTTGCTGATCCTTAAGTAGACTATCATTTTCTGCCCCTGCTGTTTACAGGAATACATTTTATTTCAAAAGCAAGGTTTTTCTTGGCACTCAACTCACCCATGACTTTATCGATGAATATTTTTTAATGTTATAACTCAACTCTTCGTGTGGCTGAAATGGCCAAGCCTCTTTTATGTTGTTCTTATTTTTCCCCCGTCAAGCATTCTGACTGCTGCTGTCAAAATCTCATAATAAATGAAGATTTCTCCCACCGTGGACCTCTTATAACCATGGCAACTCCATCAGCAGCTAACGGCCACGTTGCAAACATGCTTTTGAAAAGGACAGCTTCTCACACTGCTGTAGTACAAATGTCCTTTTCTTACCTTTTCTCCATAAGGATGCTAAGAAAACACATCCCAAGTAAACATTTGCTTTCTCATGCACATGTGGGGCTACTTTTTTAAAAAAAATGAAGAAAGTAGAAGAAAAACTACAAATAAAAGAGGAAGATCTCTTGGAAAGTATAGCACTAAAGGGGGAAAGATGCTGATGGCTTGGCAGCATTAACAACATATTTTTACTATTTTTACAACTGAAATCAATGTGGTTATTCCTAAGATTTTGAGAATCTTTATTGCTGTTACTCCACCGTCAACCAGGGAGGATTTCTAGAATGCTTGTTTTAGATTTCATTTGTCTCTCTGAACAATTGGTCACTTTTAGGTAATGCAACCATGTGCATCTATGTACAGATACTGCTATATCTTGTTTCCATAAGATGGACACTTTTAGGCTCTTCTTTATGCCTTGAAAGAACCCCAGCGTAGAATCAGCATGTGGATCCTTCAGCTTGCCTTGCAAGTGTTCCCATAGTGCCAAAATAGGAATTCCTGCCCAAGCCCCACTCTCAGACACTCCAAGATGCTCTGGCTTTCTTGTTTATAAGGTAGTCCCAAAACAGTCTATTAGAGAAATTTTCCCTAGATACCTGCTTCTGAAGCAGCCTGCTTATAAAATAAAGGAGGATATTTTCCACTTTAATTTCCCATCATGGAAATATAGACATTTAAATAGATCTCTCTAGCTCTACCTACCTACCAACCTACCTATCTATCTACCTACTTAATGTCCCATGGAAAGGGACTTCCCCAGATCTCAAAGAATTCAGAGATTGAGGCTGTTTTTCTTTTCAGTTTTCCTTCAACTATCAATAATGATCAATAACTATCCACAGATTAGAACTCAGCATCAGGTTTCCAGATATGGCAGGATTTGTCAGTGCCATCTACACGGATATCTGGTACATTTCATCACTGTAAATAATCATCTCCCTCTGAGGTTTTCAGAATTAAGTGGTCTCTGTAGGGCTGACATAGGAATAAGGATGTCCCAGGCCACAGAGCAAGCAGCAAAGCCAATTTTCATTAACCATTACTACCATTTGAATTTTACCTTACCCCAAACCATTTTTTAACTCTTCCAAAAGGTTTTCTCTCTATGTAAAAGTCCTTTAATCAGTTGAATAGGCTTAAGAGTTAAGACCTCCTTAGATTTGCATCAGAGCTTTGATTCTTTCTGCTGGGAAACTCTGGGCAAGTTATTCAAACTACCTTAATCTCAAGGCATTAATTTGTAAAAACCAGACTGATAATAGTTCTCCCTCAGAGGATAGCTGGTAAGAATAATTGACTTAACACATATGAGAGCACCCAGCTTTGTAACCGAAAGAAACTAAATTCTTCATGAATCATTTTTCCCCTTTCTTTTCCATCATTCCTGACCTCTCACTCTCTCCTGTTTCTTAGAAGAACTAGTCATAAGATTAGGTTCATATTCCTTATTTGCTCATCTATTTTATAAGCCACTTTCATAAGTATGTAAAATTATTTGCTTTCTGCTAAGGTAAGATACGTTGAACTGTAGACAGTGCAAGATTGTCAGTGGTGAGTTTTTGGTTTTCCTTAATCAAACAAAACGCTATAAAATTTGATAATATACATAAGATCACTACCATAAAAATCGCACAGCCTTTCTCAAATAAAATTAAATTTGAAATCACAAAACATTGTTTCCTTTTGGAACGGGTTCACCAAGTTTCCGTAGTGGAATGAACTTGGAGAATCCCATCAGGGAAGCCCAGACAACAATCTGTGGTCTGATCTTATTTACCTTGGTGGTGGGAGTGTATCAGGCTAGTAAGAAAACAAACTGTAACAAATAAAGATGTCAGGATGCTCTATAGGAGAAGTTTCTTTTACATCTTTTTTAAAGGCAAACTTCGGAGAAAGTTCCACAGAAAACATTGCAAACCATTAATTTTTGCCCTGACAAAGAAACTTTCATCCTTTGGAAGGTAGCAGAATAAATGGGAAGGTTTTAATAAAATATTTTATGTGGCTACAAAAGCAACACTAAACATAAATAAATAAGTCTTTGCCACCAACTCATTTTAAAGTGTTGTCATCCAGGTACAATGATGCTGCAGTATGCAGGTACGGGTGCAACTTTTGGAAATACCAGAAAAGTCTGAGTTAATGAAATACTCCTGCCTGTCGTCCTGAGACTAAGACGCATCATCAAATTGCAAGCAGGTGTTGTCAAATCAGAATCCAGGGCTGCTGGCTCAGTGAGAGGCAAAGCCTGAATGATGAGTTTGGAAGGAAAAATATAAAAGAAGACCAAAGGAAAAAGAATGTTCTCTCACTAAGCAAATCGAATCAGTGTACAAAGCCACCATTTCTCTAAATATTCATTTGACTACACAAAGGAGTCACTTGTGTTCATCCAATATTTCCTGGTAGCCTCGGACCTTAGTTAATCAAATAGAATTTTTGCCTTTCTGTCATTACCTCAATCTCCAATACTTAAGACAACCTGAAGAAAGTGATATGTATACAACCAACCATTTACTTTCCACATGTAACTTTTTTTCATTCAGTGGCCAAATCTTCTGTTGGAAGAAGAAATAAAATCACCAACAATTTATTTAAGTCCTTTTATTTCCTAGATATGGAGTCCTACATAGGACTAGATACAAAACCTAATATTGCTTCTTTGGGATATGTACTTTTTCCTGCATTAATCAATGTAACCCGGGTTTTGTATAAAAACAATGAAAATGTTCCCATCTCAGATTATGATTTAAAATATAAAAGGCATAAATGATAAGGTCTCTTAGAGAACATAAGCACATTTTCTTCAGAGCAATGTTGGCACTGCCTGATCAATAGAATAATGTTTTCTTCTATATTACGGTAATTCATTTGGTAAAAACAATGTCAGGATGGGCCAACCCACTTGACTACTATAGTGAAAACCTAAAATTTGTTACTGTGTTCTCAGCTAAGTATTGAGGAACAGTAAACTTTTCCTTTTCTGTCTTTTTTGTTGTTGTTCATGATGACATCCACTGACATATCCCTCACATTCTGTGCACTATGCTTGGAGAGTACCAGCTCCACAGAGAATGGGAAAAAGAAAGAGTAGAAAAATCATCTTGCAATTTAGAATAATCTGAGAGCTGAGGTCATATTTCTGTTTTTTTAAAAACAAGGATGAAAGGCATTGGTTGTCTAGGGAAAAATTCTATGTTTGTTAAACACAATTAGACAGTACTTCCAAAACTTACCTTTCTAAGAGGCTCCTGAGCTTGCTTGTTTTGGCCAAAGTTACACATGACAATGATTAGCTCATAGTAGATACTCGATAAATAATGCATTAATCAGTGAGCATTACCTAATAGAATGTAGTTCATTCTTCAAGACCTAATATAGCACTTACTCTGATGATAGGCACTGCCCTAGGCATCCTATAAATGTCATAAATGTTACTCATATACTCCTTGTAACAATCCCAGGGGATGTGTTCTATTATTGTCTTCATCTTACAAGTGAGGAAAACAGAGCAAAGAGAAGCTGTTTGTCCAAAGCCACACAGCTGATGATAGCTGATGATAGTCCAAAGCCAGACTTTTGAATTCTGCTTCCTGAGTCAGTGCCTTAATCCCCATTCAGCATGCTGCCTCCGTGTGATGTTTTGCAGGAGTTAGCCCCGTCCAAATTGCAGTTTGATTCACCTATGTTAGGTTCCTGAAAGTTATCTTGGTAGTCATTCAGAATTGTAGTCTAATGGGGCTTCTAAAATAACCACGGATTTCTATCTTCCCTTTCATGTGATCCTCGCTGCCAGTGGAAAGGATATTGGATTTTTTTTAAGTAGTTTAGGATATTTATATTAAGTCTAAGAGAAATAAGAGCCTGAAGGGAATAGCCCTAATTTTTAGATTGTGTTTATGGTAAATCTATAGGCTGGGTCCTTATTATTGCCCAGATTTGCTCAAAAAATATATATATATATTTAAGTGTGTGTGTGTGTGTGTGTGTGTGTGTGTGTGTGTGTGTGTGTGTGTGTGTGTAAAACTGAGCCCCAAAACTGAGACTGTGGATGAACTTTGATTTCAGGAGCTTAGAAGGGCCGCCAGATCATCATCATCATTGAGGTAATAGGTTGAGCTTTGGAGTCAGACAAATCTGGGGTTGTATCCTGGCCCTGCCATTTACCGTCTTGTGTGGCTTTAGGCACGTTCTTAATTTCTCAGCACCTAATGATCCTTAGCTGTAAAATGGAGATGATAGTGTAATTTCTTAGGGTTATTTGGAGAATTTTATACATGGGTTCATAGTAAAAGCTCAAAAAATGTTACTTCCTTTCCCTTTATAGTGATATTATTATGACTATAATTATCTTTCCAAGTAAAATAAGGGCTTCATGACAAGTTCTCTCTGTCTGCAAATTTCCGCAAAGAATTTTTTTAAGATACCAAAGATTTTGCAAGAAGTGACTTTCAATAACTTTCGATATATATGCTCTCTCTATAAGTATAGATCTGTATACAGATATAAGGGACGGAATGGATTGCCATGATCCTACCTTCTACATCTTAAATCTCCACCACTAGATTTGAATCAAACAAAAATACAAATGGTATTATCACCAGAAAGTCACATTTAAAATGTTTGAATTTCCATTAGCATGTTGAACATTAATTAAGCATTCAGGTTAGGTTATTTAGTTTAGGTAATAGTAAATTTCACCCTGCAAAGGCACTTTTATTAGTGTTTCCCCCCAGTGGCCATTGTTTTGAAAGATTTTTCTCTCTCTGGAAAACTGAATGTTTCAGTAATAGTTTAGTTTTCGTTTTTATTCATTGAAATCATATATGCATATATAGTCAGGTTTTTTCTCGGCATAAAACCATAATGTTCCCACACTAAGTTGATATAACTCCAACAAGAAGCAAAGAAACTTGACGTATTTGTTCTTCTTTATAGTCTTTTTGAAGGTTAATTGTTGTACACTCTATTAATTTTTATCAATATTCAGTTTATATCCCTGATGAAAGATTATGTGTCCCAGTCCTGTTAAACTCGGGTGTGGCCATATGACTTGCTTTGGCCAAAAACATGAACAATTCCAGGTGTAAGGTTTAAGAGGAGAGCCTTGAGCTGAGACCTGAATAGTTAATAGATATTAGCCAAGCACAGAGTGAAGAGAACTTATTCTAAACCGATGAAATGCCATGTGATAAGCCTTTGGAAAGAGACTGTAAAATTCAAACCTTTATACCAGTGTAATTAGAGAGTTAGAAAGACAGTTGGAGAGTGAGATGGATAAGGCTGCAGAGGTGGCAAGGGAGTCAGATCTCCCAAGCTGGTTGGTCATATCAATGCTTTTATATTTTATACCAAGTGCCAATGTGAAGCTATATAAGGGTTATAAGCCTGGAAATAACATATGACTTAGATTTGTAAAGAGCTCTCAGGATTTTGTGTGCAGAGCAAATTGAGAGGGAGATAATGGAACCTTTTAAACTAGATGAAAAGCTAATGTGGTAATCCAGGCTGGAATTGATAGTGGCTTGACCCAGAGCAGTAGCTGTGGAAATGCAAGAAGTGAATGTATTTTAAATATATATAAAAGGGCAGACTTAAAAGATGCTGAGTAGATGTATGCATAATAGACTGGTGATAGAATGTACAGATGGAAGAAGAAGGAGTGAAGGATGACTTCGGGGTTCCAGATTAAGCGACTGGGTGGAAGAGACTCCATATATGGCAAAGGGGATGACTTGCACATGTGCCCAGTTGGAGAAGAAAGTCAAATATATTCAGACTGAGGACATAATGTGGAGAACCCACATTATGGTGCTTAGAGAAGCCATCTGGACAGGGGACAACAAATTTGGATTTATAACATGTAGATGGTACTTAACGCTGTGAGAATGAATGAGATGATTTAAAAAGAAAGGATAGAAGAAGAGAACAGAAAGGCACCTGGGACACAGGTCTGAGTAACTCTAATATTTGGTCAGACAGAGAAGGAGAAATGTGACAGGAAGACTGAAAACAATAGAAAGTTTTAATAAAGATGGAGTAATTGCTTCCCACTGGAAAGCACTTAACGTCTTTAGCTCTGAGGCTTTATGATGAGTCTCTTTTCCTAAAGGATTCGATAGGTTCTGAGCCACTCAGTCAAGGAGCTGGAGACTGGCCTCAGGGGATGGTGGAGGCGGGGTGTCACAGCCTTCTCAGTGGGGCTTGGAGAAACTTCAGCTACTTCACAGTTTTTATTTAAGACTAAGACATTTCTTTGTTGCCCATGAAGCTTCCTCTATAGAAAAGACATTAACTGTCACTCTGTATGTTTCATTTAACACACTAGTATGCCTAGACTCGGTTTATCTCTTTCTAGACGCTACACCAGCAATTTGGGTCACTTCCACACAGTAGGTAGAGTTTCTTCAACTATAGCCTCGTGGTTCATAAAGCGACCTCGGTATAGAAATCACCTTGGTTTTTTTCCCCTCACATAGGGTAGATGGTTTCACCTTCCTCAGACTGCAGTTTCCACTCTCCTTATAGTTGCAGATTGCCCTTCTCAACAGGCCTGTAAGAATTCCTAAAGGGGAAAAAACGTGGAGATTATTCCATTTTTAAGGGGTAACAAATTAGATGTGTTGTTTCCAGTCTGGTCACTTAACTCTCCTTGCCTTGATATAGAGCACATACTTTGAAGGACTCCCAATTTGGAGGAAAAGTAGTCACTCTTCCCTAAAACAATGCCACTTCTCCCATCCTACCCAGTTAAGGGGACAGCACCTACTAACAAACTTATTTCAGGAAATTCAGCCTCTAGGAATCATGTTGGTGATCGCCTCCAACCCTGGCCTAGTTGACTCAGCATGAACACCTCTGATTTTCCCTTGGCTATACTGACTCAGTCATTCTCTGCCATAGTCTGCCCTGGCCTCCTTCGCCTAGCCAGGACCCTCAGAGAGTGGAACTCATAATGCCTAATAAATACCAAGAGCTTAACAAATATTAGTTCCCTCCTCTTCTGCCTAGCTGCAAGCCTGCTTGACCTGCTTACTGTCCTAATTCTGAACTGTTAGAAATGCTGGTAATAAGGGCCATTCTCAGATTCACTCTTAATATTTAATACTCATAATAACTCTATAAAATTCACCTTCATGAAAATGTCATCCTATCTTCTGTTTAGGCAGAAACTTTCTTGAAAGTTTTAAGTTACTCTTGATTGAAGCTTTATTGATTGAAATACCTCAGAGCTCAGGCAGCAACCCTACTTCCCAATAAGCCAGGCGAAATCCTGGGGAGCTGTTGGGAACTGGCCTCTCCACTGTCCACATTCTGGTCAGACTTAGTTCTCTGATCCACGTAGAACAGCTCTCTCCTTTGGCCACTTCTATTGTCCCAGTCACTTTTCTTTCAGAAAAAGACTTTTAGAGATGTTATTCAGGGCCAATCTGGCTATAATCCTAGCCTCAGACCTTTTGAGACAAAGTATATAGATATAAATGTTTATTACTTATGTTACTATCAGACAACGGGTTATCTCATTGGCTGTTATGCCTGAATTTTCTTCTTATAATCAGAAATCACATTTCCCACAGAGTTAGTATACATATATTTCTAATGGGATAGAACAATACAGTCATAATCCACTTCGCTATATAGTATAATGGGAGGGACCAGGGGAAGAAGTTTCGATTCTAAGGACCTGAATTTCAGTCTTGGTTCTATCATATGTTTGTTTGAGTGAAACTTAAGTTTTCAGAGCTTCAGTTCATTTTTCTCTCTCTTCTACTTACCTGAACGGACTGGTTATAAAGCTGAATTAATATATTTGAAAGCAATGAAAATATAAATTACTGATAATTTAGTGATTGTATAATTTCAGCCAACTACTCCTATATGTTAAGGCTTACTTTAGTTCCTGTTTCAACCACACTTTGCCCAAAAGGAAGAGAATGATCTAGATCAGTGATTCTCACACCTGACTGATTTCACCTGCAAAACTTTAAAATATATAAAGATTCTCAGGCTCTACTTACCAAGGTTTTGATTCAGTGGACATGGATATAGGCCCAGGAGACTATATTTTTTTTAAAGTTTCTCAAGTGAAATGTTGCAGCTTTTTTGGAAGAAGTTAGCAATGGGTGTTAACATTTTACCCTGAGACCTGGTAATTTTACTTCTAGAAATTTATCCTAGCAATATACTTGAACACGTGTAGAAAGATATACATACAAGGATTTTTACTGCAGCTTTGTTTATACTTTAAAAAACCACTGGATGAAAAAAAAAAAAAAAACACCATTGGATGTCCTTCAATAAGAGACTGTTTAAATAAACCATGGCATGTCCGTACAGTTGAATGAAATGCTGACATTGACAGATGTGCAAGGCTACATTATTTTTAAATTTTAAAAAGCAAATCATACAACAGCTTTATAATACAGCCTTCTTAGTGAAATATAAAAAGTGCTTGTAGTGTGTACGTATTCATGTATGGGTTTATAAGAGACACACATTGAACTGTTAATAGAGGTCAAAACTGAGAAATTGGTTTGTGAAAGAAAGCAAAGGAAATGTAGGACTTTTACTTTTTAATGTTTACATTTCCTTTTATAGTTTTTTCCTTACAGCATAAGAGTATTCCATTAAAAAAAAAATTCCCAGGTGACTCTGGTGAGCAGTCCCATCCAAAAAACTACTGATTAAGAAGCATGTTAATCTCCTCTATCTGTCCTCCTTTATTACTACTCTTATAACTTTTAAGCTATATTATTCATGATGTTCTACATTTTATCACTGTCAGTTTCATCACTCAGCCCTTCCTGAATCTCCCTAGTGTATATCCCAAGTACGAATCTGTTCATTCATCCAGTTTATGAATATACACCCAGTGCTTTTGCCCAGGAAGTGCCAAGTGCTGTTCAAGGCATTAGCAACAAACCAGACTACACGTCCTGCCCTCGTGAACTGAGAATCCCAACTTCTCTGAGCCTCAGCCCCTTCACCTGGAAAATGGATATATCATTTCAAACATAGTGTATTTTCTCATAGGGTTTTCTGGGGATGAAAGTAAATAATGTGTGTAAAGCAGCATAAAGTCTCACATCACAGAAGTGCTGAGTAATTCTAAGCTGTAGTAATTTTCACTGTTGTCATCATCATTAATTTTTCATGGCCAACTGTTTGATCCATTGTAAATTCTCTGGGGGAAAAAAACCTACAAACACTAAGTTTCATATTAAGAATGTTATTGTTGGTGTTGTAAACAATTTGAAGTACATCTGCCCCAGTAAATCACAGCAGATTTTAGAAGGCTTAGTGAAAAACAGAGTAGAAGTCAATTCAGTAAGAGGGGAAACGTTGCCTCTTAGTTATTTAAGGCATTCCTCAGCCACAGAACTCTAATTTCCTTGTTTTAACAAAGTAGATTACACAGCAGAGCCCAATGTGCATTTATAACAACATGTGACATTTTGTTTATGTCAGTGAGGATGAGAATCTCTTTTGGGGGTAAGAATACCAAAGAGCAGTGAGTGACCCCTTAATCCTAATAGCAGATACTCCTATGAGTAGGAACCACAGTTTGTGAAGCTTGGGAAATGAACTTCTCTTTACATTTGCACCTGATCTTAAAAAGTACAAAACATGGGCTAAGCCGGTTTGAGCTTCTCTTTTTGTACTGACTCAGAAGCTAAATGTGGAGCCAGGTTCAACTATCCAATTAAATGTATTGTTTAAAAATGAAAACAATTATAGTGAAACTGAAAATTGCAATTGCTTTAGCTATATATGTTTGTTTTTCTTTTTTCCTTTTTCGTTTTCATTGTTGTTGACAGAGCTAACTCTTCTTTCAGCAAAGCAAGAAAAAGAAAAAAGCATTAAACAATGATTATTAGTGGACTCTCTGGCACAGCCCCCAGTCACGTTAGCTGACCCCTGCGCTTACTGCAGGGCCTTGATTGATTCTGTCCACTCTGAAAGGAAACCCCAGTAGAACTACTGTGAGAATGTAACAGTGAGCAACAGGGGATTTTGTGCCAAAGCACCAGAAAATTCTCCATGGAAATATATAGGTCTTTGGTATATTCTAAAAGCTAATATTTAAACTG
The DNA here is from genome assembly GCF_003676395.1 of Aethalodelphis obliquidens. NCBI lineage: Eukaryota > Metazoa > Chordata > Mammalia > Artiodactyla > Delphinidae > Aethalodelphis > Aethalodelphis obliquidens. The sequence goes on from NW_020837961.1 coordinate 12,033,299, forward strand.
AGAAAGAATAAAGGATAAGCAATATCCTCAAGTTCATAGGTCATAAAAATTATTTTGTGGGAGTATAAAATACATAACAATACATAACAAATATGTATTGTGTAACAAAATGCCTAGTGCTTGCACTAGGAAATAGCTGCACAAGTGAATACAATGCAATTGGCTGCTCTTAAAAAACAACGCTGTTGCAGTCACAGTCACATAAAGCTGCAGGGTAGGAATGCTTTATTCTGTGCCTTATGTATGGTACCCTAGCTGGGCTACTCTGGTGACTTGGTTGAATAGTAGCCACAAGGCAGGAGAGTCAACTGCAACATGTACAGACCAATATACATTTTATTTTCTACAGATTCTTGAACTTCAGGTTTTACATCTGGGTTGCAGTCTTCTCAGGAACAGTTGTTTCAAGGCATGTGTTCACTGCTGGATTTAGTCTCAGCAGGACTACCAAGATGTAAAGAAATATAAAAAATTGAATGAAAACGACTCAAAGCATTTTGGTAGTGTCAGGGAGAAAGACATTTTCCTCATCCCTTCCAGGTTCTTCTGGCTGGCCTAAGAGTTAAATTGACACGAGTCAGATTAACAGAAGAAAATCACACAAAAGCTTAATAACATGTACGTATGGGAGAAACCCAGGAAAACTGAGTAAATAGCCAAAATGGCTGAAACCTTCCCCTTTAATACCAAAAGAGGATGGTAGGATAGTGGTTTGGGACTTCAAAGGGGAGGAAGGCAATTCATATGAAAATGGAAAAGCAAATGTTTGGTGAGCAAGTGTTTGCAGAGCCTCGCAGACACAATGGGATGCAGAGCAGACTCTGCTCTCGAGGCCCCGCTAGCCCATATTCTTTGCAGATGTCTCTGGTAATAGGTATATCCCAGGAACAGGCCCTCGATCTAAATTTTTTTAGGCAGTTAGAGGAAAGGTCAAAGTTTCTTCCTGAGTCTTTTGGTCCTTGATTGTTTTCACCTCGAAATAATCTGCACACTAAAGAGACGTTTTGAAGTAGCAAAGTTTGCTTCCTGCAGTAGTCATGACAATTGTGTTTTATGTTTGGTGTGAATGTTATTTAAACCAATCAATGCAGTATATTGCAACAGATCATTTTCAACTAAGATATTCTTTTCAGACCTTTTCTGTTACACAGTGAGGCTGTTTCATTTGCTTAGTATAGTGATTAAAATGGGCTTTTGGTCTAGTGGTTATATCCATTGTTATTATTCTATTTGGTCAACACTGTTTCTCACTTGAAAATTCCCTAAGAAAGTAATGCTCTTTGATAGATGCAAGTGTTGGCAAACAGTCCAGGTTTTTTACAAGGGGATGGAAGAGAATATTTTTTTACTCTTACCTTGTTTGTGTGTATGTGTGTGGTGTTATGTAAGACAAGAGTCTATCCTTCTCAAGCGACAAAAGGTACATAATCCTTAAAAAAAAAAAAAAAAGCAACTGTGACATGACATCCATTAGATCTGATCATAAAACTTCTTGAAAGATTTATCCAACGTCCCCTTATTCCCCTGAAGTAAAGTTGGAAGCAGTTGTTTAAAAGCATATGTAATTTAATAGGAGGTCAAAACAATGCCTGTCTATAAATAATTTTCTTCTTCCATTCTGCTCAGTTTAGTTTAACTGTGAAAGCAATTAATTTTTTTAAAGAGTTGGAAGACTGTTCTAAAATATATATCTCCTTCTGACCCCTGGAATTTTCTTGACCCCTGAGCAAGTTATTATAGACTCCACACATGACTCCCATGTGTAGCTCTTCTCTCAGCTGTAATATTACATTGGTGTGATTATTTGATTAATGCCAATTCCTGCCCCTCTCCACCAGGGCTAAATGCTTGGTGAGAGCAGGGGCCACATCCTGTTGCCTGTTATTGTTCCCAGCACCAGCTTAGTGCCTAGCGTGTAGTAGCTGCTCAGTGATTACTTGTTAAGTTAACTTTATGCCATATAAGGCACTTTGGAAAAAGTGGGTAATCACCCTTTGACTTAGTTTTACTCTTTTTATAAATCTAATCACCTTATATACACAAAACTGCTGTATAGATCTGTTTTTCAAGTAGAGTGTTAACATGTAAAATGTCTTAAGTCATTCAGAGAAATCACATACTGAAAACCAAAGTTAATTTCTTATATTATCAAGTATAAAATTGATTAAAGACTATCTGATATTTAAAATCATTTATTCTAAAGACATTCAAAAAAATGAAGACACTTTATTAATTTTCACAGTGTCACCATTAGAAAGGTACTGTCTTTTATGTTGCATAGGAAATGTTTTCTACTGTATTTGGTTATATTGGGTGTTGGATTAGCAGGTTTTCTTGGGTATATGATGTCTAACAACTTAAAAACTGTTTCATAAATGTTTAGAAAAATTTAGAAGTACAAAAATGTTTAGAAAAATTTAGAAGTACAAAAAGTATAACCAAAAACATTTATTTGCCATCAAGAAAAGATGATCTGTAAAGTTACTCACAATTTCACCAAAAAAGTGATTGAGTTTATTCTGAAGTCTGAGTTGAGACATTGTATAGAGATGCTGTGAGGGTCTGTATCTATAGTCACCTAAGAACTTGGTAACTGATGTACGTATAGAGTATCATGGGTATCAATCCTGAAAACTCCATAAATTATAAGTGTGGTCAACAGTTAATTTGTGGGATTTTTTTAAGTGTAAATTACTCCTGTGAAAAGCAACATCAATAGAATGTTTTTTTTTTTTTTTTTTTTTTTTTTACCCAGAAGTAGTCCATAAGATTCCACAAACTGAAAGGCAGAATAGAATTTTGGAACAAGAATTTCTCTGCATCCTTGAGATGACTCCTTGGGGAGTATTGAGGAGGCCAGTTGTAATTAGTTGGAACTTGTCTCTGAACAGGATTCCAGAGCCACTTCTGCCAGGGAGAAAAATGCCCAAAGGCATTAAATGATTATAGGACTCTAAACCACGATTTTGTTTAAAGGCATGTACATAAGCTAGCAAGCATACTTGCCTCTGAACACCGTATGGTTTTTTCATTTCTATTATTCTTAACCCCCCAAAGTAACTTCAATGTATGCCAAATGACCCGTTCCACTTCTTGCAAGGTCTGACATGACGTGGAACCTGACAGAAATGAGGGCATAAGGCAAGGAGGAGTCCTGAATTACTTTTTTTCGTTTTTTGTTTTGTTTTGTTTTCTGTCATGTTAAAGAAAAGGCACAAAGGAAATCATGAATCACTGTGATAAATGCATTGTATCTTCATATTTCGTTGTAGTTGTCAAGAATTCCTGCCAAGTAATAAATGTTAAGTAAAAGAGAGCAACCATTGGATAGGTACAGGTATACTTCAGCTCCAGTCACATTTGGCCCCAACTCAAAGTACTACCTTTGTCCTGGTGGCTTTCTTCACTCTATTAGGTGGGTTAGATAAAGTGGATGGGGGCAGGCATAACCTTTTTGTTTTCCTTAATTGTGTGTGTGTGTGTGTGTGTGTGTGTGTGTATCAGAGACAGAGACAAAGAGATTGGTGAGGTTTTTAAAGCCATTTCAGCTTCATTTTGATAGTTTTAAATTTGCTCTTTGGTGTCGTTCAAAATGTTCTAGTCTCCTCTGTGATGCACAGCCTTTAGATGTTTGACCATATTAGAAGACAGCTCATCAAAGTTGCAAGACATAAAGGAAAAAATCATTTACAAAATAAGATATGGAGTGGGAAGGAGGGAGAGGTGTGGTTGGGGCGATTTTCAAGGGGGAAGATGAAAGTTCAGTGACTGATGGGAAAATAATCACAGTTAGTTCCCAGGCTTCATGGAGCTGGCCTGTCAATCACATCTCTGCTTCTTCTCGCTCTTAGAATCAAGTACATGAGGAGGTGGGAGAGGCAGTGGCACTGAGCCTCCTGCAGCTGATGAAGGGACCAGAGAGGCAAACTGAAGCTACTGTCCTAACACCACCATGCTTCCTGGGTGCCTCTCCTTCTCCTGAAATGTGCGCCCTTTCTCTGTGTCTCAAGCTTGGAGCCTCAGTTCAAATAGCCACCTCCTTTATAACACTCTCTTTGATCACTTTTGCCAAAATGACCACACCTCCTTCTACAGAACTAAATCAAGGTTTGCTTTTGTTGTTGTCGTTTTAGGCTGCACGGTGCGGCTTGCCGTGTCTCGGTTCCCTGACCAGGGATTGAACCTGGGCCATGGCAGTGAAAGCACTGAGTCCTAACCACTGGACCACCAGGGAATTCCCTTGGTTTTTTTTTTTTTTTTTAACATCTTTATTGGGGTATAATTGCTTTACAATGGTGTGTTAGTTTCTGCTTTATAACAAAGTGAATCAGTTATACATATGTTCCCATATGTCTTCCCTCTTGCGTCTCCCTCCCTCCCACCCTCCCTATCCCACCCCTCCAGGCTGTCACAAAGCACCGAGCCAATATCCCTGTGCCATGCGGCTGCTTCCCACTAGCTATCTACCTTACTACGTTTGTTAGTGTGTATATGTCCATGACTCTCTCTCGCCCTGTCACAGCTCACCCTTCCCCCTCCCCATAACCTCAAGTCTGTTCTCTAGGAGGTCTGCGTCTTTATTCCTGCCTTACCCCTAGGTTCTTAATGACATTTTTTTTCCTTAAATTCCATATATATGTGTTAGCATATGGTATTTGTCTTTTTCTTTCTGACTCACTTCACTCTGTATGACAGACTCTAGGTCTATCCACCTCATTACAAATAGCTCAGTTTCGTTTCTTTTTATGGCTGAGTAATATTCCATTGTATATATGTGCCACATCTTCTTTATCCATTCATCTGATGATGGGCACTTAGGTTGTTTCCATCTCCGGGCTATTGTAAATAGAGCTGCAGTGAACATTTTGGTACATGACTCTTTTTGAATTTTGGTTTTCTCAGGGTATATGCCCAGTAGTGGGATTCCTGGGTCATATGGTAGTTCTATTTGTAGTTTTTTAAGGAACCTCCATACTGTTCTCCATAGTGGCTGAACCAATTCACATTCCCACCAGCAGTGCAAGAGTGTTCCCTTTTCTCCACACACTCTCCAGCATTTATTGTTTCTAGATTTTTTGATGATGGCCATTCTGACTGGTGTGAGATGATATCTCATTGTAGTTTTTGATTTGCATTTCTCTAATGATTACTGATGTTGAGCATTCTTTCATGTGTTTGTTGGCAGTCTGTATATCTTCTTTGGAGAAATGTCTATTTAGGTCTTCTGCCCATTTTTGGATTGGGTTGTTTGGTTTTTTGTTATTGAGCTGCATGAGCTGCTTGTAAATTTTGGAAATTAATCCTTTGTCGGTTGCTTCATTTGCAAATATTTTCTCCCATTCTGATGGTTGTCTTTTGGTCTTGTTTATGGTTTCCTTTGCTGTGCAGAAGCTTTGAAGTTTCATTAGGTCCCATTTGTTTATTTTTGTTTTTATTTCCATTTCTCTAGGAGGTGGGTCAGAAAGGATCTTGCTGTGATTTATGTTATAGAGTGTTCTGCCTATGTTTTCCTCCAAGAGTTTGATAGTTTCTAGCCTTACATTTAGGTCTTTAATCCATTTTGAGCTTATTTTTGTGTATGGTGTTAGGGAGTGATCTAATCTCATACTTTTAAAAGTACCTGTCCAGTTTTCCCAGCACCACTTATTGAAGAGGCTGTCCTTTCACCACTGTACATTCCTGCCACCTTTATCAAGATAAGGTGTCCATATGTGCGTGGGTTTATCTCTGGGCTTTCTATCCTGTTCCATTGATCTTTCTGTTTTTGTGCCAGTACCATACCGTCTTGATAACTGTAGCTTTGTAGTATAGTCTGAAGTCAGGGAGCCTGATTCCTCCAGTTCCTTTTTTTGTTCTCAAGATTGCCTTGGCTATTCGGGGTCTTTTGTGTTTCCATACAAATTGCAAAATTTTTTGTTCTAGTTCTGTGAAAAATGCCAGTGGTAGTTTGATAGGGATTGCATTGAATCTATAGATTGCTTTGGGTAGTAGAGTCATTTTCACAATGTTGATTCTTCCAATCCAAGAACATGGTATATCTCTCCATCTATTTGTATCATCTTTAATTTCTTTCATCAGTGTCTTATAGTTTTCTGCATACAGGTCTTTTGTCTCCTTAGGTAGGTTTATTCCTAGATATTTTATTCTTTTTGTTGCAATGGTAAATGGGAGTGTTTTCTTGATTTCACTTTCAGATTTTTCATCATTAGTATATAGGAATGCCAGAGATTTCTGTGCATTAATTTTGTATCCTGCCACTTTACCAAATTCATTGATTAGCTCTAGTAGTTTTCTGGTAGCATCTTTAGGGTTCTCTATGTATAGGATCATGTCATCTGCAAACAGTGACAGCTTTATTTTTTCTTTTCTGATTTGGATTCCTTTTATTTCCTTTTCTTCCCTGATTGCTGTGGCTAAAACTTCCAAAACTATGTTGAATAAGAGTGGTGAGAGTGGGCAACCTTGTCTTGTTCCTGATCTTAGTGGAAATGCTTTCAGTTTTTCACCATTGAGGATGATGTTTGCTGTGGGCTTGTCATATATGGCCTTTATTATGTTGAGGAAAGTTCCCTCTATGCCTACTTTCTGCAGGGTTTTTATCATAAATGGGTGTTGAATTTTGTCAAAAGCTTTCTCTGCATCTATTGAGATGATCATATGGTTTTTCTCCTTCAATTTGTTAATATGGTTTATCACATTGATAGATTTGCGTATATTGAAGAATCCTTGCATTCCTGGAATAAACCCCACTTGATCATGGTGTATGATCCTTTTAATGTGCTGTTGGATTCAGTTTGCTAGTATTTTGTTGAGGATTTTTGCATCTATGTTCATCAGTGATATTGGCCTGTAGTTTTCTTTCTTTGTGACATCTTTGTCTGGTTTTGGTATCAGGGTGATGGTGGCTTTGTAGAATGAGTTTGGGAGTGTTCCTCCCTCTGCTATATTTTGGAAGAGTTTGAGAAGGATAGGTGTTAGCTCTTCTCTAAATGTTTGATAGAATTCACCTGTGAAGCCATCTGGTCCTGGGCTTTTGTTTGTTGGAAGATTTTTAATCACAGTTTCAATTTCAGTGCTTGTGATTGGTCTGTTCATATTTTCTATTTCTTCCTGATTCAGTCTTTGTCCATTTCTTCCAGGTTGTCCATTTTATTGGCATAGAGTTGCTTGTAGTAATCTCTCATGATCTTTTTTATTTCTGCAGTGTCAGTTGTTACCTCTCCTTTTTCATTTCTAATTCTATTGATTTGAGTCTTCTCCCTTTTTTTCTTGATGAGTCTGGCTAGTGGTTTATCTATTTTGTTTATCTTCTCAAAGAACCAGCTTTTAATTGATCTTTGCTATTGTTTCCTTCATTTCTTTTTCATTTATTTCTGATCTGATTTTTATGATTTCTTTCCTTCTGCTAGCTTTGGGGTTTTTTTTTTCTTCTTTCTCTAATTGCTTGAGGTGCAAGGTTAGGTTGTTTATTCGAGATGTTTCCTGCTTCTTAAGGTGGGCTTGTATTGCTATAAACTTCCCCCTTAGAACTGCTTTTGCTGCATCCCATAGGTTTTGGGTCGTCGTGTCTCCATTGTCATTTGTTTCTAGGTACTTTTTGATTTCCTCTTTGATTTCTTCAGTGATCACTTCGTTATTAAGTAGTGTATTATTTAGCCTCCATGTGTTTGTATGTAATTGATATCTAGTCTCATGGCGTTGTGGTCAGAAAAGATACTTGATACAATTTCAATTTTCTTAAATTTACCAAGGCTTGATTTGTGACCCAAGATGTGATCTATCGTGGAGAATGTTCCATGAGCACTTGAGAAAAATGTGTATTCTGTTGTTTTTGGATGGAGTGTCCTATAAATATCAATTAAGTCCATCTTGTTTAATGTATCATTTAAAGCTTGTGTTTCCTTATTTATTTTCATTTTGGATGATCTGTCCATGGGTGAAAGTGGGGTGTTTAAGTCCCCTACTATGAATATGTTACTGTCGATTTCCCCTTTTATGGCTGTTAGTATTTGCCTTATGTATTGAGGTGCTCCTATGTTGGGTGCATAAATATTTACAATTATTATATCTTCTTCTTGGATCGATCCCTTGATCATTATGTAGTGTCCGTCTTTGTCTCTCTTAATAGTCCTTATTTTAAAGTCTATTTTGTCTGATATGAGAATTGCTACTCCAGCTTTCTTTTGGTTTCCATTTGCATGGAATATCTTTTTCCATCCCCTTACTTTCAGTCTGTATGTGTCTCTCGGTCTGAAGTGGGTCTCTTGTAGACAGCATATATAAGGGTCTTGTTTTTGTATCCATTCAGCTAATCTCTGTCTTTTGGTGGGAGCATTTAGTCCATTTACATTTAAGGTAATTATCGATATGTATGTTCCTATTCCCATTTTCTAAATTGTTTTGGATTCGTTATTATAGGTCTTTTCCTTCTCTTGTGTTTCTTGCCTAGAGAAGATCCTTTAGCATTTGTTGTAAAGCTGGTTTGGTGGTGCTGAACTCTCTCAGCTTTTGCTTGTCTGTAAAGGTTTTCATTTCTCCATCAAATCTGAATGAGATCCTTGCTGGGTAGAGTAATCTTGGCTGCAGGTTTTTCTCCTTCATCACTTTCAGTATGTCCTGCCACTCCCTTCTGGCTTGTAGGGTTTCTGCTGAGAGATCAGCTGTTAACCTTATGAGGATTCCCTTATGTGTTATTTGTTGTTTTTCCCTTGCTGCTTTTAATATGCTTTCTTTGTATTTAATTTTTGACAGTTTGATTAATATGTGTCTTGGCATATTTCTCCTTGGATTTATCCTGTATGGGACTCTCTGTGCTTCCTGGACTTGATTAACTATTTCCTTTCCCATATTAGGGAAGTTTTCAACTATAATCTCTTCAAATATTTTCTCAGTCCCTTTCTTTTTCTCTTCTTTTTCTGGAACCCCTATAATTCGAATGTTGGTGCGTTTAATGTTGTCCCAGAGGTCTCTGAGACTGTCCTCAGTTCTTTTCATTCTTTTTTCTTTATTCTGCTCTGCAGTAGTTATTTCCACTATTTTATCTTCCAGGTCACTTATCCATTCTTCTGCCTCAGTTATTCTGCTATTGATCCCATCTAGAGTACTTTTAATTTATTGTGTTGTTCATCGTTGCTTGTTTCATCTTTAGTTCTTCTAGGTCCTTGTTAACTGTTTCTTGCATTTTGTCCATTCTACTTCCAAGATTTCGGATCATCCTTACTATCATTATTCTGAATTCTTTTTCAGGTAGACTGCCTATTTCCTCTTCATTTGTTAGGTCTGGTGGGTTTTTATCTTGCTTCTTCATCTGCTGTGTGTTTTTCTGTCTTCTCATTTTGCTTATCTTACTGTGTTTGGGGTCTCCTTTTTGCAGACTGCAGGTTCGTAGTTCCCGCTGTTTTTGATGTCTGTCTCCAGTGGCTACGGTTGGTTCAGTGGGTTGTGTAGGCTTCCTGGTGGAGGGGACTAGTGCCTGTGTTCTGGTGGATGAGGGTGGATCTTGTCTTTCTGGTGGGCAGGTCCACGTCTGGTGGTGTGTTTTGGGGTGTCTGTGGACTTATTATGACTTTAGGCAGCCTCTCTGCTAATGGGTGGGGTTGTGTTCCTGTCTTGCTAGTTGTTTGGCATAGGATGTCCAGCACTGTAGCTTTCTGGTCGTTGAGTGAAGCTGGGTGCTGGCGTTGAGATGGAGATCTCTGGGAGATTTTCGCTGTTTGATATTATGTGGAGCTGGGAGGTCTCTTGTTGACCAGTGTCCTGAAGTTGGCTCTCCTACCTCAGAGGCAGAGCCCTGACTCCTGGCTGGAGCACCAAGAGCCTTTCATCCACATGGCTCAGAATAAAAGGGAGAAAAAGTAGAGGGAATTAGTAGAAGTATGAGGAAAGAAAGAAGGAAAGGAGGGAAGGAAGGAAGAAAGAAAGAAAGAAAGAAGGAAAGAAGGCAAGAAGGAAAGAAAGAAGGGAGGGAGGAAGGAAGGAAGGAGGGAAAGAAGGAAAAAAAGAAAGAAAGAAGATACAGTAAAAATAAAATAAAGTATAATAAAGTTATTGAATTAAAAAATTCTTATTTAGAAAAAAAAAAAAGGACGGATAGAACCTTAGGACAAATGTTGGAAGCAAAGCTATACAGACATAATCTTACACAGAAGCATACACATACACCCTCACTAAAAGAGGTAAAGGGAGAAAAATCATAAATCTTGCTGTCAGAGACCACCTCCTCAATTTCGGATGATTCGTTGTCTAAAGGAGGGAAGGAAGGAAGGAAGGAAAGAAAGAACGAAGGTAAAGTATAATAACGTTATTAAAATTAAGAAAAAAATTTTTTTAAAAAAACCATGGACGGATAGAACCCTAGGACAAATGGTAGAAGCAAGACTATACAGACAAGATCTCACACAGAAACATACACATTCACAAAAAAAGGAATAGGGAAAGAAATCATAGATCTTGCTCCTAAAGTCCACTTCCTTAATTTGGGATGATTGGTTGTCTATTCAGGTATTCCACAGATACAGGGTATATCAAGTTGATTGTGGAGCTTTAATCCACTGCTTCTGAGGCTGCTGGGAGAGATTTCCCTTTCTCTTCTTTGTTCTCATAGCTCCCAGGGTCTCAGCTTTGGATTTGGCCCCGCCTCTGCGTGTAGGTCGCTGGAGGGCGTCTGTTTTTTGCTCAGACAGGACGGGGTTAAAGGAGCCGCTGATTCGGGGGCTCTGGTGCACTCAGGCCGGCGGGGAGGGAGGGGCACAGAGTGCGGGGCGGGCCTGCGGCGGCAAAGTCCAGCGTGACTTTGCACCAGCCTGAGGCCCGCCGTGCGTTCTCCCGGGGGAAGTTGTCCCTGGATCCTGGGAACCTGGCAGTGGCGGGCTGCACAGGCTCCGCGGAAGAGGGGTGTGGAGAGTGACCTGTGCTCGCACACACGCCCCTTGGTGGCCGCAGCAGCAGCCTTAGCGTCTCCCGCCCGTCTCTGGGGTCCGCGCTTTTAGCCGCGGCTCGCGCCCGTCTCTGGAGTTCCTTTAAGCAGCGTTCTTAATCCCCTCTCCTCATGCACCAGGAAACAAAGAGGGAAGAAAAAGTCTCTTACCTCTTCGGCGGGTGCAGACTTTTCCCCGGACTCCCTCCTGGCTAAACGTGGTGCACTAACCCCTTCAGGCTATGTTCAAGCCGCCAACCCCAGTCCTCTCCCTGAGCTCCGTCGGAAACCGAAACCCGAGCCTCAGAGCCTCAGCTCGCAGCCCCGCCCGCCCCGGCGGGTGAGCAGACAAGCCTCTCGGGCTGGTGAGTGCCGGTCGGCACCGATCCTCTGTGCGGGAATCTCCCCGCTTTGCCCTCCGCACCCGTTGCTGTGCACTCCTCCGCGGCTTCGAAGCTCCCCCCTCCGCCTCCCGCAGTCTCTGCCCGCGAAGGGGCTTCCTAGTGTGTGGAAACGTTTCCTCCTTCACAGCTCCCTCCCACTGGTGCAGGTGCCGTCCCTATTCTTTTGTCTCTGTTTTTTTTTTTTTTCTTTTGCCCTACCCAGGTACGTGGGGAGTTTCTTGCCTTTTGGGAGGTCTGAGGTCTTCTGCCAGCCTTCAGTAGGTGTTCTGTAGGAGTTGTTCCACTTGTAGATGTATTTCTGATGTATCTGTGGGGAGGAAGGTCATCTCCGCGTCTTACTCTTACGCCATCTTCAAGGGCCCCCCGCCTTGGTTCTTTAATGAACCTCTACAAGGCTCTCTGGCTTTGTGTTCTCCTTCCCCTGCCAAAAATAAACCCCAAAACAACAGTCTTTAAGCTGTATGACCTCACACAAATTACTCCACTTCCGGGCTTCCCTGGTGGTGCAGTGGTTGAGAGTGCGCCTGCCGATGCAGGGGACGTGGGTTCGTGCCCCCGTCCGGTAAGATCCCACATGCCGCGGAGCAGCTGGGCCCGTGAGCCATGGCTGAGCCTGCGCGTCCGGAGCCTGTGCTCCGCAACGGGAGAGGCCACAGCAGTGAGAGGCCCGCGTACCGCAAAAAAAAAAAAAAAAAAAAAAAAATTACTCCACTTCCCTGTTCCTGGGTTTCTAAATATACAAAATGTATAAAATCGGTAACAACCTCAGAGGATGGTTTTGAGACTTAACATAAGCGAATCACTGTAAAGTGAACAATGCAAGTGAAGAAATAGGTGCTCAATAAGTGTGAGAAACTATTAGTTATTATTACTGCCTACAGCCAGCTGGTGAGCACATATTCCGTAGTTTCCCTTCCTAAATTTTACCTTTCCTTCAGCATAATGATGGATGCATCCTGTGTGCAAACTACTGTGATAAGTACTGCCGAGTACATAAAGGTCCCTAACACACCGCCACCTGACCTGAGGATCCTGCAATCCTTTGGAAGAAGTAAAACAAGTCACTTTAACGAAAGCCGTTAGAAAATTGTAAGCAAACTTCTAGAGAGAGTTCAGGCGATAGATAAATCAGTGATTTCCCCACACCAGCGTGATCATCAGAATCTCCTGGGGAAAGTGCTGTTTAAAAACATAGATTCCCAGATCCCAACCCAGAACGAGTAAGTCAGAATCTCTGGTTTGTAGCCAAGGAAATGCAAGTGATTTTGATGATCATCCTAGTGGGGAATCCCTAGAATAGTCACGTATATTAATAGCTGGAGGAGATAAAGCCTTTTGGTTAAAAGTAACCTTGACCAAGAGTAAGGATACTTTTTCTAAGAATCAGGGTGAAGGAGGAGTGATGTCATTTAAAAGACATAAGAGCGTTTCTACCCAGTGGCTTAATCTTCCCGATAAAGTAGGAAATAAGGTCCTCCACTGGGAATGAGACAGGTATAAGTGCGGTTCAAGGTTTGGGAATTGTGGAGAAGGTTGGAAGAGTTACCACAGGGGGGGTGTGTTACAGGGATAACTAGAGGTGAATAAACTGAGGGTCCATTATGCTGCAATATTTCTTACTGAATTCCCAAGTCCAGTTATACCTGGGCTAAGGTCACTCTTCTCAAGTCCCCAATGCACTGGTATTGTCAATAAAGGTACATCTTTAATATTATGACAAGATTCAAGTATTGTGAATTCTGAGTATCAACTGACAAGCTTGTTTCTTCTGGCCAGTATAAAATTTAAAAATTGATCTCATAAAATATCTAGGAATCAGATTCTCATAAGTAACAATTCTACCCATTATGCTCTCTGTTGCTCTGTGGCTGGCATCTGAATATATGAACTCCCCAAGGGTGAGAATAAGACTTCATAATTAAACCTATGTTAGTGTCGCTTTTCATGTATTTTTCTTTTTTGTGAGTGAACTATTTTATTTCTCTCATTTTTCCACATCAAATTCTCAGTGCTCTAATGGGTCTCCCACAGTTCCAGGCAGTTATTGGTTCTTGGGGGAAAATGCTCCTGTGGTATTATTGATGGCAGCCTTCATGGGAAGGACAGTGATTTACTATGTTGCTCCCTGTGCAGCTGTGAATTTGCTGTACGGTGACGGCCTTCGGTGGCCTCCTTGGTCTCAACTTGACAAGAGACCTAGAGAGTGAGGTAGTTCTATTGAAATGAAAGTGTCCTCACCCCAAAGCACGTTCTGTCCCTCAAACTAAACCCAGGTTGGCAAGAGGTTGGTGGAAACATGGTTAAGAACAAAGTGAATGATGACACTGAAACTGAGGCTGTCCCTGCTGTCTCCACAAGGCCCCTGACCCCTGGCTTGGCCTCCTAAAAGCTTCACGCTGTCACCCTCACTACCTCCCTATTTTCCTAGGCTTTTCACAGCTGCCTGCGTCCTCACCCACAGTCTCAGTACTTCACACTCTAACATTCTATGTATTTTCTTGGCTAAACTATCAGAATGAACATTGGACTCTAGGCAGCACTGTGGGATCGGACTTAGCCCTTGTCTATGTCAGTGCTCATTTCTGAAAAAGAAGGTGGAAACCTAGAGCACGTGGACTCTACAACGTCATCATAGATGCGCCACATGAGTCTTTATAATAATTACGATGATAGCTACCTGGTATCGAGAACTGAATACATGTCAGATACCATGCTAAGTACTTTGCATAGACAATACAATTTAAGATTGGAATTATTTCATTAGAAAAACTGAAGCTCAGAGAGGTCATACCACTTTGCCTGTACCTACACAGAAAGTAATGGAACGAGGATTCCACCCAAGTTTGTCTAACTCTAATTACTCATACTCTTAACTACTACACTCTCCCCTTGCAAAAAAATCTCAGTCCTTAAATTGTTTTCCTTCCTTCATATTTCCTAAACCCTTCTCTGTACCTCACTCTCATTCTTTAACTTCTCTTTGATCACCAACCATTTATTATGTCTGTGACTTTCACCCACCCATATTTGCAAATGGTTTTGTAGGTAGAATTCGTATCATCCACTTCTTTTGTACCCACTAAAACACCTAGTGTATTGGTATCCTCAGTTTTTTTTACATAGATCACATCCTTAAATGAAAGTAATAAGACTGGCATGGGGTAGGAGCAGATGACAGGAGAGACTGAATAGTTACCATTGATCTCAGAGGGATGCTGGAACTCAGTCGCCCCTGCCATCAATTATTACATATGATCTCCTTGGACGTTTTTTGCTCCACTTCCCATCTGCATGTTTATAGGCAGCCTTTGTCCAGAGCTGAAAGAAAATGGAAGCCAAATGTTAAAAAGAAAATTCAGAAACCTAGGAACTCTGCCCAGTGGTCTTAGGTAATGATCAGTGACATTAAGTGGTAACATCCTCGCTTGTCTCTCTACCATACTCTACCTATGTTGGCCCCAATACCAGCTTATCTTGTTCATGCATCTTAGACAAATTCTTATACGTGAAAGATCCTGGAGGATCTCTAGAGCTCTGTGGACCATCATTGAGACTCACTGAGAGGTAACTTGGCATCTAATGTAACAAGGACTCATTGTAATGTAACAAGGATTGTAACAGAAGCAATCCTTATGTTTTAATTTCCTCTGATTTGTGTTGCAGGTCATGCTTACTGTGAGAACTGGTTACGTGCACAAATGCCCTCTTTCTATTACAACTCCAGAAAAATCACTTCAAAGCACGTTCACTATAGTCTCGTACAGTGTAGCCTCTCCTAGAAAGTAAGCCAACAAGGGTATCAATAACTACAGAGTGGATCTGTTCCTCACATTACCCTTGTTGCTATGGTAGTGTGCCCATTTATTGTGTGTGGAATGCCATTACTTGCAGTGATCTGTATAGCTTGAGTTTTACCTCAGTGATCCCTCTGTCAGAGGGTTTTATCCTTTTTACTCAGCTAGAAACAAATAGACACAGCATAGCATCTTGTATTGGTAAAGATTCTTCACAATTTGCCAACATTCTGATGAATTTAGTTGCTGAAAAATATAACTGGCTATCCAAAAATGGGTAAATTGCACTCCACAATCATTCATCAAGGATCTTAGAAATATTTCAGATCCCCACTTAGCTAGGTTGTTTCCTTTCTAATTGGATTTGGAACAGATATGAAAGGTTGGTTATGTCAGGTTTGGGGTAAAGTAAAGAAATAGCAGGCTTTGCAAATGCCTCCATTTCATCCATACACACACATGGTATTACAAAACCTATTTCTGCATGAAGAGACAGCCACACAGTCCCTGTGACAATTGTTATCGAGACTGAATGACACTCACTTTTTATCAAGCCTCTTCCCTGAGTTATTGAAGCCTCCCATAATATCATTAAGTAAGTAAACATTGCCGCACATAAAGCTCTTGCTATTACCGTGGAAATGACAAGCAGCTCTCATGAGCTTGCACAGAAACTGTGGGTGTCAACATCCCTTTCACAACAGCAGCATATCCATGCCATTTCATTTTATCTCGACACCTAGACTCATGGAGAGATAGACTATTTCCTTTACATCTGTTGGCAAATTTTCTTTCTAATAACTACTGAAAACTTCACTCCAGTAAGCAGTTAGTCCTGCTGGTTGAAGAAAATAGATACATTATCTGAGGTAATAGATAAGTCTCATTAAGAAGATGGAATAGACTAACTCCCAGCATATCTCCCAGACATGGGAAAGCTAAATTGTGAAACAGCAATAACACATCAATTATCCTTTCTGCACGGAATTACACGAGTCTCACTGCTACATAGCATATTATGTTATTTTTTATAAATAACCATTTATATCCAAGTATCTCTGTTTGCTGCCTCATAAAAAAAGACAGCTGTCCTTCTATTCAAATAAGAGTTATTCCTCAAACTACTTAAGGAATCCAAGTATTCTATTTAAAATGTATGTTCCTACTTATTAACATATGCCCAGAGAGTGAGTATTTAGTAGTAGCCTAAAAACAAATGCTACACATCTGATGATATTACACTTTGAAAAAAAAACTGGCTCCTACCAACTAAAGTAAAGCTAGCTATTGGCATTCAAAATAAAGGTTTTAGAGATCTTGTGTTGAATAATGATTTGTAACCAGTTTCAGTAGTTTCTCAGTTTTGTCATATCAGATTATCATATGTGAATTACTTGAAAACAGTTCCATTTCTTGAGCAATTTAAATATCGCCCTCACACGTGTTTACACAATTAATGTTTACTTGCAAAGGTTTTTTTTAAATATGGCTGTAACATCCCCAACACAGAAATTTCACATCACAGGAGTTAATGGAAGTTTATAAATGAAAACTTTGTTTAATAAAGTAAATGATAAAGTAGAGGGCTTACTTGTTTTCATTTGTGGACTATGTAATGAAAACGAGATAATGACAAAAGAAATGCTTTGCAAATTATAAAGTGATATTTTAAAGAAGAAAGATACTTGTATGTATCCAAGTTTTTAAAACACCTTAGATACTGATAGGGAGAAGAAGCAGCATGAATTCTGCAGGTTCTGAGTGTGAGACCAGTTCTATCCCAAACATCATTCAGAGAGAAAAAGGAGAGAAACTGCAGAATTGGAAAGGCCACTGAATAGGAAAGTTGTTCCTAAGTGACAGCTATACTCTGAAATCATGACACTTGCTCCTGTGCTTTGTTTCACAATCCATGCGTATTAGTCAGCCAGGGCTGCTGTAACCAAATACCACAGACTGGGTTGCTTAATCAACAGAAGCTTATTTCTCGTGGTTCTGAAAGCTGGAAGTCCCAGATCAAGGTGCCTACAAGGTAGGTTTCCTTATGAGGCCTCCTAGACAACACTTACTCCAAAGGTTGTCACTATACTGCCCATCGTTCCAAAACCAAAGTTTGGTGACCGTTTTTCACAGTGCCTTTCACTGCCCTTTGGGAATACATAATCACACTGCAGTGGAATCACACAGTAATGTAATTGCACGTAATCATCCAAGAAAAAGTTCAGGGTTTTTTTCCCGTTTATAGAAATAGCATATTCAGGTTCATGATGGAAAGAAGTTAGAAAGTAGAACTCACTGTCTAAAATGTCTTAAATGAAGAGCCTCATTGTTTTTCTGTGGTTCTAGTCACTCTGAGAAAACTTTATGTTACGTGACTATCGTAATGCTCTCTACTAAAAAAATTAAAACACTTTTTCAGCAGAGCTGGAATAATGCTAAATATAACAAAATACACCTAAAAAGTCTGAATATTTTTTAATCCTTTAGACTTTCCATCTAAATATGGGTAAAACATAGTAAAATTGTACTATTATCAATGATCTAACTCATGGCTGAGAATTTTAATTAACTACACTGAATTTATCCACCAACTTTAATACAAATATACCTTTAGGTTTTTTAAAGTATATATCAGTGTACAACCTCTAAGTTAGAAGATGTTATTTGCATCATAAAAGAATTCACCAGTTATTAAAGTACGTACTACGAAAACAGGTCTTAGAATAATGAATTCCTTTCATATATTTAAGTTGTTATTCAAATGATCAAAAGTTCAGTGTTGGGCTTCCCTGGTGGCGCAGTGGTTGAGAGTCCGCCTGCTGATGCAGGGGACACAGGTTCGTGCCCCAGTCCGGGAAGATCCCACATGGCGCGGAGCGGCTGGGCCCGTGAGCCATGGCCACTGAGCCTACGCGTCCGGAGCCTGTGCTCCGCAAGGGGAGAGGCCACAACAGTGAGAGGCCCGCGTACCGCAAAAAAAAAAAAAAAAAATTGAAAAAAAAAAAAAGTTCAGTGTTTGTTTATGAACATATTCGTGAGAATGTTTGTTCATTCAAAAGTTTTCTTTTCGATAATCTTCTCTCTACTAGGCTGTATCAATCACAATCCTTAGCCACTTACACACAGCGCACACATCAAGACCCCACTTATTTTAAGGTTTAGTTGTCAGGCTCAAAGATATGAAAATATTCATAAAACGTGTACAATACACTAAGCAAAATAAGTTTGACTTTATGACCCTTTTTCATAAATAGGCATTTGAAAGATCTGCATAAGAACATTTTTTATTGCCTGAAGAATGACTGTAAGCAGAGATGATCACTGCCAGTTTCTCACTGCAGAATGAAAGAATTTTTCCCCTTTACTCTATAACCTAAATATCACACTGAGCTTAAGGATGATGCTGACATTTTCAAAGATCACCGAAAGTGTTCTCTTTCCAGTTGCAATTATGCCCTCTATCTCAGTGGGAGCCATTGTCGGGTCTTTTCAGCTCTCTAGCATCTTTGTGGTTTGCTTTCATTATCCTGATTATCTATTCATTTGCTGCCCCAGCACTCATTTTATGAAAGATCATGTCTGCCATTTCCATAATGAGTGCTTGACTTTTACTGCCAGCATAAACACATAAAATATACAATAATTAAAGTTTACTAGTCACCAAAGTCTTGAGATCCATCATGTTGCTAATTTGATTTTTCAAGCAATTGCTTCCCTGTGAACAAGGCTGATTTTGCTCCCTTCGGCAGTGCGAGACTTGGGGTGGGAGGACATGACTCTAACCTAGAGAGAGCAATTCGAATGGGCACCATACATGTCAACTTTAAGGCTCGTCTTCAACCAAGTAACTTCTCTATAAAGTATGATGACTCTTAGCACCAACAAAAATCTCATCAATATTTGAACGTAAAACTTATTTTGTGTTGAAGTTTAAATAATGCACAGTTTTCAAAATAGTTACATGTAATTCAATAAGTATTGTACCCTTTACGGGCTATTGTTTAAGGAAAATTTTCATCGGGCTAATAAAAACTATGGAAGTCTGCATAACATAAATTGAAACTTCACAACATGTTGACTTACACTGAGTAAGGACTTACTTATTTTGAACACACTGCCTCGTTCTGATCACATTGGCAAAGTCCCCAAAGTGCCTCATGATAATGAATTCATCTGACGTTTACTGTAATCGCAGACAGATTAATGAGCTCATGTGATATTCATGTGGCTCTCTAGGGACATCTGGATGTGTTACACGAAGTGTAATGTTTGTAAGTGGATACAATGGAATACATGTTATCCAAGGAACTTGAGTAGTCAATTCCTCAGCGAATAAAGTACCAGGAAATAAAGAGGCTGCTTCCAATTATACTGGTTTTCTTTAGGGATGCCAGACATCTTGACAGCATATTCAAAAAAAGTACAGGAGCCAGAAGACCTGGGTTTGAGAGCTGGCTGGATCTCTTACCAGCCTTGCGACCTTGGGAAATTTTCTTCACCTCTTAGGCTCAATCTCCTCAGTTTTAAAATGAGAACTTAATAACATCAGCCTTCTTAAAGTTTTAGACAAACATAAAGAGTAGGGCAGGGGGTGGGGAGTGGTCAATCAATCATCCAATCAATCACTATAATTCCTTCCTCACAAGGTTATTTTAAGAAGTAAATCAAATGATATGCAATGTTTTTGATAAATGCCTTATAAACTTTGCAACATTATGCATGCATTTATTATTGTTACTCCTTTGGAAAATAGGTCTTCTGGATAAAGTTTATACTTTATTTCCCATACACAGAAAAATGAATGCCTTAGTTACTGCATAAGGACATGGAACACTGTTTTCTTAATAAGAAAACCAGATCTGACCAATTGACGATTTTATCAAATTATATTTTTCAAATTAGAAAGTGAGATATCAAACTGAAGCAAGACAGGAAGCTTCTTTTTTATGCAAGTCCCTGTATGTGGCAGTCTTCAACAGTAACTGAGCTTGTAATTAAACCAAGCCCTGTTGATTCGGCCCTGTAGTGGGGAGGTGGGCAGGTCATTTCACCTCACCAGGCAGGAGTTAAATATGAACTCACCGCCCAGATCCCTTCCAGTCATGCTCATTAATCGTCTATAGTAACTCTTTACCAACCCTGAAAAACTTCTAATTAGTTTACAATACTTCTAGACATACATAATTAAAAACCACTTTTATATCTTTTGACTAAAAGAGACAACACCTTTCCTGCCTCATTCAGTTGTCTGACCCATTCTTAGTAAATCATAGTCACTTCCCTGGTATTTCTTTTAGCGGCATAGTATCTGTTCGTATCCTTTTGATTTCAAAATACAGCTTCCATCGCCTGGAAAATGACCCAGCAAATACCTCAGACAACAAATACTACCTGATCTTGAATAATTAAGGCAGTCACTCTTGGAACATGGGTGGTCCCAATTTCAGAATAAATGTTCAGATGCATGTTTTAGGATAATCAGAAAACCAAGGATATCCAAAATCCACTTGAATTATTATACTCTCATTGTTGATACACAGTGTGTATGCCCAGTTCTTCCTCAAAATGGTCAAATACAAAATCAACATGGTAACTCTGTACTCGCTTAACGGCACACATATTAATAGGAGGCATTACTACATATTATATGTAAATACAGAGCCAAAAGAACTGGAGTAAGAGTCAAAACCTCTGGTTTTAAAACAGACTCTGATGCTTTCTAATGATGTGACTTTGGCCAAGTCACTTAAGCCCCTCTGAACGTCTTCGTCATCAGTGAAGTGGAAGCTTGTTGACCTCATGGAGGTCCCTCTAGTTGCTATGGGATTTCTAATGTAGTCAGCAACTAGAGCCATCAGACCAAACTTGACTTGGGCCTGTTTCTGTGACTACAAAGGCAGGGTTGAGTAACTGCAACAGAGACCACGTGGCCCTCAAAGTCTAAACCATTGACTGTCTGGCCCCTAACAGAAAAGGTTTTCTGACCCCTGCTCTAAAAGGGGATACTTGTGAACTTATGTGAAATGCCATATTCACCTATATGATTTTTTTTCACCTATATGATTTTAAGCAATCACAGTGGATTGGATTTAAGTAAATGGCATTTGGCTCAAGTAACTGGAAGAAATAGTTAAAAGTTCAAATTAAACAAAAGAAATAGCTTCTAATAGCCTCCTTTGGGCTATTTGGTGTTACGGAGGTATGAGATGTTATCAATGAATATTTGTTGTGTCTCATACTCCTAACTGATCCTTTAGAGGTTTTACTCAAGGAAAAAAAACAACAACAAATGCCTGGTTCACAAGAAGTTGACAGAATTTTTTTTTACAACTCTGATGTTGAAGCAGTGGTAACAGGCATGCCAATCAGAGGGCCACCACTTAATCAAACGCTAAATCTGAATCTTTGAGAAGTGTTCTTGCTTCAGTGTAAGTTTACCTAAATTTTCCAAGACCAAAATGAAAGAAGTGATGAGTGAATGAAAAACCTTCTGAGCTGACATTTTTCTGAAAATCCTCTGCGTGCTATTATTAATCCTTCCTCAGTAACCATGGAGAGGAAAATCTTGTGAGCACCCAGCAAATGAATTTAATAATGTGGGTATTCCAGGTCAAAACAGATCCACTCGCTGTGTCAAAAAATACTTTTTTTTCAGTTATTCCCAAATTTCTTTCTCGGTGACAAGTAACATTAACATTATTAAGTAAAGAGACTCCTAAATATTTTTAATTTGGTTACATAAAACTCATAAGTATGTACCACATAAATGTTTTTGAGATGCTACAATAATGTATTTTCATCCTCACCAATCCCTACCTCTGAGTTGCCTCAGTACTTCCAAACTGAAGAAATGCTTGAGGTCTCACATCATAGAGTTTCTATCATTATGTGGCTAAAATTCCCTTTTACTCTGACAGGCCAAGAAGTTTGAAGACCTGGTGTGTAAGAAGGATATCCAGGAAAGAAAAGGAAAGCTGCCCCTCTTCTGGCCAGAGGTTTCCAGTGGAGGGCAAGGGATGGGAGACAGGCAAGAGAAGAGACAGATGTTAGGGAGATTAAAAGCCACAAGGGGGGCTTCCCTGGTGGCGCAGTGGTTGAGAGTCCGCCTGCTGATGCAGGGGACATGGGTTTGTGCCCCGGTCCGGGAGGATCCCACATGCCGCGGAGCAGCTGGGCCCGTGAGCCATGGCCGCTGAGCCAGCGCGTCCGGAGCCTGGGCTCCACAACAGGAGAGGCCACAGCAGTGAAAGGCCCGCGTACCAAAAGGAAAAGAAAAAAGCCACAAGGGTAGAAGGCCTGATGCTTCCCTTCCCATTAGAGTTTCTGAACGGAGCTCCCTGGGCCCACCAGCATTTGCACCAACAAAGAAGACCTCAGATAGTTGAGAAGCTAGGGCCGCACATCGGGGAAAAAGCAAAGAAAGGTTCAGTCTTCATTCCCAGGCCTCCCTTCCGTCCAAGTGGTAGGAATCCTGAGGTAGAGCACATGGACCACCCTTGGGACCCTCAGTGAGTGACAACGTGACACTGTAGTAGTGTCTAAAGGGCTACAGAATAGTCAGGGGCTGGATGAAGAAAATGGTAGAAGCTGAGAAAGGTGTACAACACCTCAGAGGTCAGGTCAGCCGGGAGGAGGCCACAAGCCCTACAGAAGCTAAGAAAGACATTAGCCAAGTTTAGCAGACTTACTGCCTCTGCCGACTTTAGTAGCAGTTACTGTCTAAGGGCTGGGCCCAGGCCCAAGCAACCTCAAAGGAGACCTGCCAGAGCAGATCCAAGGACCAGCAAGAGGCAGAGCTCCCCGCACCAAACACCCACGTAGGAGACCTAATGTCATCCTCCGTGAATCCTGACGCCATCATGGAAAAGAGCAAGGGAAACAGGGAGGAATCAGAAAGGTGGAGTAATTGGTTCAAGGAAATTGGGCTAAAGCTAGAGACATGTTAAATCATTAGTGCTGATTAAATTTTAAATCGTAGAGCTAATTTTAGTTTGGTTCCCACTGCTCAGCCGGCCCATTCCTCCTGAGGAAAATCAATTACGTTCCAGAGAAAAGCTACATTTTCTTTGTACACCCAAATTGTGGTATGAATAAATTTGCAATCACACTACAATTATATCATGTGGTTGGGGGGAACATATTGATGACAGTTTTACTCGGAGTCTTAACAAATCTCTGAAGCGAAAAGAGGTCTTCTCCAAAGAGTTACACATTCGAGGCTGTGTAGAGTAACAGAGGGAAAAGCATCGGGGGACAGACCGGAGTTCCAGCCCCAACTCAACTCTTTAGTCTGTATCAGTCACTAAGAGAGTCATTTAATCTCTACAGCAGTGCTTCCCGACAGTTGTGTCTTAGATGATGTACTAAAATATTGCTAAAATATTGATCCCTTCGGCCCTCAGAACAGCCAAGGCAGGGCCTGCAGTGGCTGGAGCCCTGGCATTTCACCTCTGGCTGCAGAGAGCCTCTGATTACCCTAGCGTGGTGCGTAACTTATTTTTTGTGTCGAATGTGATGATCTGGAGGAATTATTGTTATCTCTGATTCAGTTTCCTCATCCGTAGATTGAGTGGAGGGAAGTAGAGAGAATAAATGATGTCTTCAGTCTTTTTATTCTAGTAGTTTGTGCTTCTGCGAACATGAGGGGGAATTCCAATTTCAAAAGAATCACAGGAATCCCTACATTACATGGTCTAAAATAAGGAATCCCTGCCCTTATTTTTTTTTTAATTTCTGATTACCCCTAAATTCTTTCCCAGCAGAAGCAACTAAAAAGTCAGCTGGCCTCTAACCAATATCTTTTTTTAAAGCTCAGCAGGAATTTAACTGTAAGAAAATTAACAAAATTAAAAAGGACCCTATAGACTGCTAATTCAAAGGCAAAATCAAAGTTACCTATGTGGGATTAGAAATTTGCATCCATCTTTCAGCAACCTGATTTTTCATAAAAAATTAATTTGAAAATCAGATTCTAGAGTAGTGATTAAGGATGATAAGTGATCAATAATTAATGTAAAAAAATGTAATTCTAACACATAAATGAGGCTTTATCTTCAAAGTAAGTAAAAAGCTTTTCAAGATAAACACCTCAAACCTGTTGAATATTTTTATTTGAATATGAAGGGAGGATCCTTTGCCTCCATGCTCCTTTCCCCTGAAATTTGCTCATTTCTATCAATAAAGAATTTAATGCAGGCAGGATTGATCTATTAGCCATTTTCAAATTGAAGCTAGGTTTTTATGGACTTCTAAGATTTTGCTCTTCAATGAGATTACAAATGTTTTAATACTTCTGGACAAAAGAAGGAAATGCAGTGTTTTGTCAGTGAATCATGAATCATTCACTGACTCATCTGGAAACAGAATTCTCCATTAAGAAGTATGTACCAGGGGCTTCCCTGGTGGCGCAGTGGTTGAGAGTCTGCCTGCCGATGCAGCAGACACGGGTTCGTGCCCCGGTCCGGGAAGATCCCACATGCCGCGGAGCGGCTGGGCCCGTGAGCCATGGCCGCTGAGCCTGGGCGTCTGGAGCCTGTGCTCTGCAACGGGAAAGGCCACAGCAGTGAGAGGCCCGTGTACCGCAAAAAAGAAAAAAGTATGTACCAGAACAGGTCCAGAGACAGAATGGTTGTCACACATGCTGACAATAATAATTCTAGCTTTTGCGTTTTGGTAGCCTACTAAGTGCCAAGCAATGAACAAGATGCTTTTGTTTATGGCCTCATCAATTCTCTCCATAATAACTCTCCACAGTAAGCGTATAATCACTCTGGGGTAAAATGGTAGGAATTTTTCTGACTACACTCCAAAAAGAGGTTTTACACTTCCAGTTGTTCATCACAGTCTAACATCCAACTTTGTTTCTAATAGTTAAAGTGTTTACAGCACCAAGAAGTTTATACTTTAACGTTTCAAACCCACAGGTTAACCGTAACACTTTGCTCTCTATGAGCAAAGACTGCCATCTTGTGGAAGTTTCACATATAACAAAAACAATCATTACATGGAACTAGAATTTTTCTTTGTACGTGTTAAGAATTTTGCAGCTAGCTTTTTGCATTGTTACACACACACACACACCAGTGTTGCTTATAAATTAAAAGGCAAATCTTTCCTTTAAGTGCAATTAAGTCTCTTTTAAACATGCCAGAGCTTCTGAACCTTTGAAAAAAGAATCTCATTAATTATAAGGACTCATCCCATTATTCTTTAAGGCAGTGAATTAGATTTTGCTAAACTTTCTTTATCTAAACCTTAAATAGATTTTTTATATAATAAAAAGGGGGGTGTAGTAAGACCTTTCTGATGGAATTTCCAAGGAGCTTTAGATTGTGTGGTGAAAGTTTATAGCAGAGCTCTGCGCTTAGAGAACACTTTCATTTCCTTCCAACCCTTGTATTCCATGCCAGCCTGGGTTCCCGGAATTTGTTGTGGGCTAGTCAGAGTCTGACTGAGGAATCCTATGGCCCAATTTCTTTGTATTGATATATCCCCAAAGATGAGGTCTCCTGCAGTACCTCAGTCACCTGTGCTTCATGAGATCGACCATATAAAGACATCTTTGTGACATGATGATACTTGAAAGCACATAGAGAACTCTCTTTTCTTTTTCCCCTCAAAAACTCCTACCACCATCTGAACCTAAAAATTTACAATTAAACACATTCTTTGGCCCTTTACCATTTACGGCCTTTGGCCATTTAAGGCCCTTTACTCCTATGAGAATCAAAATGGGTGACACAGAGTATGTGTACTTCAATGATTATTTTTAAAACCAAATTATTTTCCAGGTGTAGAAATAATAAGGACACATCGTAAGTGGTACCAGATACGACCGAGAAGAGAGAGTAAGCAATAATTGTTTCCTGAATGAACATGTGAACTAACGAAAGAATAAATTAGCATGAATTGAGGGTATTGAAATGATTTCAGTGTTGCCCAGGCCATTCTGGCTGGACGTACAGTTGTGGTTTAACATAAATTTTGTACCCAAGGAAATACCTTACATGAAACCACTCTTTAGATGTTTACTGAATGAATAGATGAATAGGAGGGAATGCAATAAATAAGAAAATAGCATAATGATAAGAAAAAAGTAGAATGTGAGGGTAGAGTTCCTTTACCAAAAACTGTATTGAGCATATTAATATGTGGCTGCTCTGTGTTCGGAAGCATGGAAGATAATGAGAACATATTCTAGAAAGGGAAACAGACATTCATCAAGTAACCACAGATAGTCATAAATGATGAGTGCAATGAAGAAAAACTCTTCGACTTCCACAGACAGTGACCAATATAGTGTGGCAAGAATAGGAGGACAGGGAAATTTGGGAGCTCATTTTGTGCCCAGATATATTCTCATTTAGAAGATGCTTCTGTAGTCTCCTTTTATTTTTACATGTACCTATAAATTCAGATTTAAGAAGAATTCTTTCTTTTGGGGGTGACTATATTTTTTCTTTCAGGATATTCAGTGGTGCCCTGACTATCTAGATCTTTAGGGAGGCAAATACCTACAGGGTTGGTTTCCTAATGTTATCTGAATGGTATTCATGGATAAGCCAAGCAAGCGACTTTGATGCTGTGATGACGTATGTGTGTGATGGTGCCACACATGCCCACGAGGAGTTGCTCCTTTTGGCTCAAGGCACTATTTCTCAAGTGTATTCCTCAAAATTTTAGCTCCATGGGTTATTAATGTATGTTCTTTGGGGAGAAAAACAAGGAAAGGGGAATGAAAGACTAATTTGGGAAATGCTGACTCAAACAATCATACAAATTTTCTTTTCCACAGGTCTTCTCAAAGCCTTTAATAGGCTGCCTTTTTTTTGTAAATTTCCAAGAGGGTGTTTCTCAAAGTTGATGACCACAGGACCCTTTTTTTGCAGAAGCCCTCTGTACTAGTGTCCCTTGGAACACACTTCTGGAAATGCAAATGACTTTATCTGGATAGGGCTGGGATAAGGGTGAAATGTAATCTGTTAATATTCATCATCATTTTAGTAAAGTCAGTTAATCAAATTTACTGCCCTTTCTGAACAACACACTGAAGGAACAGAACTTTAGACCAATCAATTTCATGAGAAAGACATCCAAGTTGTGGTGGAGGCTCCAGTGCACTGTTAGTCCTGGAATGTCAGCAGGGGGCGCTAGGGCTGAGGCTGCGGGAATACCCAGAGGTAGATGACAGGGACATGTCAAAAAGAGAAAGGCAAATATCATGATCTCTCTCATATGCGGAATCAAAAAAAAAAAAGATACAAAGGAACTTATTTACAAAAGAGAAACAACTCACAGACTTAGAGAACGAACTTATGGTTACGAGGGGAAAGGGGCAGGGGGGATAGATTGGGAGTTTGGGACTGACATGTACACACTGCTATATTTAAAACAGTTAACGAACAAGGACCTACTGTATAGCACAGGGAACTCTGCTCAATACTCTGTAATAACCTAAATAGGAAAGAAATTTGAAAAAGAATAGATCCATGCATATGTATAACTGAATCACTTTGCTGCACACCTGAAACTAACACAACGTTATAAATCAACTATGCTCCAATATCAAATAAAAGTTAAAGACTAACTCCCCATCATAGCCCCTAGGGCTAGTATACTCTCGTTTAACTCTGGTTGAATGTCGATTATCATTGAACTCATAGACACGTGGATGACATGAAACCAGTAAAAAAGGTAGATTCATCACTGAAAGTGAGTTATTTACTCCTTCCAGGTAGGCTTAGTTCTCCCCTATAAAGTTTTAAGCAGTCTCTCCCTAAATAATCCAAGCGCCGGGGCAAGAGTGCACATACGGGTCCACATATCCTAAGTGTAACTGTGTAAAACTTGTAAATCGAGCTAAACATTGTTAGATAAAATATGTTCTCTCCTCTTCTCTTGACAAGTATACCTTCATGACCCCAAGGGAGCCAGGTCTGAGTCTCTAACTGGTGACCAGCTAGGAGTTCTGCATTGACCCAGTGGCACTGGGAGTCAGCCTTCCACCTCCGGCTCTGTCCACACAGTGAGGGTCTCGCACACAGAGGTGTGCGCGCCTGAGCTTGCATGTCGAGTTGTCCACACCCCCCAAACCCCACCCTAGAGACCTGTGTACACCCATGGCTGTGAGATCTGCTCTCAGAAATCACACACAGGAATAGGCTTTTATGAGTCCTGGATGGGCAGGCACTCTGAGCTGTCTGGCCAGGAAGTCCTAGGGAACCATGGGGATGGTGTGCACTCTGGACAGGCTCACGACCTTGGCCCTGACCATTCTGGCTATGTGAGAAAGGGCACAGCTGGAGGAGGGCCAAAACCAGGCAGGTCTTAGGTAGAGCCCAAGAGTGTTCGGAACTGAGAATAAAACCTCTATGAAAATCATACGTTTTAAAAGCTGCAGTCTTTGCAGTTATCCCCAGACCCTGGGAGTGAATAAAAGAAGGTATTTCTTATGTGAATGTGACCACTTCTGAAAGCCTCTGGTCAACTTTTCTTCTTGTTCTCCAAGGTAAGATTATTTCCCCTTTGGCATTAAAAGGAAACTAGATCAGTTGTGTGAAAAGCCCAAAACGATGTATTTTATCAACTTCAAACTTGTCCCAAGGCTTTCTTCCACACTGTGTTAAATAATAGAAGTCTTTTTAATTGAATTTCTTTGTGTGTAGCATATGCTGGGCGACATTATGCCAGCATCTCGCTCTAAGCAGCAAAACGTTCTTCATAAAAGCATTAAGATCCAGAGCGTCGTTCTGCATGTAGGGAAGGAACACAGAACTGCAGCAGCTTGAAACCACATAAAAACAGTGCCTCTGAAATGTAATTGTAAAATCACGTTGCAGGAAACCGGGGTTGAGGGTAATATTTAGGATTACAGAATGAAACAAAATAAATAAATAAAAATAGAAGAGGTGGGGGAAGACGAAAGGGAAGCAGGGAGGGAGGGATGTAAGAAAGGAGGGAGGACGGCATCGTGGCACAAGTCTGTCTGAAGAATCACTGCAATAATGTTCTGTGTGTCCTCGCATTCCACCTGCAGGCTAATCTCTATATTCATTTCCTCTTGACATCCACCGTCCTTCAGAGACAGGGTTATTAATGGATATGTTGTGGACTGAGGCAATACCTATGTCTGTAATAACACATGGTTGTGTGCTTTACCCCAAGGATCCTGGAGCTTCAGCAGAGTGGTGACATGGACATCCTGAAGCACAAATGGTGGCCCAAGAACGGCCAGTGTGACCTGTACTCCTCAGTGGACACGAAGCAGAAAGGAGGTGCCCTGGACATAAAGAGCTTTGCAGGGGTTTTTTGCATCCTGGCTGCGGGGATCGTCCTCTCCTGCTTTATAGCCATGCTGGAGACGTGGTGGAACAAGAGGAAAGGCTCCAGGGTCCCATCAAAAGAGGTACTTGACTGAAAGCTTCAGCGCCATGTTGAGCCCACAAGTAGGCTGTGCTTCCAGAGAGGTTAATCACAGGGAAGGGGATAATGGGTTGGGGGTGGTCTTTGTTTCTTCTTTCCTTGAAGAGTGAAAGTAAATCTGTGAAATGTAAAAATTGGTAAGACCAGTACCAATTTTCATTTTAAGACATCCCAGATCCATGAAGAGGAGACAATCGTGTTTGAAAGACTTGACAATTTCATGAGCCATAATGGGCCTTGAAATTCTCCCAAATCTCAGGATAGACCTTAAGTCCATGATTTTTTTAAGGGCTGTGATTCCCTTGACCAGTTCACAAGGATGCTTATCACGTTAGTTCGAATAGTTGTTTAACTTATAGGTAGATTACTTGTGTCTCTGAGATTCGGCCTAAGAAATGCAGTGTTACAGTAAAATAATGAGTTTTCTCTTCACCCCCAGGGACTGCTTCCCTCTGTCTGTATGTAGACCTATGGAAGTGATCATATGTTTTTATAGCTCTTTAATGGCTCTAGGCTTAACAAATCCACACGGTGGAATCTTCTAGAATTCCATAGTCCTCCTTTTCTCACGAGTCAGCTTAACTCCAGGGCCATATTAACATTTTTCCAGAGCTTTGAAAGAATAATTTCAGAGTTACATATATCTTTTAAAGTGCCCTGTGCCTTATTTTCATCCAGAAAAAAAAAATGCGTGTTTATCAGAGACTATCTGAAGTTAAAAATAAACTACTTGATTTATCTTATTTCCATTGGACCAAAAAGGTGAAAAATTTTTTATATAATGAAATCATATTCACTAAAGCTTCACAGATTGAAACAAAAACAACCTGAATTTGCTGAATGATTTGACTTTCTAGATAGTTTCAAAGAACAGCTTTGAACTTTCTGTAACTAGACCTTGGCTAACTGATGCCTAAGCAAATCCTGAGAGGATCTGCTTTACAGCACAAATAAAAATGACTTCTCATTTGCATATGAGTTATTGCATGCTAATGTATTCTTTCAAACAGATTGTTTTCTAAAGTTGTCTGAGGATCCTTTCCTACCACCTTACATGCAAAATTGATCAGCATCATTGATAAGGAAAAGCTTGGCTTAGCGAAGAGAAATCTTAGCTTCCTGCCTGTCTGAGTGATCATACAGTCTAAATTAGTGGAGTATAAACTAAAAATCAATCAGGTTTTATTGTAGTGGTTTTTTTTAATGGAATAAACTTCTGGTATCTCTACTGACATTGACTCAATGCAAAAGACCACATTAATGCAACATTATAGCCGAGGCTTCCTATTCTCAAAAATCTGGAAATTAAGGACTCCCCAAGCTCCTTACATTTGAATTACTATATATGATATTAAATTTTTGCATTATTATATCTGTTGATGGATGACTATATTATAGTTGCTGTGGGAACCATAACATTTTATCTTTCAACCCTCTAACATCTCAGTGATAATATTGCATTAATGGATATTTTTATTGGATTTTGAAATGAGAAAGGAGAAGGAAGAAAAGTGATGCACATCAAAATATTTTTCACTAAGGAGCACTATAATTGCACAATGAAAAAAATACATCCTCCATTCTAATTCATAGCAGCTAATCCAGATCGTATGAACAAATATTTTCTCCTCTTATGACGAATAGATATTTTTAAATCCTCATAAATTTAATTTATTGAACTTGGTGATAAATAAGACTGATGAAAAGGACAATTTTCTTGCCTGCCACTTTTATTTTTCAAATATTGGGCTTTAATGCTCACTTCTAGTGAAAATCCTAAGGGATTTACGAATTAGTTTCAACTCCAGAAATCTAAGGTGTTATACTCTTTTTCTTCATTAAGCACCTTCTTACTAAGACTCTATTAGTGTAGCTCAAAGCGTCTTTGATTCAGAGGCCATTTAGCATTAACGTGGCCCTAAACTGAAGCTGTCACTCACACGTCATGGCTTGAAGGGGTCTCTAAAGGCTCTCGTGCTGACCTTACAGTATTGCCTCATTCAGGTACTAGATAGCTTGAGTGTATGAAGTCCCTCAATCAGAAACTGATTCTCTTGTGTTGAATGTTGCTCTCTGTAAACAATCTCACATATTTCTAGCCTAAAGAGAAATAACACTTTAACAGTCACTAACACTTTAGTGTGAACTAGCATATCAGATAATCTTGTATCACTTAATCTCCAAGAATGGAAAGTTAAGGTTAGGAGCAAGTAGTGAAAGGAGCAAGTAGTCAAAGGAACAAAAACACAACTTGGAATGAGACACCCTGAAAAAGGAGGAAGCATGCATAAAGAAGAGGTGGGGAGGGGATGCGTGGCCAAAACCATACTTACTATGTGTATAATTTTGCCTGGGTCTGTCTCTGCTCTTGTAGAAGGCAATCACCCATCTAATTCTCCCATATTTTGTAGTTGCATGTGGCATATGCTCCTTTTAGAACTTTTATTGCAAGAAAAGTATAGATAACCTTATCTCAGAATCCTATTGGTACCCCCAGAACCTAGCACAGTGCCTGGCTCATATTAGGTGCTCAATAAATATTCGTTAAATGAATAAACCCCAAAGTTCAGTTCATTTACCTATCATGTTTGCTGAACTACTTTTTTTTTTTTTTTTAACCATGAAGCTAGTACTGATGAGAACCTTATCTTCTTTTTCTTCATCTCCAGGATGACAAGGAAATTGACCTGGAGCACCTCCATAGACGTGTAAATAGCTTGTGCACAGATGACGACAGCCCCCATAAACAGTTTTCCACCTCGTCAATTGACTTGACCCCTCTGGACATTGACACTTTGCCAACACGACAAGCACTGGAGCAAATCAGTGATTTCAGGAACACTCATATTACCACAACAACCTTTATCCCAGAGCAGATCCAGACTCTTAGCCGTACACTGTCCGCTAAAGCTGCCTCTGGTTTCGCTTTTGGCAACGTGCCTGAGCACCGAACTGGCCCTTTTAGGCACAGGGCACCTAATGGGGGCTTTTTCAGGAGTCCTATAAAAACAATGTCATCTATTCCTTATCAACCAACTCCTACCCTGGGGCTCAATCTGGGTAATGATCCAGACCGAGGCACCTCCATATGAGCACCCAACAAAATCTCTTCACTGTTTCTTTTGTAGGACTCCCTTTGCAAGGAGCGACTGTAATATTGTGGGACTAACATGGATGTAACATTTTTTTTTTTTTAATCAGGAGTATTAGTAACAATTCTAGTTCTTTCTCTCTACCTTCTCTCTCCTCTGTTTCTTTCTCTCTTTTCTTCCTGGACATTTCTCTCCACTTTTTTCATTACTCAATTGATTCCCCCAGAAGGTAGTATACTAGGATCCTATTAGTCCGCTTTTCATATACTGTACTTCAAGTATAGGAAACGTGCACTGAGTATACTAACAGTATATGCAGGATTAATTTTACATAAAGGCCTCTTCTGTAACATTTCTCTATTTTTAAAAGTATAATTGCAATAACGTCAGTCTTTTTACATTCTCCTGCTGCATCCATACCATGCTCCACTGCTGCTGAGTGTCCTTTAACTGTGGGCCAAAGGCAACCCCTGCAGTGTTTATAGAATAATCTAAAGACCATTCAGGCCACATAATATGAGAATGCAATTTTGTAGGATTACAAACAAGCCATTAATATGCCAGTCAAGACTACAGTTAAAACTACTCTTGCACTGCAACAGTGCATATGACCTTTATGCGATTGTACAGTATGAAAAGTGTTTTCTTATGTACAGTAAACTTTATCATACGGCAGCAGCCTCTACGGTGTTAAACTAGTATCTCATATATACATATATATGCACCTATATAATGTGTATATATATTCAAAGGAGGCCATTGCTATTGCAATTCATTTAATAAAGCTTTAGTTTAAAACACAAGTGTTGTATACAGGAACTATGTATAGTGCAGGGGGTCTTTTCAGTTAGAAAAGGCAGGTTGCTTTAATGTTATTCTGACTCGCATTGTTTGCCAACAGAGAATATTTTATACTTTTGTTATTAAAACATCCGGGGCGACTTAATATTTGTTCCTAGATGTAACTCATTTGAATAGATTTTTGCATTTGTTATTCAGCAGTGTATAAAGCTAACCTTGATAATTTTACTTTTAATTAATTATCTAAATGGAAACTGCTATTAGCTGAACCATGTCCACCACAGCACGGGGAGCTCTATACGAGTTTAAACGTAGATCATGGAAGGTTAATAAATTCTCTTCCAAAGCAGTAAGCCAATCAATACAGCTGTAGTTGGGGAGAGACGGGAGCCCTTAAGAAATATTGATGTGGCCTTAATTACTGTCATACATTACCCTAAAGAAGAAAATACAGCAACCATACTGGGCTCTCAACTTCAGCCCCTTTTTTTATTCAGTTCTATTTGGAGGAGTTATGTGTTTTTTACATTAGTGCCAAGTGTATAGAAGGATAACAACAAAAACAGTGCCTCTTTGTGCACAACCCTTTTTAAGGTAGCCTTCTTACCTGTTGGAAATGTAGAATGAACTTTGTTTGTAATCCTTAAATTAAAATGTGGTAAGTAGGAAGCAAGAACTTATCCTGTGTTTTTACGCAGCCATACACTTATTTTAATCGAATTCTTTCCGTGGCTAGGATTGGTATAGGAATCAACCTATGTGATTTGCTTTAGGAGAAATTAAAAAGTATATTCTTAAGGTATATTATACTTTGATGCTAATTCTGTTCTGGGAAGCATCTTGTCCTGTCACTGTTTTTGTACTAAATCTTCAAATATTGTCTACTGTGTAAGGCAGAAAAATTTCTTATCATGCAAAAACCATTTTGTTTCCAGGGTAACAAGTATCTAAGTGCATGCACAACTTGTTCTCCCTTGTAACATTCATGATCTCATTCACGACTCTGATTTTAAGACAAAAAGTCTTTTCAACAAGCTATATAGGGACATACCAGATGTTGCAGTGATTTTAGCTATCAACAAACTGTTAACCATGTACAATATTTAAAATAGGCCTATTTTGATGTATTGCCTATTATACAAATACACAAACCACTTTTTGGAGGCCTCAGTTACGAGTGGCAGAGCTTTCTGTGTATAATTTGTCTAAATAATTTGTCTAATAAAAATGTTTTCTAAACTTGCTCTCATACCATTGAAGTCTTAACTATACAATTTGAAAATGCTTACTCTCTCACGGATAGAACTGACTTTTTCTAAAAATTTATCTTGAATTAATTAAAGCATAAAACACATTAAGTTTTACTAGCAGAACGATGCCATGATGAGCGGCTCTCTAAAAACAGTAGCAAGTGATGTTCTAAACCGATGAAAGACTGCCTTTCTGCTATTTGAGACAGTTTGAACCAACGATACGTCTGTTTTCCTTTTTTGGGAAAGATTTATCCTGTTTCATGTAAACAATGCAGCCATTATAATAATAGCAGGATGAGCGTTTGTTACATTTTACAAAAAGAAAATTAAGGGTAATTATTAAACTTAGAATTGTGTATTAATAATTGCTTTGCTGTTGGCAAAATATCATGCTGAATCTATTAATTTGGAAATTAACTGACTCCAAGATTATTTCTAATAGAGTGTTATTTACTGCATTTGAACAATATTTAATTCTTCTAGCATTTAACTCACTCAGTGAATATATATCTGAAAATATATTCAATTTAGATTAAATTTCTGCTTTTCTATAATTCCATTAAAATGATTTTTAAACGTTGGATAGGAGGAAGTGTAGAGATCTAGACTATCATCTCCCTCATTTTACAAATAAGAGAACATAAGATGCTAAGAAGCTGTGACTCGCGCAAATGTTTGACAATCTGAGACTTAACACTGAGTCTTCTTTTTAAAACTCTACCATGCTTCAGTCACATCCACGCAGGTCCTAATGGGTTGTGAATTCACTGCAGAGATGGCTCAAGTACAATGCCTCCACCCACTCCTCTCTCGCCAAGTTTAGGCTGCAAATCTCTAGAACCGTCCTTCCTCATGGGGGACCAGTTAGAGCATCTGATTCAACTGCTCCTTTTACAGATGGGAAAGTGAACACCTCAAGCTACGTCAGGTCACAGCTAGTGGCAGAATTCAGGCCGTCCTGCTTCTGCCTGGCGCTCCTTCCTTTAGCCCATTGTTTGCCCTGGTTCTCACCACTTACACCAACCTTGCTATTTCAGAACAAGACAAACCCCTTATGTCCACGAACGTTTATTCCAGTCAGAGGTCGAACTTATTCCCCTGGTGAATTGTTAAGAGAACTGGTTTTCACGTTCAGCCACATCAGAACTTATGCACAGCTTTGGTTTCATCATACATTAGAAAACTGTAAGAACGTCTTTCTTCCTCATACACAGCAAGCTACAGGCAATTTGTTGTTTCCTCAATTATGTTATTTTTCATCTCTCTCAGTTTGGGACTGGTTGTCAACTGAATAAATACTTTAAAAAATAGACTTTGCTGAATGGTACTTTGCTTCATCAATTAGAAAAAAAAGATGAGACAATCCATTTATCCTACATAATACCTTCTAAGCCACACCACTGGATAACAAATTATAAATATTCTGTAATCGGAATTTTGGAATGGTGGAACACATGCTGGATTATGGATATAATAAATAAAGCAGCGCTAATAACTTTTGTGCTGGTAAACATAGGTTTTTAACCTTAAATACACATCTCATAATTGATAAAACACAGTGGGCTCACTAGAAATGGGCTTCCTTCTAGAGTGTTTTTATTTCTAAAAACAAATCCTTTATCCAGTCCTTGTGGTCAGATGTTAATAAATGGCTAGCCATTATGACATTTTATAAAATCATTTCAACAAATTTTAGTAAACACCCTCTCACGAGGTAGCATATATGAGCTCCCCTGTGTGGAAATGACTTAACCTGACATTGAAAAATTAGGAGATAAAGCTTTTTAGATTTGATAGATTTAATTCAGTTCTATTAGTGTTTACTGAAAACCTATTATGTAAAGCCACGGTGCTAAGCAGTTACACATCACATAAATGAAGACATACATTTGGGAATGGGTCTGCATGTGTTCTACCACCCAGGCCTTTCCTTGTCCCTCATCAACATGCAGGATACAGAGACCACCTTACAGACTTTCTGAGGTGGCAGAATTAGTCACCCCAAAACAGTACCATCCTCTTTGGGCCTGGGCAATCCAACTGACCGGACCAATCCATCCTGGTAGTTCTCATGAGCTGACTGAGTCTACCTTCCTAGATTCAGATTCCTTCCACAAACAAGACCTGAAAATCTCCCAAAATGCCAGACCATGAGACCAAAGTTTCAAAAATGTGAAAATCACCCCAAGCCACAGGCAAACCGCTACCTGACCCCTTCTCATCCACACCTGCATGCGTCCACATCAGAGTGACTCCTGCCCTCAGGTGTCCACCTCAGAACGATACACAACCATGTTCCCTCATTTTCTATCCCTGCAGGGCTCAGCCGTTGTGATGGTTAGAGCTATAGGGTTTCAAAAACCTTATTTCCAAGGGACCAAACACAGTAAGTCTTATTCAGGCTACTCTTCAACTTTCATAAACTTTTATTTGTATTGCAAATAAGGCTCCTAGTTACCATTCCTATCGTTTAAGACGGAGGATACAATGTGACCTAGGATCCCCACGAAAGTCAAGTGTTTTACAGGCTGCTCACCATGAGGACAGCTTCCAACCCACACACGCTTTCAGAAGAACAGAAACGACGTGGCTTTGCTCTATTTTATGGAGCTGCATAGAGGCATGGAGCAGCGACCCCACCTAATGATTCAGCCTACCGTGGGACAGAAACAGACCAAATGAGCTGCCTCTCATTTTCTCACCTGGCTTTTCCTAATTTCTGCTTTTTCAGTAGTGTTCATTTGTTTCCATGTAATATTAGTAACAAGGCAAAAATTGTTCAAACTTGAGAAAATTTTTCCTATCTAGGACCAAGTGTCATCTTTTGACTGATTTTGCCCATTTCTGGAGTTTCTTCTAGTGGAGACGAGAAACTGGCTGTTTCTTCTGCACATGTTACCTACGTTGTGCTATAGACGTAGCAGTCTAGCCTTTGTGAGGGATGAGGGCCTTTTTTCCTTTTGGAGAAACTCTATCCAGTCCAACCTCAGAATTGGCAGCATGTTCCAAGTCTCAAACTACCTGTGATATGATAGAAAATTCACAAACTTTTTAAGACAACATTAAGTTTCCTTAATTAAAAGCTAATTAAGCTTTAATAGCAGCTGCTTTAGAAGGAGAAGCAGATGTCACAAAATCAAAGTACAGTAAAATGTCAGAACCAGAGAATGGGCAGAAAACATTGCTTTCGATAAATATTTTGCCTGCCACAAGATTTGAAATATAAGTAGGAGGCAAACTTTAATTTTTAAAGTTGTTATGTTTTATTTTTATATTGGTGCTACTGAAAAATTTTAGGAATCAGCCTATATCTCTGGCTATTTTTAATTTTAAAAAAATTAAATATTTGCTTATTCACTGCACAAAAGGTTCATAATGGGGGGGGGCTTTGAGAATTATCCTAATGTGTAATAAAAAAAAAGGTTCAATTTGCAAAAATTTAAGTGATATAAAATGTTTCAGAATCACAGCCTCTTCATGAGGCAAGGGGTACCTATAGCTATTTCATACTAGGTAAATAAGGAGCTGATAGTCGATATTTAATTCCTCTTCAGAATTATATTAAAGTTGATCTTCAAGTTAATGCTAGCCTTCTATTAATATCTGTTTATATAAGTTGGCTATAAAACTTATTTTTAGAAATCAAAGCACTATAAAATTAAGTTGAAAATAAAGGTGTCACATGCCCAGCTGTCTAGTTTGACTTTTCCATTCTAAAAATAGTTATTAATACTTAATATGCTCAAATACTTCTATAGGTGATGTTAAAAAACATTTTGAACATTAGTTGTTAGATGAAGTAGAGCTGTGTCATATATCTAATTGACGTAATTGACATTAGATATCAAATGCAGAACTTTCATTCACACTTAATGGTTTTTAATGAATATAATACTTCTTTCTAAGTGAACATATTAAGAATAAAAATTAAAAAGCAGCAGTGCAGGGCTTCCCTGGTGGTGCAGTGGTTGAGAATCCGCCTGCCGAAGCAGGGGATGTGGGTTCGTGACCCGGCCTGGGAAGATCCCACATGCTGCGGAGCGGCTGGGCCCATGAGCCATGGCCGCTGAGCCTGTGCGTCCGGAGCCCGTGCTCCGCAAGGGGAGAGGTAAAAACAGTGAGAGGAAAAAAAAAAAAAAAAAAAAAAGAAGCAGTGCAGCAAGATAGACATGTAACTGGGCCTTCCAGATTTCAATTCTGCATAACTAAGCATCTTAAAACTTACTGCTCACTCTGATTTCTCCATGGAAATGTCATGGTAAAAATAATTGCCCGCCATCTGAGTAACTCTCACACGTGTAGTCTCCAAAGCTTTTGGTGTGTCCCGTTAACATGGTAAGTCCTATAATACTGCTCAATCACCAACAAAGAATATATTTTAATTCTTTCCTGTTCATCATCACTAAATGACCTTTTTAATTCTTACTCCATAATAATGATTTTGTGTCTCTTTTTAAAAAACGAATATTAGTACATAGATATAAACTTTAGTAAGGCTGCAGAGAGAATATTAGGAACAAAACAATCACACAAGATCCATCAGCCCGTTGACTAGCACTACCTGAGCACCTACTATGAGCGAGGCACCTAGGGCAGAGCTTTCCTAAGTAGCATGCCAAGGCACACTCCTGGGCCAGCAAGGGTTCCAGGGTGCTGAGTTACTGGTGGCCCCGTCAATCAGGGTGGTGGAGTGGGCCCCTGGGCTGGAGCTCTGCCCATGTTCTTGTCACTTACAGCCGGACTTTGCTAAGACAGCTTCCAAAGCCGGAGAGACAAAATATACACATTTGAAAAGCTGAATCAAGACTCACGGTTTAAGTAACATCAGAAGACAAGAATATGAAATATTATGATACACAGTACATTTAATTGTCAAATGAGTGCTATCGAGAAAATAGTCTATGAGAAGAGAAGAAGAATGAGGCTGCGTGGCTTGACATTGTTTCATGGAGTAAGTAGAAATTTAGCCTAATCATAGAGGAAAGGTCAGAAGAATGCACAAGGGCCTCCAAGTGGAGGGTACGGTGCAATCAAAGCACAAGAACGGGAGAGAATGTTCAGAGGAGCAGTAGCCCACGATGTCTGGAATGTGGGTTTCATGTCAGGAAGTATCAGGAAGTAAAGCTCGGGTGAGACTGTGGGAAGCCTGTAGGCTGGCCTCAAGAGATTACACTATATCCGGTTCATTCATTCATTCATGTATTCAACATATGTTCGCTGAGGTTCTGCTGCGTGCAAGACACTATTCTAGGTGCTGGGGATACAACAGTAGACAAGACAGAAATCCCTGCCCTCATGGCATTTACAATCAACTGGAGGAGATAGACAATAAGAAGGATAAATAAGTAAAGTACGTCGTCTATTAGATGATAAGTGCTGTAGAGGGAAACAGAGGAGGACCAGGAAGGCCAGAGTGAAAGTGGGGCTTTACTGTTTGAAATACGGTAGGTAGGGGAGGCCTCACTGATAAGTTGACATTTGACTGAAGCTTTTTTTGTTTGTTTGCGGTACGTGGGCCTCTCACTGTTGTGGCCTCTCCCATTGCGGAGCACAGGCTCCGGACGCGCAGGCTCAGCGGCCATGGCTCACGGGCCCAGCCGCTCCGCGGCATGTGGGATCTTCCCGGACCGGGGCACGAACCCGTGTCCCCTGCATCGGCAGGCGGACTCTCAACCACTGCACCGCCAGGGAAGCCGAGCCC
Source organism: Aethalodelphis obliquidens (assembly GCF_003676395.1). Classification (NCBI taxonomy): domain Eukaryota; kingdom Metazoa; phylum Chordata; class Mammalia; order Artiodactyla; family Delphinidae; genus Aethalodelphis; species Aethalodelphis obliquidens. The sequence continues at coordinate 12,073,680 of NW_020837961.1, forward strand.
CCATTTTGAGTGTTATGGGAGAGTGGCATGTGGTGCCGGTTTCCGGCCACGCCTCCATTGGAATTTCAGCTTCTGAACCGTCAGCTGGTGGTCACAGAGGCTCACGACCTTGGCATGTTGGAGATTTCCATCGTGGGCATTGGGGAGCCACGGAAGATTTTCACTGAAGGAAAAACAGGCTCTTAAAGAGGTGGTTTAAAAAGATTAAGCTGGTAGTAATTCGTGGAGTGGAACAGAGAAGAGACCAATTAAAACACGTGTGCAATAGTTCAGGTATGACCTGAACTCTGTGGTAGCCCAAAAAAGGAAGGACGGTGCAGATGGTAGATACATTCTGAAGGAAGAATCAAGAGAATGTAATGATTAACTGAAGACAGAGTATAAAAGAGAAAAATCAAATATGACTGATTTTTCAAATTTAGATGCGAGAAAAGTGGAATAAAATCTACCAAGAAGCGCTGAAGTCAGAATATATTTTTTCTTTTGTTAATCTTCATTTTTTCTTAAGCTGGGAGGTTGAAGTAGAAGACATCATAGCATTGAGAACTGTTTGTTCTCCTTCATGTGAAGCTTGAATGCTGGGTTCTTAACAGGTGGAGGGCACCTGAGGCATCATGTAGAGTCCATGGCTTTTTACCTGTGCTCCCCAGGTTCCTCAGGGTTTTCCTCAGGATTTCTGGGGATGCGGCCCTCTGGGCTTCAGTCATAGCGCTCTGCTTTGATCTCTTCACATATTCGACTTCCGATGATTATTTCCCTCACCCTCCGAATGACGCATTACTGACAGATGACCAAGACCTCAACTCAGATGTTTTCTGAGGCAACCCACTGAAGCATTCAACAATTTTAACTGCCTAATTGTTAGATTATTCTTCTTACAGTTGATCTCTGGATCGTGTCAAAATTTGCCCCCTATCGGTTCTTTGAAATGCTACAGAACAAGCTTCATCCCTTTTTCTCACATGACACACACCATGTTGCCCACACAGTGAATACCCAAAATTGACCAAACTATGATACAGTGACAGGGACTCAAATACCATAATGGCGACTTGACATAGACCCAATATCTCCAAAGTCCTAAAGAGAGAAAGACCTGGGGCAAAGTTCCCTTGCATTTTAGGCTGCCTAGAACAACCATGGAGCAGACATACCTGAACAGAAATCCAAACATAATGTTCTAAATACAGGCTTGTCTTATAAAAAGAGCAAACTAAAATTAGCCCAAACATTACAAACACCTGCTCTGTGAAACACCTGCCAGTATACTTGGCACCATAAGTCAAATCAAATACTTGTGGAACCAACCGTGCTTGGTTCCCATAATTGCTGTGTGCTTTTAGTCCTATTTCAAGAGAGTTCAGAAAGCATCGCTAACACAGTTAAGTGACCTGTAAGAGAATAAAAATTTAGGTGTGAAATACTCATCACCAATCCTATCCTTTTTGGGTGTTTAAAAGAAAAAATAAAGGCGAGCTTTCAGCAAGCAGGTGCCATCGAAAAGACTAGTTTTGTCCTAGATGTTGTCTGCCAGCTTTAGCTCTCTCTCAACACGGAGGTTACGATAATGCTTCCCCTTTAAGAGGTCAAAGGTGATTTCCCAAGTCTAAGGAAAAAAATGCCTTTTATCAAATACAAAACCAGAAATCGGTAGTATGTGCCTTTACAACTTTAGAATAACTCTGGTAAAACCTGTTGTTCAAATTGTTTGAGAATATAATTCTTTGCAATTTACTCTTGCTCCAGTCTCACTTTTAAAGCCATAAATCACACAGTCACACATGTATACAATAATCTTTCTTTCCTCGAAAAGGAAATCGTACACATACGGCATACACAGGTTATATTAAACATCTACACAGTGTAAGGATTTCAAGGTAGTTTTGCAGAGGCACATTTTCTGAATCACACTAAATAAAATACATGGCATGTATCTTCAGCTAGAATTATTTCAAATGCGGGGAAATTTAATCAATGCTCATCTCAAAATTACGTTGCCAATTTCTGCCACAATTCCTATCCTTTGCGGGCCAATATTTATGTTCTCCTAAGCACAGCACCCATGCGGAGGGCGGGCATGCCGACCACGTGGAGGCACAGGGCTGGGCTCCGTACACGTGTTTCACTCGATTCTCATAATATCTCTGCAAATTTGCTCTTGTAGATGCTAATTGAACAGTTTAAAAACAAAACGAACGGAACAAAATCTATGACTCTGCAAAGTTAAGTAATTTGACCAAGAACATACAATTAGCAAGTGACCCAACCAGAATTCAAACCTACATCTCACGGACTCAGAAACTCATGCCCTTCCACCACAACGGACTGCTCCTGGGATCAAAGAGAGATGGGAGGGAGGGGGCCATTTTCTGGTCCCTCAGGGCTGCAAGAGGCTCTGTACCCTACGGGGCTCCATAAAAATCAACTGGTCCTCACTAGCTGATACACTTTTGATACAGAAATTTCAAGCAGTAAATAAAATATTCATAAAAGATGAATATAAATAATGCATGCAGCATAGTTGCCTAGAAAACGTAAACAGATTCCAAGAAAAACCCTGCAAAATTAGCATCTCCACCAGAGTCTGTGCAAAAACCAGCAAACCCGCCCAACCTTCTGCTTACCCTCTTTATCTCTGCTAATGGTGTCAGCGAACTTTCCGGTCTCCTTCCCCTCTTTGTTAGAATTCCTGGGCTTCCCTGGGTGGCGCAGTGGTTGAGAGTCCGCCTGCCAACACAGGGGACACCGGTTCCTGCCCCGGTCCGGGAAGATCCCACACGCCGCGGAGCGGCTGGGCCCGTGAGCCATGGCCGCGGGGCCTGCGCGTCCGGGGCCTGCGCGTCCGGGGCCTGCGCGTCCGGGGCCTGCGCGTCCGGGGCCTGCGCGTCCGGGGCCTGCGCGTCCGGAGGCTGGGCCCGTGAGCCATGGCCGCTGAGCCTGCGCGTCCGGGGCCTGCGCGTCCGGAAGCTGGGCCCGTGAGCCATGGCCGCTGAGCCTGCGCGTCCGGAGCCTGCGCGTCCGGAGGCTGGGCCCGTGAGCCATGGCCGCTGAGCCTGCGCGTACGGACCCTGTGCTCCGCAATGGGAGAGGCCACAAGAGTGAGAGGCCCACGTACCGCAAAAAAAAAAAAAAAAAAAAAATTCCTTAAGTGGAAACATTAGAAAAACAAACCCGTATGGAGTCAGCTTACATAATGCTCCACTACCTGACCCCCTTTTTTGCAGCCCTACAGCTACCGGACAAGTTTAAGTACATGTTAGCCTCTGTCTGGAAACACTACACTAGGTCTCCCAAGTGTTGCTCTTTTCCAGCTCACCTCCCTCCTACCCACCTTACTAGGTAATCTTACTAAGTGATTTTTCAAGTCAGGTAGCTCCATGATTTAATTTTTTCATGGTATTTCTATGGCCCACAAACCCAAGGCCAAGCACCTTAGCCAAGAATCTCTTCAAGCAGGAAGCATTAAGGCAGCCTTCACAAAGAAGCAATATTTGAGCCAAAGAGGTAGGATTTTGACAATCAGAGATATGAATGTAGGCTGTAAAAGCAATGTGCAAAGATGAAATGGGAAAATACACTTGACAAGTATTGGACCGGGAATAAGGCTATTTGGCTTGAAAGAGGGGGTTTATGGAGACAAACAGAAGATAAGGTAGTTGGTTGATACATTCAACAATTATATTCTGAGAGTTCATTATATACACGACAAGACGCTATGTACCGCAGTACGTATAAACATGCAAGACTCCCAAAGCTATTACGAAGAGATGTCATGTGTATGCGTAATTGCCACATAAGGCAGCGTATAATGTGTCCCATCACAATGATACAACTTATTATAGGAATTCAGAGAAGGGAGAGAAGGTTCTCCCCTAGAAAGCTTTTTATTGAAATACAGTGATTTTAAATTATATACTATAAGTACTTAAAAATAGTCCAGAATGTTTTGTGAATTCAGAAAAAGGCAAGATCTTTTCTCAACAGGGTGATAAAATGTCTTGGTGGAGAAGACAGTTTTGGAACTGGGCTTCAAAAAGAGTATAATTTCTACAAAGTAGAGAAAGACATTCTCAGGTAAAGGGAAAGATATAATCCAGCTCACAGAGGAGGAAAGCACAAGATGCATCTGAGCAGGATCCAACACATGGCCCATGAGGAGCAGTAAGGACTTAAGGCCACAGAGCTACAGACATCAAACCCAACTTCCGACCTAATGTTTGAGTCTCATCCCGTTTACAATCTATTCCATTTTTGAACATCTGGGAACATTAGGAATATGACAGTGTTTACAGTCTACTGGGGAAAACAGGCAGGGACAAAAAATTGCAGTAAGTGCTGTCATAATGGAAATGCAGGGTGATTTGCAAACCCCGAGCTGGGATGGGAAAGCTCCCCTGTTGGGATTCCGAGCTAGACCTACAGGGAAACTGAGAGTCAACCCGGCAGAGGAGACCAGGGTCGTTTACACCAGGTGACCAGCATAGACTCAGACCTGAAGCCAGAGGGCAAGATTAGTTCCAGGGACTGAAAGAAGTAGCCTGAGCTGGAACTTAGAGGGAAAGGAGAATATCAAGAGAATAAAATGAAGAGTTGGGAGCGGGCCTTGAAATGCTTCATAAGCCAGTTTAAAGAATTTGTATTTTTACGGAATAAAATTCTGGGCAACACGAGGGAGCCATTAAAGTGTTTAGAGTGGAGTAGTGACCTGATCATATTCTTATTTTAAAAACCACTTGAGCTGTCCTAGGAGAAAGTTTTGGAGTAGGAAAAGATCTGAGAAAGGTGGACCAGTTAGGAACCTCAAGGGGCAATCAAGGTAGAGTCCTAGTGTCCGGGAGTAGCAGCAGGGAAAGATGGAGGTGGAAAGATTCCAGAGAGAGTTGTGGCAGAAATGGGCCTGGGTGTGGGCTTACGGTATTTTTTGAAGTATTTAGTATAAGTGAAATCGTGAGACGTAACAAAATCATCCAAGGAGTAAGAGGGTCTAGTTAGCAGAAGATAAGATCTGGGCATAGAACCCTGAGGAGGAGGAACATTCGATCAAAAGACGGAAGAGTGTGCCAGCTAAACGATCAAGGAAGGCACCGTAAGAGTGAGTAGCCGGGCTTCCCCGGTGGCGCAGCGGTTGGGAGTCCGCCTGCCGATGCAGGGGACGCGGGTTCGTGCCCCGGTCCGGGAAGATCCCACCTGCCGCGGAGCGGCTGGGCCCGTGAGCCATGGCCGCTGAGCCTGCGCGTCCGGAGCCTGCGCTCCGCAACGGGAGAGGCCGCAGCAGTGAGAGGCCCGCATACCGCAAAAACAAAAACAAAAACCAACAAACAAAAAAAGGCAAAAAGGAATGAGATCCAGGACATGATTAGTTTTCAATAGGAGAAGGGATACATATTTTACTGTAACTGCATGGCAGGGTGATAGGATGAGTATGAATGCAAGTAAATGTCTATGTTCGATTGCAGGATGAGAACCCTGTTGGAGTCTAGTTTTCATAAGATAGAGAAGGCAAATCATTGTGAGGGTCATGTGTCAGAGATTTTAGAAGAATAAGGAATGGAGAGCTCGCTAGAGCAACACAGTTGGACTGGTGTACAGCTTTGAGGGCTCAGCTGAGGTTGGGGGCCACGATAAGTCCTGTTCAGTTGTAAGGGGTTTTCTTGGATCATTCTCAGCAGCTTCTGTTTAGCCATAGGAAGACAGAGTTGGATTTAACCACAGCTGCAGATTTCACCTAATTATGAATAAACAGCAGAGCAATGACTCAATGTTACTAAAAAAAAGTTCATCTTAATGGGGTGTCGCAGTGGTCTAAGATGTATAGAAGGAGGCCATATTAATTAGGGTAAATAATGCTACTTGCTATAAAAAATACCTCCCCCCAATCTCAGTGGCTTAATGTAATAGATTATTTTTTCACTCATATAAAGACCAGGAGAGGGTGGTCTTCCATCTGGCGCTTTAGGGCCAGGTTTGCATCTATCCAGTGGCTCTCATGCCCCAGGACTTTGCACCTCCTATGGACCTTCTGCATCCAGCTTGCAGAACAAGTAGGGAGAGAACACGGAGGATTGTGGGAGTTTTAATGCACCGGCTCTAGAAGTAGCACTCGTCACATCCACTCACAACCCACTGGCTTATCACAGGGCCACATGGAAACAGTTTTGCTAAGCTTCTGCCCTCACTGCCACAGAGGCACAGAGTCAGGTTAGGAAGCTTTGTAGTCCTGAGGCTAAACAAGACAAAAAGCAGTCCAAGTGAAAATGAAAGCACATTGATTTTTCTGAGAAAATCAATAGAATTTGGTGATGACTTAGATCAAGGATGATAAACAAGGTTCTGTCTAAAGCACAACATTAAAAAGAATTACGAGGTTAAAATCTAGGGTCAGTGAGACCTCCCCAAACCATCCTACTGAAAGTTATGACCCCTTCTTCCAACACTTCCCATCTCCTCTTACATGGCTCAGTTCATTTGCGTAGCACGTATGGTTTACTATGTGCCGTGTACTAACACATTAAGTAATTTACTGACCTGGTATTGTCTTTCTCCTTCTGCTTGAATGTAAGCAAATTGAGGGCAGGCTCTTTCCTCGGTGCCTGAAACAGTGCCGGTGCCTGAAACAGGAGATATTTGGTTTTAAAAATATCATATTTGAAATGAAGGTAAAATATCCAGGTGGATATATTCAGCAAAACACTGAAAATGTAGAACCTGGGTTTAGCCAAAACATTCAGAATTGAAGTCTCCGGATATAAAGATACGAGCCTCAGGATAAGAAGATGGAAAGTCATTCAATGGGCAATGAAATTTTTGTGTAGCCAAATTATATGATCTAAGGGACATTTGAGGATAATTAATCTAGTGGCTTCCTGTTGGATAGAGTAACAATACCGCAACTTAATTCTGTCGGAAAAAAATTATGCCCAAAAGGAAAATCTTTAGTGCATTACTTAAATCAGTATCAGTGTGCTAATATAAGGTGTACCATATACACAAAAGAAATCCAAAACCTGTTTTCTCACAGTTCTGCTGAAAGACAATCAGCATCTCCGCCCTCTTGTGGTGGTTCTGGAGAGACACAGGCTGAGCCTTCAAGGTGCCCTGAATTGAACTGTTCCTTGACCACACAGTGGAAGAACAAATCGTCTTTGTATTATTCTGTATCTGTGTCCTTGGCGAACAGAGAAATCACCTTTTCTCCCTTCACAATCTTTCTCCTCCTCCTATCCGTCCTACCTCCCAAGTAATAGCTAAAACACATGGATAATAATAATACTGGGCAAAAATCTGAGTCAACAAAGTGCAAATGCTGGATGACTTAAAATGTCTATAATTCAAATTTTCAGTAAATAACCATTACATGATTTTTAATCGCTAGTCTAAATGTTTGTTTTTGAATTTCATCTAAATTAGCTATTATGAAACTTAATAGGAAATTAGTAAAAATAGTAACACCATATTTACATGTAAAAATACTTAGAAATACTGAAGACAATATCCAAGCTCCACACCAACTAACGATTAGGGGCTTTTAATAAAGAAATTGCTAAAGGTTCCAGTGATTGCTTCACTTCATAAAATTGTTAGGCTGATGTTGAGCTAATGCTTCCTCCTATCTCATATACCAAAAGGGAACCTACCCAGTGACCCCAACATGATCGTGGTAAAAATCTATTCTCCAATCCACATACAGGACAAAAAAGTACATTCTTATGATATTTTTGATGTCACATTTTTCCAATTTTCTTCATAAAACATTGAGTGGAATTACAGTAAAACATTCTGTATAGCCCCATATTTTTCTATCCCCATTAGAATAATATGGGACATACTGTACTATATTTTTAAAAAATTCAAATAAGACCAGTTTAAGAGCAGTTTTGGAGGGTAATTGTTATATAAAACTTAAATATGCACAGACTTTCCAAAATTGGTAAAATACGAGAATCTGAACCTCTAGAGAATTTTAGAAAATTCCAAACATTTTAACAAATATTAAAAAACTGAACAGTTTCCTTATAAATAATCAAAATATAAACAGCGATTTCCCTTGATTACTTTTTAGAATACACTACAATAAAATGAGCATGGATAATTCAGTATAAGTATCTAAAGTGACTATTTAGAATCTAAGAAAATTAGGTAAAATAAAAAGTCTTCAGTTTACAAAATGTTCATTTTCTGAAGTTCATTTACAAGTCACTTATTTTGAACACATGGTATATGATTCCATGGGGGAAAAAAGATATACATAATTGTTGTTTTTTAGGTTAGCCTTCAAAAAACGTTGTTTAACCATTAACATTATTGAAATATTTTTAATAAAATGTTTTAAAGGCATTACTTGTACGTTAAATAGGTTCTTGTGCAAAGAGAAAATACAATAATACAAAAGAGTATAAAATTTTAAATATTTTGAGAATACTGGTATCCTGAGAAAATAGGTTAGTGGCATCATCAAAGACATTGAGTCTAAAGGCTAGGGTTCAAATCCATCATTTGTCAGCTGTGTTACCCAAGGCAAGTTACTCAGTGTCTCTGTGTTTCATTTTTTCATCTATAAAATGAAGATAGTAATAGGACATTCTTCATAGTATCCTGAAAGAACTTAATGTCTGATATTAAATGGAAAGCACTTGAAACCCTTTCCTCATTCACAGTAGGCTCAAAATAGTCTTACAATGTTATTATTCTGTACATATTTCTGTTTAATATAATAATATCTTTTAATTAATAAAAGCACCTGCTAATAGAGTGAAAAATATGGTGAAAGCTAAGACAATCTTTCAAAACAACTCTATGGAAGCCAAGAGATGTCAAAATGAAAATACATACACCACTCTGCTGCTTAGAAATTGTGTGCAATGTTGTGAAACTGCAACAGAAAGTTTAAAAAATGCATATATTTCTTAAAACATTCAAATTTTAGAAGTAAAAATTTTATTCCAAAGAAAGCAAGCTTTTAAATATGCATTAAATTATCTCACCATGCCTTCAAGGTCAAATTGTCCTTCTGATTATATATTAAAATGTGTTTTATCTTAAACATCTCAGAGCTTTAAGAGCTCAAAGAAGTTTCAGCAACATTATAAAAAAACATATCCAAAGACAAGTTGAAAATGAGGGAGGTAAGCCTGTTAGTTTGGTAAGCTCTACCAAACTAACATTGAATTACAGGCTTTTAATGCTTTTAAAAAAAGGGGGCGGGGTCTTTCTATTTTCTGTCAATAAAGGAAAAGAAAGACTGCTAACATTAGGGAGATTTTCATTTTTTATGGTTTGAGCCATTAAAAATATGTTCATTCTTCAAATTAAAATAGAAACATAAAAAGAGATGGAGGCAGTTTCTGACACCACAGACCTTTGATGTTAGCTGAAGTAGTGACAAATGCAGGGCTACACTGAGACAGAGCCTTCTTTTTCTTTCTCCAGTCGCTCTTTAGGGAAGAGAAAACACTAACTTGCGCTCCTCTCTCATGTTGCGACTCCCTGCTGTCTTCTACAAGGCCAGATGGTGGCGCTGTGGCACCATTTGTCGAGATTTTAACATTGACTCGTTCTTCCATAAGTAACAGCGTTTTGTGAAAAGACTCAAGCCCTCTTTTGAAAAAGAAATTATTTTAAACGTACTTTATTCTTCTCTTTAGCGGTAGGTAAGCCCGACATTTAAGTCCTTTGGTTATTTTATTTTTTACTCTCTTTACAAGGATGTTTCTAAAACGTATAAATATAGTGACTTAGAGTGTACTTCCTAAAAAATTGACTAGGTGGTCATAGGGTATGTCGTTTTTCTCTTAGTGCATGAAAATAAAGATAGAAAGAAACGAGTATATTTTGTCCACATTATTTTCAGATACCAATAATTTGGTACAACACCTCCTAACCCCAATCTACTGCCCAAATCTTCAGAAAAAGAAAGACTTTTCTCTTAAAAAATAAAAATTAAAAAGTATTTTAAAAAAATAAACAATTTTAATTCAATCCTCTTTCTAAACTCTCAGCGCTTGGTGGGAATGTTTGTTCCTCCTGACAGTGATGTTATGTGATGCACACATCCCCGCCTCTAAGTGCCCTGAACAGCTGACCTTGCTGATCTCATTCTTCTCGGAAGTCTAGGTTTCATCTAACTTACATCCCAAAGTTGAACAGTGAAAACTAAGTTGGTTGATGCAGAATTGTGAACTGGGCTGTTTTCTTCCCCATTTACGCTACTGTCCATATGCGTCTCCTTTTACCTTTGGCCTGCCCAGGACAAAAATCATGCTGGGCAACCCTACACTACTCCTTTCACCCCACCTTTGATGCCGAATGAAGTGCTGAATAAACAGCAGAAATCAATGCAACTCTTGGTACCAGGTCCAAGCAGACATATTGCAGGTGAAAACTGAAGCCCTAGAAGGAAAACACATTAGAAAAAGGCAATATGCAATTTTAGAGTCTATACAACAAGGCCGTCTGTGACCCATGTTATCTTGGTGAATGAGCGAGGGGAGGGGAGGTTTCACGAGAGCTCCCTATGAGTGCCCAGCTGGACGGGCCACCCTCCATCCACTACCACATCTACTGCTCCAGGGAGGCATTTCAAAGCACTGGGCTTCGGGTTTCACAGATTTTCCCACCTCTTCTAGATAAACTGTGAAGCAAGCTATATGTAATTTAGCTATAGTCTTCTACAACTACTGTTTTAACCTATTTTTTCCTATGGAAATTATATTATTTTCCAAATAAAACCTTATGCTGATTCCCAATATGCCAAACAAAATCAAAGCAGTATTTTCAACATATTTTGTACCTTAAAATTTATGAAATTTACTTATTAAAAGGCAATAAATGAGGAAAATGGTTGACTGTTCTAGACCAGAGTCTAAACATTCAACTTATTTTGGTGTTTTGATGGATCCACAAACAATAGTATAAGAAAGTGTCTACACCATAAAATTTGAGGGAAGCCATTTCTAACCTGCTTTGACAAAACCCTATTTGCCTATGAGACAAAAAAAAAAAAAATTACAGTTGGAGTAATTGTATTCTAATAATAAAAATAAAGACATTCATCTATAACACACTTTAAAAGCCACTGTTCTAGAACAATGCCCTGACTTTTTTTTTTTTTTTTTTTTCCTTTATTCCATTTTTTTAGGCAATTTCCGATTTTTCCTGTGTTCGGAGTTGGTCATAAATGAGAGAGAATATTTTCCAACTTTGCTCTATGGGAGTTTCAACCACTATTGATGGTTGTCTATAATTTAACATGCCTTTTGAATTTCCATTATCTTAGTTCTAATTGTCTTATGAAATTGTAATACTGAGATGCACTTTAAAAAAATGATTTGAGAGACCATCTTTCCAAATTCCACAATGCTACTGAGTACTTTTGTGAACAGGACACATAATTCAAAAAGAATTTTCTGGTGAACAATGAGGTGGGGCTAAGCCTCAAAGCTTCAGGAGCTCCAAGGATGCAGGAAAAAGGAAAGGAAATATGATGAACGCTAAGTCCCCTCAGCATGCTTTCCTCACCCAGTTTTCTCATCTTGGCACTCTCCTCCAGAGCCTCTAAAATCAAAAGGGGAAAAGTGAGGTGAGAAGAGGGGAAATGCCAACAATCCTGCCTTTTGTTAGGGACCAGTTCTGGTTTCTCATCCTACACGAATGTGGAATTCTTTTAAAAGATAGAGGCTTTCTGATTTTTCCCATCTGCAGAAAAATAAATAATAATATGATTTACCTGGTTGCAGATTTTCTTTAGGGAGGCTGTGAAGAAGATGACAGAATACAATTTGTTTCCCTCATAAATGCTTCTCCAAACTATACAATCAAACAAGCAGAAATTCTATCAGGTTGTCCCTAACCCCGAGCATAAACGATAGGTTCCTTTTTACATGGCAGTGATAACGTCTGCAGAGTTTTATTTCCAGGGAGACAGGGCAGGATTTGCTGCTATGCAGACTGAATAATGTTGGAAGCCAACATCATGTCACATTTTGTGTGCACTTTCCAAAGATTAATCCAAGCGTTACAAATGGGACACAGACCGCCATTGTCCCAGGGACACTTTAATAACCCACACCTACAATATTCAACCTGTTGTTTGCATAGGGACAACTTTGGGACACAGAAACCCACCAGACTGACTTGAGGGAAGGATTCCTGGAGAGGCAGAGGCCCCGGCGCCACAGCACCTCCACATTTCATCCTTCGTGGCAAATGAGGCTGTTTGGAGTTTCTTTATGCTTGAGGATGGGGGTCACGCGGCTCGCTTTCTCCAAAGCACCTCAACAAGCATGGCTTAAACCTGCTGCCTGCTCACTCCGCTTCTCCCTCGCGTTGTGCTTGCGGCAGCTTCGCCAGCTTGCGGATAATTTTTGATTTGTTTTGCATCATGCAGCTCAAATTAAGTAACATGGCGCATGCCCTCAGGATTTACATTGTGCCTGGCCGGTTTCTGCTTTTATTTTTTTTTTCCTCCCCATTCCCCTCCTTTCCTTACAATTCCTGGCATCTGTTGTTCTCCGAGGATATTCTTTGAGAATGGAAGACTCGGGAGAAAGCCTCAGTAGGAAAAGAGTGTGAAAGGTGGATGAGAATTACTCATGATTTCCACATTCCCTGATTCATCATCTTTAAGTACTCCCACAAAATCCTTCATTACTGTTAGAATCTTATTTACTTTAGAAGAAAATTCTAATGACTCAGTAGATCAGAATTCATACTAAGCTCTACATTGAGTTTAAAACAGCAGTAACATATTTTTCACATAAGGTGGTTTGGGTACAGAGAGAAATAGTTGAGATTATGAGCAGAATCACAAATAGTTATGATACCTTTAATCCCTAGACATTTTGAACAGTATCAAGAAAATAATTTTTTTTTTTCATAATACATTAGTATCTTAGTATATGGTAGCATGTCTGTAACAGAGGAAAAAGTTCAAAACTGAGAGGAATTTTTTAAGAAAAATGCCTTAGGGAAACCATATTAAGGCTAAAAGATTTACAGCAGCATCATGAAGATTATGTGCATGTAGGATACATATAGTACTTATCAAAAGGAAACTATATGCAGTTAACTTAATTTCCACTTTAATAACAGGCTTCCATTATGTGAAAAATGACAAGAGAGAGAAGAGAGAAACTGAAAGCTAGCTGTACGCATTTTGCTCAAGGATTTGCTCCTGCAATTTAAACTTGGTCCTTGTTTAAATAAGTATCAATACGTCTGTAATAATATACCATTCCAAATTTACCTTTAGTGCTTGATGTAATTTTTTTACTTAAGAGTACTGTACTTCTTTAGTATAATATTTTTATTATCTTTCTTGTAACCAGGTGGTAAGTATAGGCTTCTTCTCCACCTCTGTAAATATTATTAGCCTTGAGATATGACAATAATATGATCTACATAGGAAAGCGTGTATGATGCCATCGGTTGAGAGCCTTAAAAGCAAATATATTAATAGCAAGAGTTCGTGTGAAAACCCTGTGTCGATTGTTTCGCTTTTATAAGCTTAGTTTGAGGCGATAACGATACTCGCTGACGGGGAAAGCGTCGTAGGAGCGTGTTCGGGTTTGCTCCGTGTCTCCCAAGGCTGCAATAGAGCTGCTGACTAAGCTGCACTCCTTTTGGGAGTCAGGGTTTCTCTCCCAAGTTCACTTGTTGTTAGAACTCAGTTCCTTGCAGCTGTGGGACTGAGGCTCCTGTTTTCTTGCTCCCACAGCTCCTTTGCACTTGGCCATTCCCACAGGGCCTCTCGGGCTTCAAGTCCCTCTGACTTCTGAAGGGGCCCAGTCCCTTGTACGGGCTCAGCTGGCTAGGTCAGGCCTAACCAGGTCATCTGACTTCTGAATGGCTCTAAGTTAACTGACTAGCAATCACAGCAGAGATAGTCCATCATAGTCAAAGGTCCCGCCTACACTCAAAGGGAGAGGATTACACAGAACTCACACCCCAGCATGTGGGAATTTTGAGGGCCATCTTAGAATTCTGCCTGCCACGCAGCTAATTCAGATAGCAAAAGTGTTGTGAAGGACATAAAGTAAAGCGTAGAGAAGGGAGGAACCCATTTAGATAGAGTGGTCAGAAAAGGCCTCCCTGGGGCAGTAATATTTGATCTGAGACTTGTAGGACACCGAGTGAACCTTCATGGGAATGCATTTCAAAAGGGTATTGTGTTGCTATTCAACTTCAATGAATGGTTATTACATCGTTATAATTCCACTTATTTGTCGAAGTACATACTAATTTTTTGGAGATTTTTGTAACAAAGAAATTCCCACTCCTAATGCATAGTTTTAAATAAAACTTATTTTTCTAGGAGCATTAATGTAGTTCCTGCAGGACAGAGAACCTGTGATATAGTTGAGCTATGAGCTGCCCCTCCTAGAAGCCCTGCAGAGAAATGTCTCAATAGCTATTCGTGGGGAGATGCCACGGGGATTTGCCCTTGGAAAGATGCAAATAAATCCCCCTACAAACTAACAATTATAATTTACCATGGTGGTGATAAGTCAAAACCACTTATGCACTATTTCAGAAAGCATTGTGGTAGGATATTTTTGAAATATGAATTTACGTTCTACTTTCTGCAGTTTTCCCTTCTTCCCAACTCCAAGCTGAAAACCAGGCCCTTCGTATTTCTTTTCAAAGTGGAAAGCAGGTGCTTTTTCTGCCTTTGGTACAAACTTAGGGTTATCAGAAAGATAATGTTAGGAGATCTGGAGAGACAGAGATGCCAGGGAGTTAGTCTGAAATTAGAAGGAAAGGGGACAAAATTTTCCCCAGAAAACAACAAAAAAGGGGAGAATGGGATGGACTGGGGAGAGGGAGACGTCAGTGAAAGAGGCTCTGAGAGGAGGTTCTGCAGTGCGGGACCCCAGTCTTTCCAAATAATCCTGCTTCTAAGGCAAGAACAGAAACAGCAAAGCCTCTGGACATCACAGGGCCCCTGACCTCAGCCTGGGATGTGGGCATCTTGTTAGAAAACCAGTGTGGACCCAGGACTAGTGGCTGTGCCTACGGACTCAGGACCATGGTGCAAACTCAGCTGGAAGGCAGGTGGAGGAGAGCCTCAGTACTGACTGATTGGACTCCCTGGGTAAAGTTTAAATCACGCGTGACTCTGTAGACCATGCGTTGTGCACAGGACACTGAGTACTTGCTTAGGCATCGGGTGCATAGGAAACCACCAGCAAATTCCGTCTTCAGTAAGCCACGTTCAAGAAGCAAAATTGCTTTTACATACGTTACTGACAACGTAGAATAAGTTTCGTTAGTTTAAATGGTTTGAAGCATTTCTGTACCTTAGAGATTTCAGTCTTCCTCTACCTTCTCAAATGCCATCTCCTGTGCTCTGAATGGATCGTGGTGTAGGAAGAAGAGAGCTGGACCCATTAGCCAGAGTCCTGGGTTTATTCCTGCGGCAATCATTTATTCAGCGCTCTTTATTATCCAAGCATCCTGGGCTTCCAAAGATTAATAACACCAGCTCCTGCCTTTTATCTGAGAGTGGAGAAAAGTGAGAGAGACAGAGAAAAACAGGTTATGGGCAGTATGCACAGTGGTTACTCACCAAGGCTCAGAAATCAGAAAATAGGAGTTCAAATAGCTCTTCCACTGCTTAGCTGCCGGATCTTGGGCAAACCGTTTGATGATCCTTAAACTCAGTTATCTCACCCACTAAATCGTTTCTACAATCAATGGAATCTACTAAGATTCCTGTCTCATGGTGGTGTTGTAGCTACGAGATGGCGTTTATGAAAGTTTATTATTCTAAATGAGTCATTGCAGTGCAATGTCTTAAATGCTATGGTATTGTGTTTATGTGACTCTATACGGATTCCTTCTGTCAACACATCTTCATTGAGCACCTACTGTGGTGCTAGATCTGAGTGATAAAAGTCATGTAGGGCTTCCCTGGTGGCGCAGTGGTTGAGAGTCCACCTGCCGCTGCAGGGGACACGGGTTCGTGCCCCGGTTCGGGAAGATTCCGCATGCTGCGGAGCAGCTGGGCCCGTGAGCCATGGCCGCTGAGCCTGCGCGTCCGGAGCCTGTGCCCCACAACGGGAGAGGCCACAACAGTGAGAGGCCCGCGTACCGCAAAAAAAAAAAAAAAAAAAGTCATGTAAACTCCCCAAGACTGCCACCTTTGTAAAATGAGAGGTTTGGAATAGATGAT
Organism: Aethalodelphis obliquidens; assembly: GCF_003676395.1. Lineage (NCBI taxonomy): Eukaryota > Metazoa > Chordata > Mammalia > Artiodactyla > Delphinidae > Aethalodelphis > Aethalodelphis obliquidens. Next base: position 12,089,848 of record NW_020837961.1, read on the forward strand.
CCCTTAAGTCCCTAAAAAATTGGTCATGAACAAGGGGAAACTGAAGAAAACATCAGCCCATTGTTCTTTTGCATAATTTTTTAGCCCATTGTTCTTTTAGAAAAATATTTAGATTACATCCACATAGCTATATTGGGGGGAGGGGGAAGACATAGAAACAAAAGAGCAGAAAACCTTCAATTGAGCCAAATAACTATTTTTAAAATAAATAAATTTTTTGGAAGCCACCTAATAACTAAAATTTTCAAAAATGGAATCATTTCACAATTCTAGTAGTAAAATAGAGATTATACAGTTATCTGGTAAATTTAATCAATAAAAGTAACCAAACAGTATGATTTGGGTAGGTGTGACGTCTCCAGCATATCCTTTAACTCTTTATGTAATTAAAAGTTTAATTTAAAGCTGATTCACTTTGTTATAAAGCAGAAACTAAAAACACCATTGTAAAGCAATTATACTCCAATAAAGATGTTAAAATTTTTTTGATTACATTATAGCTTAAAAAAATAAAATAAAATCTGATTGAATTCAGTCAACTAATTTTCTTTTTTTTTTTTTTTGTGATACGCGGGCCTCTCACTGTTGTGGCCTCTCCCGTTGCAGAGCACAGGCTCCGGACGCACAGGCTCAGCGGCCATGGCTCATGGGCCCAGCCGCGCCACGACATGTGGGATCTTCCCGGACCAGGGCACGAACCCGTGTCCCGTGCATCAGCAGGCGGACTCTCAACCACTGCACCACCAGGGAAATCCCTGGTCAACTAATTTCTAATCAGTTTTTATGTTTTGCTTTTGTTTAAAAAGAAAAATATTTGGAAAATTCATAGGTGTATGTTTTCCCAAGTGGTTTCTATAAACATGGCTGGAAAAATTTTCAGTGAGACACTAAGGAAAACTTACTTTAGGCATCAGTCAAATAAATGGAAACACTGCTAAGTCTAGAACTCGTCAGTCCATCTGAAAAGGCTAAATTTCTCTTAAATTTTGCATATTTTTAAAAATAAAAGCACTTGATTTCCCGGTTTGGGGTTAATATAAAGGATACACGTTAGTCAGATACCTGGCACGCCAGACTTCAATGCCATATTAGAGGTCAAAGATAGCACCTCTGAAGAAAAGAAGGAGAGGCAGAAAACAACTGTAACTATGGCAAAACAAGATTTCTAGCACCATTAAAATATATGATGTGACAATTGGTGTGATGTGTCACAGCAGTGATCCTGTGTCAACAGGGAAGCCCTGTGTGTTGCTCCTTCAAAACCTGTGGCTTTCCCTGACCTTTATAAACAGGTTGAGGACTTTATATGCCCCTTTGTATGCAGCCACTGCCATAAAGCTGGAAAGTGTTGCAATGTCCAATCTGTGTATCTTATCAACGTTAGGATCAGGGCTTCCCTGGTGGCGCAGTGGTTGAGAGTCCGCCTGCCGATGCAGGGGACACAGCTTCGTGTCCCGGTCCGGGAAGATCCCACATGCCGTGGAGCGGCTGAGCCCGTGAGCCATGGCCACTGAGCCTGCGCGTCCGGAGCCTGTGCTCCGCAATGGGAGAGGCCACAACAGTGAGAGGCCCGCGTACCGCAAAAAAAAAAAAAAAAAAAAAATTTAGGATCAAATAATTTGGAAGCATCCAGTTTCTAGAAATGCTATGTAGCATTAAGGAAAGAAGCAGGATTAGTATATGCTGCATCAGAAAGATAAAAATCCTTGTTTTGTACTCTTCTATGTGTATTTGTATTGTATTAAAGATTTGGTTTTGGTTCAAATAAAAGTCCCGTTAAACTTTCCTGGTAGCATTTAAATGAGTATCGTGAATCCCCAGTCTTTCCCATTGTCAAAAATGTTTTTCTTCCATTATTCATAGATATTTGTACAAATATTCACAAGTAGTAACCCGGATACATGTGGAAAAAATTCAAGAGACATTGTAGTTATAAAAGTTATTTTATAGCATTACCAATTTGTTAAAATTGCCGGCCCATATTATTGTTAAAAATTTGTATTTTACTAATATTTGAATAACTGAATCATTTTAGAAATCATTTTCTCTCTTTCTTTTAAGCTGTGGATATAGAGACCAAAGTTAAAAGAAATTGTGGCAATTAGCTGGTTGATTTTTCTAAGCATTAAGTATGTTGGAAAATGCTGGATGAATTCAGTGATACCACTATTTTCCCAGGAGTCAATGGGTAATGTCATTAGCACAAACACATAAATAGTGCTCAATACATTTACTAAACTGAATCTAATTTAATTGAAAATAATCAACTGTTTGCTGGTCAGATTTTTCCTAGATCCATTATTCAGTTAGTAGCATTCTATTTTTCAGTAGGCCAAGAATGAATTCATTTATACAGAAGTAAACAATATACCTAATTAATATAGATTGGTTTTCTAAAGCAATAAATTACCAAGTTTATAGTTAAGTTTGCTTTTCCAACTGTTTTGGTTTTAAAAATAAAAGACTTCTTTTAGAGACTTGGGTAAAAATTGAATTTATTATTTGAACATCTTAAAGTGATGTTTGTGTATCGGTAAACTTAAACTGCACTGATTTTCCTTATTTTCTGTTTTTTTTTTAATTTTCAGTTCCAAGTTCTAATTCAGTGACATAGTCCTGAAAGATTTGCCACATAAAGTATAATATGTGAGTAAACAGAGCTATTTTAAATAAAACATAACACTATTTTATTAAATATTTTTAATTTATGAAAATAGAAATACTGATATGGGATATAAAATTATTAACTCCTTCTATCTAGACTTTCTATTACTAATATAGATGGTGCTTTCTAACACTAATATAGATGGTGCTTTCTAACAGCGATTTTACAATACTTACAACAGCATTTCTTTCAACTTCATAAACAAATAGAGAGTTAAAGCACTGCACTTTCTCACATCATTTTTAATAGGACCATGTGCCGTGGAAAATCTCAGATACATAGATGCTATAACAGCAGTGAAACAAAATAAACTAATTTATAAATTATAAGGGGAATTTGGTTAAACTAGCAAATATGCAGATGCTTATAGACATGTCTCAGGTTAAATTACTCTCATGGGCTCAATCCAGGTTAAAAAATCTCACCAAACGCCTACTTAGCAATTAAATTTTCTCGTATGTGTCCCTTTAAAATCATATCTGTAGGTTGTGTTGCGTGTTTGCCCTCCTCTTATGTGTTTTGATGCTTTTTTTGGAGAGAGAAAACCCAGCTTCTGAGCCTGAATCTTTCTGGCTATTACACAGTGGCCGTTTCAGACCTGTGTGCTGATGTTTCCGATTCCTGGGAAGTTCTCTTTGCCACAGGGCGTGCCCTGAAACACATCAAAAGAACCAAGTTCTACAAAAGAAAAAAGAAACTCAAGTAGGCTTGAACATACAAAGAGAGGGAGAAAGAGATGAGAAAGGGGCCAGGCAGAGTGTTGAATACAAAATGAGTTCAACCAACCCCAGGAGTTCTTCATCACTTACATTTATCTTATTCCGGGAGAGGGGCGTCAAAACCAGCCCTGACATAAACCACCCACTGCCATTGACTTTGACTCTGTGCGTGTGTGTGTGTGTGTGTGTGTGTGTGTGTGTGATGTGTATTGTACATAAAAGGAACAGATTACATGAGGAATCACTGTTACCTCACATGAGTAAAAAAAAAATTCAAAAAAGGAAAACCACTTAAAAACACACATTACCAAAGTCCTAAGGAAATAAACTTAGCATGATTTTCACTTAACTAATAGATAATGTTTATATGGAAATCTAATTGTGCACTGCTTTAACATCTTTGCTGCAGTATTTACACTGTACCTTCTGTCCTTTATCATAAAGCGTGTGAGATTTTCCATTTCTACTTGGAATATTTTGCACATGTTTAATATCTCAGGGTCAAAACTCTTGGTTAAATCTCTGCAACAAGATAGTTTCTTTATGATAAATAAAACAACAATTAAAATGTAAATGGTCCAAAAAAGGGAAGGAATAAGAGAAATATTTTCTGAGTCTATACTACTTCCATCTTTGAAATTAATGCCCCTAAATTCTGACTTTTGGTGTTCTTTAAAAGTATTTCCTATTGATAAATCTTTCCAGCAAATTTTACTGTCCTGCTGGAATCGTCATCTTGGATGTCTGCACGAATTTTCTATAGATAGAAAGTGTAATGTCAGGTCTGACTGCCCTTAGTCCTGCAATGGAAAGGCCTTTAAATTTTGCTGGTTCAGAGGTAAGTAAATTACCATTGAATGGGAAGAGATAAACTTGAAAAAAGAGAGAAAGAGAGAGAGAGAGAGAGTGCTGTCAAAAAGACTTTTTTTATTAGCAAGATTTAGAAACATTACATAAGGGGCACCTTTAGGACTTCAGTTCAAGTTTTTGTTATCAAGAATGACTATTATAAAGAGTAGGCTCTAGACTTTTGATACATAAGAAGTCATAACCTAATGTGCTGATATTGGTTTCCTAATATCCATCAATTGAACAGTAGTGTGTATCTACCAATATTATGATATTTATTTTATTTTGTGCTTACCTGAGACTTTCTAATGTCTGCTTTACTGGGTTTGTATTACTTGAATGGCTCTAGATTCCTTGTACACTGTCATTATAGTATAATAATTATCATGTGTTGCTTTTGTTAATTGGTATTCAATAAAAAACTAAATTTTTTTAAAAAGATATTTGCAAAGGTCATAAGCACGTGTAGGTGAGTGTGTCAGGTTTTCTTAGTAGACGATGCCAAGCGTGGCTCCGACGGCCTCGCTTGAACAAAGAGCTTCAGTCGGCCGGCAGTCTGGAATGAAAAGGTAGAATCCCTGTGCCTGGTGTACACTTGGCGGAATATGCCGCCAGACCTACAGTTATCTTTTCAACTCATTCATAGACTCTTCCTCTGTTTCAGTTTTCTTCCATTTTCTTAAGCAAATAAAACCATTCAAAATTTCAAACAATTCAGAGTTTGAGGCAATCGTGTACTACTCTGATTTACCAGTAATATCAAAATAAAATTACATGCTTCCTCTCTCATTTCTACAATGAATTATCCAGAAAGACTGTCTTGAGTGAGAGCTCGCGCAAGAGAGAGAAACACAGAAGTGATTTAAAAAAAAAATCAAATAGGAGTTACAATTCTGAATGTTAATAGTCCTGGTCCAAGTTTTTTTCTGTCTTTAAAATCAGCTCCTTCTCAAAAATACCACTCAAATTTACCGTTTGATTTTATGCGATTGAAGTTTTTTTTATGCATACCTTGTTTGTGATTAGCATTTAAACCACTGCAAAGTGTAAATACAACAATGGAACAAGAAGACAGAAGACTTTCCTAAAGATTAAAAACAACATAGAACTCTACACCCACCACATCATATCCAGTCCCCAGGTGTTGTGTGTGATGTTTTCTAGGCAGTTACTAGAGCCTCAGTGAGTTGGTCAAAGTGAAAAGGGAGAAAAGCACCTCACAGCCTCTGTGTGGCCCTCAGAATCCTGCAGGTCAAATAATTCACTCTGACTGCAGGCATTACAAGCCGGAAGCTCAGGCTTGTCCACCAAGATGCCCCTGGGTGTTACGGTGTTCTTAGGAGGCAGTGGCTTGTCTTTGGGTCACAAGTCCAGGCCAGCATCTTAGGTGTGACCTCACCAGGCATTTCCTGGCTTCCTAAGATGTCCTGTCTTCACAGGGGGAAGCTCTCCTCCACATGACTGATGGGGCTACAGTTCAAACAGTATATTAATAGGCCATTTGAACTACCAAGGACCAGATGCTAGGGATACAAAGGTGTTGGTTTCCAAAGATATGCAAATAAATAAAATAATCACCCTGGCATCAGTTAGATTATCACAGAAAATAGACAGTTAAGCAACTCATAATAATATACTAGGTAAGAACTCTAAAGAGGTATAGGAGAAAATTTTTTTTTAATTATACTGCTATATAGCCTTCTGTCCTTGAGTGGGAAGGCCTCAAGATATGTTAGAATTCAATGATTACAGTGTAACGAAGTATTGTTTGCCACACTACTTCATGCTTCTAGGAGTCACAGGGCCCTCAAAGTTTGTGTATTTTTGCCCTTAAGTAAAATTGCCCTCGACCTGTCAAAATTCTAGCTCTCCCCACAAAACCAGTGGCATCTCCTCTAAGATTTCTTCCTTCATTATTCCAGTATCTGATGTGCCTCTCTAGAACTACTATATCTATTAGTCCACATTACTTAACTTATTGCTTGTTTATATGGACTTTTCTGGTGTTTGACATTGTTTTGTGTATGACAGACTCATCTCCCTAACCAGATTCTGAGCCTACTAAAGGCAGAATTCATGCTTTAAACAAGTGCATTTCCTATTTTCCAAAGAACCCGGGTTAATTCTAAGACAATTATAATAACAAATAATTAGTAATTGGCTAATTCATTTATTTTTGGTGGGGAAAATGTATATTTTAAAAATAAGTATTTTTGTACATTACTTGCTAGTCCAGTATTCACTAAAATTTGTTCTGTGTAGCACCAGTTCTACAAAATGCTAATATTACTAAATTCCTAAATATTACTTAAAAACTTAACTCCACATAGAAATGTTGGGGACATACTGAGTTAAACATAGTTGAATAAGATTATTTACTACAAGACTTCCTAGAGTCTTTAAAATTTGTATAATTTAAGTCTTCATAAGAGGTAGATATTATGCAGTGTTCCCCAAATCTTCTTAATGACAAAACCCATTTCTTAGAATTAGTGTTCACAGAGCTCACTTTGGGAAATGTCTTCTCAAGTCTTTGGAGCTGATTTCTAGTTTTAGCTCAGTGAGACCATTTGCATTGCAGAAATAACTGGTTGTTTAATTCCATTAACTGGTAAGTGCTAACAATCCACTAATAATTTTTAGAAACACTTTTCTCTAAGTTCTAGAGCATTAGCAAAGATTTTGACAAAAAAATCTGGGCTCAAATTCTAACAAGAACATAGAGGAAGGATCACGCTGACCCCTCTGAAGCTGGCCAAAGCTAAGCGTCCCAATTTGTGCCTAGGTTCAAGACTCTTGCTGTTGATCTAAGGTTTTATGATTTTGTCATTTAATGGCTAAATTATGAGGTCTACCCCTTGGGTTTCAAGAAAGAGGGACTTTCCTTGTTTAAGAGCATATATTTAAATGGGTGGGTTAAAAATGCATTTAACAACATCGAATTTGATTGGCAGTTACAACTTCACTAGGATTTATATATTTATTATTTATTATTAGTGTTTTAAAGCCTATGCATGGTACGAAACTATCATTAAAAGTCAAGATCAGAGTTTCAAGATCAAAGGAGACAGGCTCCAGGGTATTGCATGTAAAAGTATATCAAGACCGGGGGCTTCCCTGGTGGCGCAGTGGTTGAGAGTCCGCCTGCCGATGCAGGGGACATGGGTTCGTGCCCCGGTCCGGGAAGATCCCACATGCCGCAGAGCGGCTGGGCCCGTGAGCCATGGCCGCTGAGCCTGCGTGTCTCGAGCCTGTGCTCCGCTCCGCGACGGGAGAGGCCACAACAGTGAGAGTCCCGCATATCGCAAAAGAAAAAAAAAAAAAGAAAAAAAAGTATATCAAGACCAAGTTTGGTAGAAAGCTCTACTGACTCTCCATTTGAGAAGATGCTAACTTTATTTTCAGGTGAAGATATCCAAGGCCTTGTGTAGTGTAAGCTACCAGTGTATCCTAATCCAGATCTGGGTGAACTTCAAGGCCCTCCCTGAAACAGATTCCACTGAAAGAGCAGGCAATATGCTATGCTTTCTTTTGGCTGCCTGGGGTCCAGAAAACCTATGAAGTCCTATGAGGTCTGCAATGGCTGTCATCATGCTACACTTTGTTTACAATGGACCTTTAAAGTGGAGCCAATGCCTTAGAAGTAGTAGTAGGACAATGGAAAGCCAGATCTTATCTGAAATCAATCTTGATGTGACCTTACGCCTTATTTTCCCGCAGGCTTCATCCCTGCAGAATGAAACTACAACATCTGAAAGAAGGAACGCTTGGCCATTGAGGCCATGTTTGCAACTTGGCACCAGTACCTGGAGAAGCCAGGCATCCAGTCGTGGCCTGCACCAATCATCACACCTGGGAGGACCTCTGGATGACCCATAACCTCTAGCAGCTCCAGGGCTGCTGATCTCTTTCCCACCTATCGATTTCAGGACCCACTTGATCCTGAGTGCCCAGAACTGGTGAGCTGATGTATTATACCCTAAGTTAAAAATTCTTGCTTAAGTAAGTTGAACTCACCAGGTTGTGACACCCACAGATTTTTTTCTGTAATCCACTCATAGAAAAGCAACAACGTGACTACTACTTTCAGCCACAGGTCGTGGGTCTTAGCGCAGCCGGCCCCTTCTTCTTGGAGGGATGCTTCTATGCAGTGGGCTCCTTGCCTATGTGTCATGGTCAGGAGCATTCACACTGAGGTCCAGGTCTGGACCACAGAAGCTTTGTCCTCCAGCTTCTACCTGTTCAAGGTTCAACACAGTCTCAACTGTGGGTCTTGGGACTTCTGATGGCCAAGTGTCAAGAAGACAGACGTGGAGGACCGAGGAGAATGTGCCTTGGCAAAATTGAACCAGAAAAAGACTGAGGCCTCTCCCAACTTTTATTGAACCACTGGTGACTGTGATTAATCATCTTCAGAGAATTTTATCACAGAGCTCTCTCCATATTACTGAAACCATGTTATCTTCATATTTACCAAAATGAACCACATTTCTCCATGACAAGACACACTGCCTTCACCCCCAGTGGCCATCAAAAACCTACATTCTGCATGGATCCCTGACTAATGTAGAGCTACCAGTTTGAATCCACATCTATTAAATTTGTCATTGTAGACGAAGATCACTTGGATCATGAAATTACACCTTGCAAGAGCAGTGCCTGTGTATACTACCCACCATCAAAATAACTGAGTTTTCCCTGTTCCCAGTTCCACATTCATCTATTATACCTCTTCCAGGCAAATCAATCTCTTACAAGTAAAGTACGGAAGCATCCCATGAAACATCTCAATCATCGGTGAATTCAAATAATTTTTATTGAGGATCTATTATGTGCCCAGAACTGTATTAAATGCTGATTATACAGTGATGAATATGTTACAGTGCTTGCCCCTAAGAAGTTTACATTCTAATGGGGAAGTCAAACAACTAAACAGAATGATGAGTGCTACAGCAGTGGGATGATGGCCACGAGAATCCCCTCATCTCTGATCTTTGACCACCCAGGAAGCTCCTAGCTGTCCAGGTTACTCAGATGATCTCCTAATATGCCAAAGCAACCCACAAGATTCAAGCCCATAAGCAGCAGTCCCCGGGGGAACCCCTGCTAGTGGTGATTGTATAGATTCTGGTTACTAATGTATCCTTTCTAAACCACCTGACTTTTAAACAAGTTAGGTGCTCACTTACTAAGCGCCTTCCCCATTATGTCATCAAACTGGTAGCCCTCAGGTTGTAGCTGCTCGCAGGTGGAATCAAGCTGTGAATTTGGAAGACATGGCTTCGAGTTTGGGTCCTGGCACTTATCATGACTGTGGGCAAATCACTTAAGCTCTCTAGTCTTTGGTGTCTTTCTTTGCAAAATAAAATTGAAAGTGTTATACACTATACCTACCTCACAGGGTTGTTGTGAGACTCCAGTGAAAATGTATGTGAAAGCACTTTGTAACTTTGTTATTTCTAATCACCCCATTTTCCATGGGCTCTTCCTCTCTCCTTCCAAATACAGTATTATAATTTACCAGAAGGAGGTATTCTTGCCACCTTCATGCAAGTGAATGGTACAAAGAAGATGAAGTACGTGCCCTCCTAGATATCTGGCTTCAGTATAAGAATTCTGATGCCTCACAAGACGACAAGGATATAATCCAGAGGACCAAAGCCAGGACCCTATTGCCATATAGACATTCCACCATTAACACACCACTAGACCTGGACACCAGTCAGCCTTCTTGATGGAAGGCTTTCCCCAGGGTGATAGTAGAGAACTCCCTCTTGGCCCCAGAGAACTAGCCAGACAGCAATGATTCAGGGAGTCACCTGGGTTTTGGCTACCAAAGGAATCACCAGCCACTCCAGTGGAGAGCATGCCTCCTAAGATAGAGTGAGAAGAGATTTGGTTATGAGGAGACCCTGACCCAGATAAGCAAAACACAAGCCACCCCTGACTGCGTGATTTATTATAGCTGGGCTGGCAAGAAAAAATTCTAGACATTCATTTATAGCAAAGATTTGGTAACACATTCCTTCTTCAAGCACACTTTATCCCTCGGGCCAACCTGGCTCTTATCTCTCTGATTTTGACTTGTCTACTCCTTGTCTGTCTAACAGACCTGTGATAAGCTGTGTTCCTGGCTAACAAGTCTCATATCACACACACACACACACACACACACACACACACACACACACACACACAGAAGGAGGTATGTTTTCTATCCTACACACATGGCCAAGCCTTAGCCTAGCCTTCCAGTTCTGGTGATTCAAAATGGATTTTGGATTGGCTGATCTAATCTGAGTCCAGTCTCACTGGAACAGTCTATCCCAGGTTGAAATACTGACTCTATTTTGGTCCTGAGTAGAAGTTTAAATGGAGTACCTATGGAGCCATTGATACTCAACGATCCTCTAAGGAAAAAAAATGATTTTGTCTTTCTACACAGCTTCTATACCAGCTTCTCCAAAACTAAGAACATATTAGCATGTAACTCCAGGAATAGCATAAAGTTTCTACAAAAGATCTCTTGAGTGAAGAGAATGCTGATTATGTACCAAAAGATCAGATAGGATTGGCATCCCAGAAGCTCTAAAGTAAGATCTTAAGCCTGAAATAGAAAATTTCAACTATAACCCACTCCTCAGGCTCCCAGGGCAAGGAGAGAGGATTTTAGGAAAAATATTGATTGTGTCAGTTTCCAAACTATTTTTAAATGGGATGGAAAATAATTCACAGTCTCCTCCTAGCTATTTGTCAGAATAGCTGAATCTAATGTACCAAATCAGTGAACTGAGAAATTCACAAATCTTTTCTTAAGGCTGTAACATTAAAATTTCATTTTAAGACTTTAAAAAAATCGAAAACAATTAAAACAGTGTTTTATAGTTTACAGTCCCCACTTGCCGTGGGAAGGGAGCCAGGGAGACTCAGAGTACCAGCCACCCAAGGTCAGAGGCACTGAGCCAATGGACCCTGCAAAGAGCAGGCCCATGCCAGGAAGAAAAGCTGTTGCTGAAATGACAGCCCAAGCTTATGAAATAAGATGAACTTCAGCTCATGGTAACTGAGAAGGAAGAACAAATCGGCAAAGAGATTAAGACATCGGAATAGGTATCAGGACAAATACGACTGGTCAGGAAATGGAGTCACCTACAGACACATGATGTTTGTCTTACAGTAGCCTTTCTTATGAATCACAATGTCACATCCTAGTTTCCTTTTCAGAAGTAAAGTCCTCAGTATCACTGATGTCACTCACATAGCCAGCCCCAGATAGAAAACCCTTCCTCACCCACAGACATACCTTTTATGATCTTGGTTGACATAATTTTCTTTTTCAGAGATTTTTAATTTTTTCATAAATCTTTGATGAATTATTTTATCAATAAAAATTTGTCAATGAATAATTTCCCTGGCTGAATTCTAATTCCTTCTTTGGTGATTAAAATTGGTAATAAAAATGAATTACTTTAATAGTTTGTCTGCCCTTGCCTGTCCAAGGCTATGTGAGAAAGAAAAGATATTCCCTCACAGATTACATGTAAGTGAGCTAGGAGCAGTTATAGCCAAACACCAGGCAAGGGTAGCCAAGGGGATGTTTGATAGTGACACACAGTAAGCATTCCAGTTTAACTTTCATCTGCAAATTGTACCTCTGTCAGAGGCAGTCAGTTCTCTCACTGCCACATCAGGATGCGTATACTGCCTAGTGAGACACAGACACACAGGGTAGAAAAGAAAAAAACGCAGGCAGCGTTTTGCAGAAAGAGGTATCTGAATGCAGAGACTAGCCACTCCCCATCGCTGGCAGGAATGCCAGGCTTTTCAGAAACTCACATTAGAAGTTCCAGCAGCAGATGGAACCCGGCCAGTAGACACAATGGTGGGGCTCACGGGGAAGTTTCTGTAATTAAAGACTGAACTCTGAACACTTTCAAACAGACTAAGAACTCTCTCCTATTGGCAACAAAGACTGATTTTTTAAAAATTATTGCTCTTACTCTATTTGGTAAGGCATGAATGAGTTTGGGAAATAAAGGTAGTCAGTGGATTACGGCCCTGAGGTTAAGAATGAAGAAAGGTAATCTGATGGTACCGAGAGAGATCACAAGCTCCCTAGCATGAGAGACTGGAAGTTACTACACAGGAGCATCGCTGTGTGTCCTTTCCAGTGTGGTGTATATACAGTTACGCTGAAATTGACTGCCTAGTAAATTTGCAATTGGTTCTTATCTCTGTGTGAGTTCAGTTCTTCTTTGTTGAATCTTTTCATGGGGTTTATAAAGTTCAAAATTTATAAAGAACTTTTCAAAACTAACAGTGACCTGTTAGTATCTGAACCAGATACCGATAGTTACTATCAGCGTTCTAGAATGACCAAGCCAAATGAGCAGCAGCTCTTTAATCAATAAAATTTATTTCAAACAAAATCTATTCAACTCACACCAGGAAGATGTAATAATACTACCTCTGTCACAGCAGCCCCTAGTGGGAGTATAATCCCAAATTTCTCATCTTTCCCACAAAGCTAAATTTCTGTAAGCTGAAAATCTGCATAGAGAATACTATTATTTTACTAGAACAAAATTTGGCAGCAACTAAACCATTCTTTGTAGGAATTAGTAAAGTTAAACTCTTTGAGGGCATTCTTTCCTTCAATTTATGTAGATCGAGTGCCATCCATCTTCCAGACACTGTGTTAAGCAATGGACCTCGCATAGCAAAATCATGGAGTTCACACCCCAGGATCAGAAAAAGACATTAAACCAATAATCATACCAAATGAATGTGTAATTACTAACTGAGATTAATTCCCTGAAGGAAAGGAACAAGATACAATGAGAGGGTGTGACAAAGAAATCTGACCTGGTTTAGAAGGTTTACAGGAAGAAGTAAAAAGCTTGTGCTAAAGTAGGAACAATGAGTTGAAATTTGGGGTAGAGAGGTGGCGAGGATAGAACATATCAGGCAGAGAGACCAGCAAGCACTCTCCACTGAGAGAAAGCAAAGCTCCCTAAGAACTAAAAGCCAATGTGGCTGAAAGAACTGAAGTCTAAGGAGGGAGGGTGAGAGGGAGGGAGACGCAAGAGGGAAGAGATATGGGAACATATGTATATGTATAACTGATTCACTTTGTTATAAAGCAGAAACTAACACACCATTGTAAAACAACTATACCCCAATAAAGATGTTTAAAAAAAAAAAAAAAAAAAAAGAAGTCTAAGGGACTGGAGCCCTGAAAGCAAAGGTAAGAAGGTTGGGAGGAGAATCATAGAGGTGGGTAGAAACCAACCTATGGTTTAAGACGCCACACTAAGGAACTTGGTCTTCAGCCTAAAAGAATCCGGAAGCCCTTGCAGGTTTTAGCAAGAATCAAGTAATAAATTTGTTTGCCTTGCTGTGTTGTGTTGTACACATAGAGAGTGCTCAATATATATGATTGGATGAATTTGGGAAAGTTGTTTTCCTCACAAAGTATCCCAGAGAACTATTATGATGTTTTCCTAGATCAAACTGATTATCAGAATTATAACTCAGAAACTTCCCCTTAGAGAGGTTTTCTGAGATTTATATTCAAGTGGTGGCAAGAGTGTCATTATTACAGCCTTATCATGTGCGTAGTGCATTCAGGGATACTGTCTCTAAAACAGATACAACAATTATCCCAGTAACAGTCATACTGATGAAAATATTTTGGAAGCTTCCATGAGAGTAAATGAAGGGGTCATTACTATTTATATACTACTCTATAAGGGGCGGGAGCTCAATTTAGAATGAAAAGAGGTGATAAAAGAGCCTCAGAAACATAGAGATGCCCCTATTTGCGTGCACACCAATAGCACAGGAGGTTGCTGTCTCTCCTCCATCAGCCCTTCCTTCATTCCTGCCTTCAGAGATACCCAGTGCCTGCAGCAACTTCACTTCTGGGAACTAGGGCAGGAATTGGTCTTCTCCTTGGCTTTCCCTGCAGACTAGGGTATAGGCTTTCTCAATTCTGTTAAATCAGTTATCACTTGTCCGTTTCCATTTTGTAAAATTAGTTGACGTCTTTCCTTTTTTGTCTCTTTAGCTATTCTCTCTGTCCTGTGTTACACGTTTTGTGTCCTTTTTCTGTCATAATAATGATGTTTGAGGAGGGTATCTGTATGTTCAATCTGAGACAATTAACTAGAACTTTCTTATTGTTCTAATTTGCATTTCCTGGTTGAATATGTTTTTCATCTTTATAGACCATTTTTACTGCTCCTTCATGAATTACCTGCTCTTATCTTTTGGCTGTTTTTCTATCAGGAACTAGTCATTTCCTTATCAAGTTTAGTAATTCCTTTTTATATTATGCCTATTAACTCACTGTGTGTAAAATTTGTTGCAAATATTTTTTCCAATTTATCATTTACTTTTAACTTTTATGATTTTTGTACGTGAAAAATGTTTTCAGTTTTTATGTACTATAGTTTGTGGAACTCTTTTATTATTAAAAATCATTGTTCATTTAACATTTTAAATTATTTCATTAATTATTCAATCTTCCAGTGATTTTATGCATAGAATGCTGACTTAGCCTGATAGCAGTAAAACACTTACTTACATTACCTTCTAGATATGTTTAAAATTTCCCATTTTTACATTTAACTTTTAATTCGTCTGGAATTTATTCTGTCATGTAGGACAAGGAGAGATTTAAGAAATTAACTGAGAAATATAGTATGTACACCAGCAAATACATAAAATATAGACATAAATTATGAATAATTTAACAAGTAATTTAAAAGCAAATATCCATCCTACCACAATGTGAATTCTTGTCTAAGGATCTACTTTTGGGAGACTCCAAACTAAACTAATTCATCCTGGAAATGGTCTAGGAAGCATAACCTCAGATGGGTTTCTCTGGAATTGGATCACTCCCTGGCCAGATAGCAGCAAAGAGTGCATTGTTAGCGATAAGTGGGTTGCGGTGACCCCCGGCATGCGGTAGGGTTACTATTGCTAAGAGTCTCATCTGCGATGAGTTGGGATGCAGGAAGAGGAGGAGACACTGAGCTTGTGCAATATCTCTACCATTTGAGAGATACGGTGACAATGGTTGCCATAAAGGGCTGTAGATGTGGCAGGTGAAGTACCATGGATACATCACTGAAAGAAAATGGTGGGCTCAAGTCAGCCAACCACCAACTCAGGACACAATGTAAAATCCGGAAAACCTCTACGACACCCACGTTTATTGCCAGTACAGGCTGAATATCAGGCCTGATTATAAGAGTAGCAGAATTGCAGAGAAGACTTACACGGCCCTGGCAAATTTACCATGCTAAACTCGAGGTCCTGAGAGAGAAGAAGTGAGAAACTGAGGATGAAATGGGGACATATGGATCCCCATGTTCTGCTGAACTATCTAGGCCTCCTCAAGTGACCCACTTTCTTTTATTCAAGAATAGCCAACTCCCCTTGCCTGGAGACCATTCAGAGACCTCACAAGAGTAAGATGACTCACAAGATAATACTCGCCTTCATCAAGATTGGCCCCATTTTCTCATAGTTTGTAGGCGTTAAGGTCAAGTCTCAGCATGGCCCACCTGGGGAAGTACTGTTCTCATTTTGGAAGCAAAGGAACTATACACCAAAAGTTCTACAGTACCTAGGGGAACTCCCATAACTCAGGATTTTGTGTCCTAGAAGTCCAAATATTATGCTGGGATGGATTTCTTAAACTTGGAAGAAGCATTGACTTACAGTAAATAAGGTGGAAATGCCAGAACAGCTTTATCACAGTTTTAAGAAAGGGGGGAAAAGCTTAGAGAGAGAGAGGAGACCCTTGAATGGATTTAATGCTTAAGACCAGAGAGTTCATTAACTGACTATGTTTCCCAGGAAAGCCAAGAAGAAACTCTCTTCACTAAATCAAAAAGGAAAGTGCTAATGTGGGAATAATGCATTGTTGAGAAAATGCTGTGAATCTGTCCTTTTCAAGCTGGGATGTACCCTCAGGAATGCCGCCATACAAAGAGCTCATCAGTGTCAACAAAATGAGAGGATTCTGGAATAGTAGAGGCCAGGTGTTGCCACTTAACTGTCAAAGTCAAGGTGGATGTAACTACTATATGGGGAAGCAAAGCCAGAATGGAAATCGGGGATCCTGACCCCCAGGGATCTGTGGCAATAGCCAATAGACTACAGCGTTTCCAGGGACACAGTAGGTGGATAGTTTTGTAGATGAATAATGGTCCTTCCAAAGAGGTCCACATCCTAGTTTCCTGGAACCTGTGAAGATATTACCTTACATGGCAAAAGGGACTTGCAGTGTGATTAAATTAAGAATCTTGGGATGGGGAGATTATGCTGGACTATCTGGGGGTGCCCAGAATAATAACAAGGTTCTTTGTAAGGTAAAGGAGGCAGGAGGCAGAATCAAATAAGGGGAAGTGACAACAGAAGCAGAGGTCAGAGAGAAAGAGCTTTAAAGATGCTATGATGCCGGCTTTGAAGATGGCAAAAAAGGCCGTGAGCTAAGATGGGCAGGCAGCTTCCAGAAATTGAAAAGGCAAGGAAATGGGTTCTCCCCGAGAGGCTTGAGAAAAACTATGGCTCTACTGACACCTCGACTTGGGCCCAGCAGAACTGATTTCAAACATTTAACTTCCAGAAATCTAAAGTAATACGTTTGTATGGTTTCAAACCACTATGTTTGTAGTAATCTGTTGTGAGGGTTAGTTGTATTTACCGATTTGGCTAGGCTATCATACCCAGTTATTCAATCAAACACTAATCGAGGTGCTGTTGTGAAGGTATTTTGTTAATATCCACAGTCAGTTTATAATTCTTTAAGTGAAGGATTTTGCCCTCGGTAATGCAGGTGGGCCTCATCCAACTTGTTGGAGGCCTGAAGACCAAAAAGGGAGGTTTTCCAGAGAAGAAGAAATTCTGCCTCAAGCCCACAGCATGAGCTCCTCCTGCCTGAGTGTCCAGCCTGCTGGCTTGCTCTACAGATTCCAGCCTTGTTATCCTCCACAAACTCATAAGCCAAATTCCTTAAAATTCATAAATGTATATAGAATCTCCTATTGATTCTGTTTCCCTGGATAACTCTGACCACAACATTTGTTGTATTAACAATAGGAAATGAATGTAGGTAGCTAACAATGGTATTGCTTGATCTATATAACAGAAAAGACCAAAAGAAGGTAGGTCAAAGATTGATGCCAGACATGAAAATAAAAAAATCACTAATCTCTTCCTAGTTTCTACAGTTGAGCAAGTTTGAGCCAATCAATGGAAAGGAATACCAATTCTTCCCTGAAGTACCCTCCAATTCTTTTGAAAATGGACCTAAACTAGGAAATAGGTCCTTTTGAAATGGACCTAAACCTGGGAAATACAATATAATATACCGAAGAAAGAAAAATGCACAGAACATTAAAGGTTTTGTTGAATAAAACGTGAGCTGACACTGATACCAGAAGAACCAAAATGCTATCATAGATCTTCCTTACAGTGGGAGCATTTCAAAGCCAGGCGGGTAAACAGAAGCTGCCCACGTTACCCTGAAAGGGGTCCAATGGGTGCAAAGACTATGGTCATTTCTCCACTTCCTAAGTGCAGGTTAGATGGATATTTTTAGCAACTGTTATAAACTGTTACATGTGCTCCCGAAACCTTGGATTAAAGCCCACAGTGGCAGAAGAGGCCAAGTGAAAGCTTCTGAAAGTACACTCCCTCCAAGATAGTAAATCAAAAACACGCCGCACACTGGGTGGAGCTACGGAGATTTAGTATCACTCTCAAAAGTGTGCACCACCAGATGGCAGAGGAGTGGTCTGCATCATGTCCCTATTTAATTTGGCACTCCAACACCTGCAAAAATCAGATGGATCACAGCAGACGACAGTAGACTACTGTGAACCTAACCAAGTGGGAGCCCCAATCTCAGCTGCCAGGCAACTGTTGCACTTATTATGCAGCTATTGATCTGGAGGATTCACCAGGAAGGATGAGAAGAAGCAGTTCACATTCACTTGGCATGAATCACAGTACATTCATCATCTTGACCCGGTGTCATGTTAACATTCTTGTGATAAACGGACCTTGTTTACCTGGAACTTCTGCAGAACCTCATAGTGGCCCATCCTACTGATGACATCACGTTAACTGGAGCTGGGAAGCAGAAAGTAGCTTTGTAAGAAATGCCCTTGTGAGGCATATTATGAAGATGCAGGATCCTGCCAAATTGATGATGTTTTTAGAATTTCAGAAGTTTGCGACATGCTAAGACATGCCCAAAGAAACTGGCAAGTTATTACTCCTCATACATTTTAACACTAAGAAAAGCATAATGCCTCCTAGTCCTTTTTGGATTTTGGAGAAAGAAAATGCCACATTTAGAAATACAGCTCTGGTCTGTGACACAGAGTGAAGCAAGAAAAAAAGACGCATCTTGTTAGGATAAAGTGGCAACTTGCAAGCTTCTTACATGTGCAATTGGTTTAACTTTCTTTGGTATGTAGTGTGAGGTACAGACTTTCGTTTTAAATGGGTGTGTAGTTTTCTAGGCATCCATTTTAAAGATTATACCTTGACTTGGTCACAATCAAACTTCCCAGACATACTTAGAACTATTTGTGGATATTCTTTTCTGTTTAATTTGTTTATGTGCTCATTCATGTAGTAATGCTACAATGTTTCAATTGTAGTGGCTTTATAGTTAAGTTATATAGCTGCCTGCTAATTAACAGATACTCAACTTGTAATAAAGTTTAATACTTGTAAAAAAAAAAAAAAAGAAATACAGCTCTGACTTATTTATCAGTTGGCAGTTGACTCAGAAGCATTTAGTTTGCAGTGGGGCTTTGCAACAGAGTTAAGCTGTGGAACAAGCATCCTTGTCCCTAAGATCATGCGATTCAGCAGATCCCTTGCTGCTAGAGGTATTTGTGGAATATAAGGTTGCCATTTAGAGTCTTTTGCAAGCCCCAATAGAAAAGTCACAGCACAGACCTCTAAGGGCTTGGAACAAGGCTACGCCATCTGAAGCAGAGAACTAGTCGCCCTTCCAAACAGATCCTGGATGCTACTGGACTGAACTCCTAACCAAGGGGTATTAAGCGACTGTGCAGCTGGGACTGCTCACCTTGATCTGGATATCACATTAATCACAAGTTTGATGGGGGAAGGGGGGAGGGGGAATGGGGAGGGCATAGTAGCCATCCATCATATTGTGGGAATAGTACATTCTGGATCAGACCTAAGTAAGTTCAGGAGAGCATAAGTAAGTTATATGAACAGGTGTCCCAGACCCTTACATTACTCAGTTATATCAGTGTCTCATCTTTAGTGAGCTAACAGAAAAGGAACAGGTAACAAAGAAGGAAGAACTGAAGCCTGGTTCATGGATAGGGTGACTTGATATTTCTGCAAGCTGAAAATGGGCTGCTGTTGCACTACAGCTCGTCTCAGAGAATCCCTGAAAGACAGTGTTGAGGGGAAGTCCTGCATGGCTCACTTTACCATCAGGTGTCAACGAAGAAAGGAATGGCCCGGGCAGTGGCTTGTGAATCAGGGACTTGTAGCGACTAAGACTGGAAGAGTGGAAACAAGGAGATATGAGGAGGAATCACGTAGATGGACCTTCGGGGGTGAACACAAAATGTGCAGATCTTTATGCCCTGTACCAGCGCCACCAGAGTCCACCTACCACAGGGGAAGCATGGGACAACCAGGTGACATAAATGACTCATCCACTGGAAGTCATCCAGCTTCCTTTTTCAACTGCCCGGATGCTGAACAGAAAAACCTCACTGGCAGGGACGGGGTGACAGAGGGGAGATCAACACTAAATAAATAGTTACACAAAGTGTTGTTTGATAATGATTTTCAATACTAAAGGAAACAAATATAAGGTACCATGAAAGTGTAAAAGAGGGAACCAACCTTAATCTGGGGGATCAGAAAATGCTTCCTTAGAAAGTAAGACCTAAAAGTCAAATAGGAGGTAGCTAGACAAAGAGGAGCCAGGCAAGAAAGGAAGAGTATAGTAGACAGCTGTGTGAAGGCCCTGAGATGGGAAGATGTTGGATACATATAAGCAAAGAAAAGAAGACCGATTGGGCTTCCCTGGTGGCACACTGGTTGAGAGTCCGCCTGCAGGGGACGTGGGCTCGTGCCCTGGTCCGGGAGGATCCCACATGCCGCGGAGCGGCTGGGCACGTGAGCCATGGCCGCTGAGTCTGCGCGTCCGGAGCCTGTGCTCCACAAAGGGAGAGGCCACAACAGTGAGAGGTCCGCGTACCGCCAAAAACAAATAAACGAACAAAAAAAGAAGACCGATTGGCTAAAATACCATAGGAGAGTAGAAGAGGAGGAGAGGCGAGGCAGAAGAGATATTGAGGGCCCAGTAAAGAAGGGCTCTTCAGTCCACGGTCAAAGATCCTTTGTTGCTATTGCTGTTCTTGACATTGTTGTTATAATAGCTCTTCATCCTTCTCTCTTTCTTTAGCTACCCCCTATTCAACTTTCAGGTCTTACTTCTTTAGGAAACATTCCCTGATTCCCCAGATTAGTGCTGGTTGTTAATGTCTGCGTTTATTTTAAGAGCAATGGAAACCATGAAAAAGGACCTGGAGATAGATAAGAATTTGGTAACGACTGGCATATAGATGATATATGTAGAGTAAGGAAGTGAAAGATGATCCCAAACCAACTAGAGGGAAAAATTTCCTTAAGAGAAATTACGAAGGAACAACCTGAGAAGTGGGGAGAAATAAGGGAGAAGAACATAGTGTCCTCAACTCAAGGGAAAAGAAAACTTTGCAAAGAATATTCTTAACTCTGTTAAAATTCGAAAAGGAGATCAATTAAGATATGGTCAATGGACAAATATATCCATTTGATTCAGCAACAGGAGAATCTACACCAAGAAAAATTGGCAAATGCCAAAATCAAGGCTTAATTTATTGTTTTCTTGATTGTCTAGACTTAAAGTGATAGAGAAAATGTTAATAATGCAGCTTAAACTTAAAATTTTGTCAATGTCTGTAGCCATTGCACTGTGAATAATAATTAGGAATAAAAAAAATTGAGCACATATTCTTCCTGTATTTGAAAATCATTATCCTAGTCAGCAAAAAAGTTGCTCACGTCATTAACTCTCAAGTGAATTCCAATACACATCCTCATTATCATTTCACTTTCATCTTATTCATTAACAGTAAATGAAAATATCAATCAGCATCTATGTAGGAACTATATTTTTTCATCAGTGAAACCATTAGTTAGTTATAGGTACAAGCATAACAAGAATCAATGAAAGTATTCTGTGAGAATCAATGGCTATAAGGAATTTACAATAAAAGTATCAAATACTACTATTTATAAATTGTGTGTCATACATGTTTCATGTCAATAAAATTTTTAATAAACTTATATAAGTATACATGCATGTTCTTTTTTCAGAGAGCCAACTGTCATACATTTACCAGCATACCACTATCCCTAACCATCACCAATAAGCATTAGAGAAATGCTCAGAACATAGCTATATAAATTAAAACAAATTCAC
Source organism: Aethalodelphis obliquidens (assembly GCF_003676395.1). Lineage (NCBI taxonomy): Eukaryota > Metazoa > Chordata > Mammalia > Artiodactyla > Delphinidae > Aethalodelphis > Aethalodelphis obliquidens. The sequence goes on from NW_020837961.1 coordinate 12,111,632, forward strand.
AAATGTGACTTTGAAATAAAGAGATATCACAAAAATGAGAAGAAAGGAAAGTTAATGCAAATTAGCTGCCATAATGTGGTTCCTGTGGAGAGTCTAGATAGTTGACTTACAAATACAAATTTTGGAACAAATGCCATTAGAAATAGCTTCAGAAACAGAAAGTCTGACTTTTCACTCATGATTTGCTAAATTGGTTCCGCTACTTTAACCTTCACATACAACTTTTAGAGCCTCTGCTATATTTATCTCATATTACTGAAAATGTCTCTTCCCTTCTTAGTTAAATAAAGAGGAATTAAAGTTTGCAAAGGAAACAGGGAAATTAATATGAAACAGAGGAATATGGCGGTAGTTTTAACGTACTGTCCACAATTCATACTTCCAGGCCTAATCGCGCTGTCATTAGGTGTGGTCTTGACTTAGTAACCCACCTCTAATAACTAGAATACGGTAGAAATGACAGAATGTGTCTTCTGAATGTAGGTCTAAAAGCTAGTACAGCTTTCATCTTTCTCTCTTGAATCATTCCCTCTCGATAAGCAAGGTGCCCATATGCCATAGGATACATGAACTGCCTATGGAAAGATCCACAGGGCACAAAACTGAGGCCTCCTGCCAACAGCCAGCGCTAACTCTCCAGCTATGTGAATAAACCATCTGGGAAGTGGTTCCTCCAGTCCCAGTCAAGCCTTCAGATGCTAAAACCTGAGCTGACCTCTCGACTAAAACCTCTTGAGAAACCTTGAGCTAGAACCACCCAACTAAGCAGCCCCAGAATCTCCTACCCACAGAAATTGTGATGTAATAAATGTTTGTTGTTTAAACCACTAACCTTGGGGGGAGGGATTTATTATGCCACAATAGATAACTGATATAGATACCATGGTCAATGAACCTTAGGCAAATTGAGGAACTATAACGAATGCAAATTTGAACTTCTCTAATAAGCCGTTAGTGTAGTAGTAGACCCAAAGACGCCTTGCTTTCGCCTCCTTGCTGAAGGATAAATGGTGGTTCCAGAGGTGACAAGAGAAGAATTCTTAGAGAAGGAAGCATTTAGTCTAGACTTTGAAACTTAGGTTACATTTTAGTAAGCAGGACTGGATAACAGGTGTCTGGATTAGCATATTTGTGGTGACAGAATTTACAAGTTCTGAGAACTATAAAATAGCTGAATAAAGCATAGGAAAACTTCTAGAAAAATAGTTCTCAAAGTGAGACATCTCTTGGGGTGCTTATTTGAAATACAAGTCCTGGGTCCCTTTCACAAAATTGATTTGGTAGATTTAGCAGGGGCCCAGGAATCCATCTATTTAATGAATATCCCAAGTGATTAGTATGCACATAGATGATCCCTGAAATAGAACATGAAAAACTGTGCAAAAGGAATAATGAAATCTCAGACTAGAAACATAGGTTAGGACCAGATAACTGGGATTTAAAAGCTGAACTATGTGGTTGATATATGATACAGTGAGATGCCACTGCATTTTTAACAAGTTTTTATTATGAAAATTTTCACGTGCATGTAGAGCTAATGGTCATCACCCATATCTAGCGATTATCAAGATTTTTGTACATTTGCTTCATTTTTCCTTTTTCATAGTGTTGATCTTGCTAATAAAGTATCTCAAAGCAAATTATAAACATGTTATTTCACCCCTATATCTATCTAAATGTGACTCTGAAGGTATGGACAGCTTTTTAGATAACCATATTGCCTTTATCATACCTAGAAAAAATTAACAATAACTCATTGATATCACCTAATACTGAATTTATATTCACATTTCATCAACTGCCTTTAAAAAACAATCCTTTTACTATCGAATCCGAACCCACACAAGGTCCGCACATACAGCTTTTGGTGCTATATCTTGAGACTATCCTTCCTCACCTCCCTCCTTTTTTCTTCATGTCACAGACCTGGTGAAACTGAACATTTGTTCTATAGAATGTTACATGATGTGGGTTTGTCTTTTTGCATTCTCGTGATGCTATTTAACTTAATATGGTATCCCCCATATTTTAAATTCAGATTCATTTTCTTCTTTTTCTTAAGAATACTTCATAGGAGTCTGAGTACTTCATAATGCATGAGAAATCAGGAAGCACATAATATCAGTGTCTTCTACTCTAAATGATGTGAAGATTGATGAATGGGTTCCAGTGGTGACAAACTGATCCTTCCGTGGTCAAATTTCCCCAACAAACTTTGATCTAATTATGTCATTCATTGTGAATGATTGCTGAAATAAAATTTTTCATTAGGGGTTGCAAAATGTTGATTTGTCTGTCTTTTATTTCTTCTATCCTTATTAGATGAGATTATCCTGAAAAGAAATTTTCCTGATGAACTAAGGCAAGACCATCTGATTACTCTGAAATACCATTCTCATAGGAAAGATAATTCTTTCTCATAATTGCCAGTTGTTAAGGTAAGACTACAAACAATGGTGAAAACAAAACTTTCAGGGGTTTTTTGGGTTTGTTTGGTTGGCTGGTTGATTTTTTTTTTTTTTAATGTTTGTAACCTGATCAGAACACGGCTTAGGAGAATTCATCATGACTTTGACATTTTTATTTTAAATAACCTGTAGAAGGATGCATTTCAAGTTAATATTCAATTTTTAGCACCTCTTTTCAAAAATATTTATTTGGGTGTATCAGGTCTTAGTTGCGGTGAGCAGGCTCTTTGTTACAGCACACGGCCGTCTCTCTAGTTGTAGGACGTGGGCTCCAGAGCGTGCAGGCTCAGTAGTTGCGGCGCACAGGCTTTAGAACCCAAGGGCTTAGTTGCCCCACAGCAAGCGGGATCTTAGTTCCCTGACCGGGGCTCGAACGCGCATCCCCTTTGGAAGAATCCCCATTGGAAGGCGGATTCTTAACCACTGGAACACTAGGGAAGTCCCTCTTGGCACCTATTGAGAAATATTTTTTGACTTCTTATGAATTGAATAGTCATTAAAACCTGAGAATTCATAAACCCATTGGATACATACTCTACTGTGGCTGGGCAGAGCAACACTTCACTTAAAGTTTCAGCAATAACAACAGCCTCAACACTTGTATAATGCTTGGCTAGACATGAATTGGTAACTCCAGACATGCAAAGAACAAACTAAATATGCCTATTTGGTTTGTTTACTTTTTATTTGACACAATTTCAAACTTACAGAAAAGTTGCAAGCATTATACAAGGAAATTTTTTACTATACTATTTGAGAATAAGCTGAATATTTTAGTGAGTATTGCCTAAAAAGGAGAACATTCTCTTTTCTTACATGACCACAATAAAGCCATCAAAGTCAGGAAATTAGCATTGCTACCATCCCTAGAATTAGCATTGCTACCATCCCTAGAATTAGCCCATTTTTTCAGGAACCCTGCATCTTTTTAGTGGGCAATTTATTTGGAAACTAAAATCTGAGAGCTAGATATGCTCATTGCTGAACCCAAGCCCTGAGAAGGAAAAGAGCTAGGGAATATATGTAGGAATGCACACCCACTCCACATTTATAATCTATGTTTATTCCTATATCATCTATTTTACATATTGAAAACCATAAATTCATATCAAAATCTCCAACTCAAATTCATCAGTACAGTTTTGTCCATTTCCATATTTGTAACTCCCTTCTCTGACAGTGAGAAACCTTACTCCTATTTTTCTCAAATGCTTTTTTTTTTTTTTTTTTTTGCGGTACGCGGGCCTCTCACTGTTGTGGCCGCGCAGGCTCAGCGGCCATGGCTCACGGGCCTAGCTGCTCCGCGGCATGTGGGATCTTCCCGGACCGGGGCACGAACCCGTGTCTCCTGCATCGGCAGGCGGACTCTCATCCACTGCGCAACCAGGGAAGCCCCCACAACGCTTATTTTTTTCATTAGTCCTTCCGTACGTAACTAATCCAGCTCTCCACACACACAGAAGCCCTCCTCCTTCTGCTTAAACTGCCATACCCTATACTCAGGGGCTTCTGCCACCACCCAGCCCCTACAAACACATTACGTAGTGGATTTGACATCCCGTGACAGGAAGCCTCTGCAGAGACACCCTCTTCATGATACCCAGGCTCCAATCCCATGCACTGGGCCGCGTGTTCCACCCCCAGCTCAGATGCCTAGCTTCCTCTGCCCACCTGATGGAAAAGAAGGAAAGAAAAGGGAGGGTGAAGAAAAAGAGCTTCCTGTTTATTCTCAGGCCAAAAGAAATGTATTTCACCATGAACAACACACACACAGAGTCCATCTCCATAAAGCTATAGAAGATATATATATAGTCTATCTAAAACTAAATCCAGTCTAGTCCCAGAGATTCTTTTGCCCAAGGAGTTCTAAATGGCAGGTTAGATCAAGTCCCTGCGAATACTAGCAAGAACAACTTTTCAGTCGTTTCTGGGCACTGCAAAACCAGGTTCCACAGAGCTTTCTTTGCTGGCGTTTCTTTATCTTGTCCAGAGGACGAAATTCCTTTAGGGACGGCAGCCACCGCTAGTGCTAGGCACTAGCACCGGCGGGTAGCGTCCCACTGCCGCGCCGCAGGTAAGGTGCAGGAGAGCGCCCCGAGGCGGAGCGGGGTTGGGCGCCAGCAGGTGCGTGCCCGGGGCCAGGGCGTTTCTGATTGGCTTTTTGCTGTGACTCCCCCAGCTCCCCCCCCTCCCCTGCAGGCGCGGGAGGAGGGTGGTGCTCCCTCGGGAGACCGTGTCCCAGCTTCGTCCAGGACCTCCCGGGTTTCAGCGCTCCGGCCCGTGGCCACGGCGGGGCGGGGGTGGGGGGTGGGGATGTGACGGCGGGGAGAGCACACCCTAACTGAACAGATCTGGGGTGGAGGGAGTTAGGCTGTGGTTTCTCAGCGTTTGCCGGAGAAGCCTCGCGCCGTATTAAACCTGGGGCTCCTGAGTCAGAAGGGTAGGTAACTCCGGACTTCTGTACCTTGAGAGTGTTCAGTCAGAACTGCCCGGAACGCAGGCGCCTTTCCCTTTTCTTTGGGCACCCTCCCCTTGCTCCGCATTTAGTAAGGAGTCTTACCGTGGTTGCTGGAACTGTAGAATATCCCTGCCCTAACACTACTCAGCGGAGAGTTTCTTGCAGATTACTATCCTAGTTGGCCGCAAGGTGCTGGGAAAAGGGGACGGAGGGAATTTGGGGGCAAGGGGGTCTGGAATTTGGTACATTCTATAACTGTACCAGAGCTTTACTTTTCGTCAAGAAAAGGACTACATAAAGTCGATCTAGAGCGAGAGATGAAAAATGAGAAACGTATTCGGAGACAGCATTTTTTTAAAAAATATTCTAACATTGATTTTAAATGGTGGACGTCATTTAGCAATTATATATCTATGAACACGTAGATTATGAAAGATTTTTATATACATACATGTATTATATGCATGCACATACAAGTATACGTAATGTCATATTATATATGAGAAATTTTAAATGTGTGGCCACAAACGGTGGGAGCTGCGATCCCAGCTTGAAGACAGCAAAGGGCAGGCGCGCTTCAATCCTCTCCCCGAGGGCCCTCCTCGCGCCAGGTGCGTCCAGCCTCGCCTGGAGCCGCTCGCCCGCCCGCGGCCGCGCACTTCTGACCCGAATCGACTCGGCCTCCAGCCAAGAGTCCGCTCCGCATCCGCTCCCGCACTCCAGCAATTGTCGGGAGTGATACAACACCGGAGTCAAATTACAACCCGCAATTAACATATGAATTTACGAAGGAAAAAGAAAGGAGCAGGGAAGAAAGAAAGAAAAAAAAAAAAACCCTAGAGCGGGCGCCTGAGCGCTCGGTTAGCAGGAACTTTTCCCCGGGTGTAAAAACTCTTTGATTGGCTGCTCGCACGCGCCTGCCCGCGCCCTCCATTGGCTGAGCAGACACGCGACCGGCGCGAGGAGGGGGCTGGGAGAGGAGCGGGGGGAGACACACTGGCGCGTGCCGCTTTTTAAAGGGGCGCAGCGCCTTCAGCAACCGGAGAAGCTTCGTTGCACGCGACCTGGTGTGTGATCTCCGAGTGGGTGGGGGAGGGTTGAGGAGGAAAAAAAAATAAGACATTGCAGTAGAGACCCGGGAAGGGTTTTTTTTGTTGAGCTTGTTTGCCAGCGGCTCCTCCAACCCTGCGTCTCCGAGCTTCTGCAGTGCAATGTCCCGCCTGCTGCATGCACAAGAGTGGGCTGAAGTGAAGGAGCTGGGGGACCACCACCGCCATCCCCAGCCGCACCACCTCCCGCAGCCGCCGCCATCACAGCCACCTGCGACCCTGCAGACGAGAGAGCATCCGGTCTATCCGGCCGAGCTGTCCCTCCTGGACAGCACCGACCCACGCGCCTGGCTGGCTCCCACTTTGCAGGGCATCTGCACGGCACGCGCCGCCCAGTACTTGCTCCATTCCCCAGAGCTGGGTGCCTCCGAGGCCGCGGCGCCCCGGGACGAGGCGGACGGCCGGGGAGAGCTGGTGAGAAGGAGCGGCGGCAGTAGCAGCAGCAAGAGCCCGGGGCCGGTGAAAGTGCGGGAACAGCTGTGCAAGCTGAAAGGCGGGGTGGTGGTAGACGAGCTGGGCTGCAGCCGCCAGCGCGCCCCTTCCAGCAAACAGGTGAACGGGGTGCAGAAGCAAAGGAGGCTGGCGGCCAACGCCAGGGAGCGACGCAGGATGCACGGGTTGAACCACGCCTTCGACCAGCTTCGCAACGTTATCCCGTCCTTCAACAACGACAAGAAGCTGTCCAAGTACGAGACCCTGCAGATGGCCCAGATCTACATTAACGCCTTGTCCGAGCTGCTTCAAACGCCCAGCGGCGGGGACCAGCCGCCGCCGCCGCCAGCATCATGCAAGAGCGGACACCACCAACTTCGCGCCGCCGTCCCCTACGAAGCAGGCGCGGGCACCGCGACCGCAGCGGGGACGCCGCCAGCCTCGGGAGTGGGGCAGCGGCCGACCCCGCCCGGAAGCTGCCGGACTCGCTTTTCGGCCCCGGCCTCCGCCGGAGGATACTCGATGCAGCTGGAAGCTCTGCACTTCTCGACTTTCGAGGACAGCGCCCTGACGGCGATGATGGCGCAAAAGAACTTGTCGCCTTCGCTGCCTGGGGGCATCCTGCAGCCAGTGCAGGAAGAAAGTAGCAAAACTTCGCCGCGGTCCCACAGAAGCGACGGAGAGTTTTCCCCCCATTCCCATTACAGTGACTCGGATGAGGCAAGTTAGGAAGGTGACAGAAACCCGGAAAACTGAGACAGAAACAAAATCACCCTTTCCCAGGGCGCGGAAAGCCCTGCGGGCAAAGATCCCCGCACTCTTTTAAATTTTGCTAAGCGATGGTCGTTGTTTAGCAACGGCTTGGCTTCAGATGGCAGCTACATTTGATGGTTTGCAAAAGCCGCCGCTGTTCCAAACTCCCTATCGTCCATATTGTTCGGTGAAAGCTTGCTGTTAAAGTTGGGTTCTTTCCTCCCACAGTCTGCTCCCCTTGTAGAGAGATAAGGTATAATTATATGTACTCATACATAGCATCATTATTCTAGTTCCCTGCTGCCAATACGCTGCTAAAACGTCGCATCTTCTTCTCTGTCACTGGTTTGTGTTTGATTTATTTTATACCCTGGGCATCCATCCCTGTGTGTTGCGCGCACTCACGTGTGGGAGAGTGAGTATTCCGAGGTTGTCTCCCAAAATACATTATGAAACGCAAAGTTAATGCTTCCAAAGTGGATAACTTTTGACTATGGAACTGTCAGAAAGCAAGGAACTTTGAGGTTTCTATATCGTATAAACATACCCAGTATGTATATCGGACCGCGAGAACCTTGGCGTCTTTTAGGAAACTTGGCGCACGCACTTTATCAGCCGCTACTGCTGCGGCTCTGGGACAAACTCAACTGCCAATTGCAGACCAGTTTTGTTTCTGTTTTTTAAACACGGCCACTTACCCTTAAGCTCTTTGCAAATGTTTGTTTTTAAAAATTAAATAAAAAAACCACATCTAGTAGTGTCAAAAGCATTTGGTCAATTTTATTCTGCTTTGTTAATATTAGAAAACTTATTTATTATTGAGTGTTTGCTACCATTTCTACTTATCTTGATTCGTTTTTTTTTTACGTTTTCTACTCGAGATCATTTTATTTTAATTTAGCAAAGCCAACTGCCATTGTTTTATGTATTCCTTTTGCAAATGATAAAAATAAACGTGAAAATAACTTCTATTTGTCACTTACTTATTTCATTCTAATATAAGCATTAAAAACAGTTTAAAATGACCTTGAAGATTTGGATTGTCTTCTATTAAATGCAAATTTGTGTGACCCAAGAGTTTTGAAGAAAAATTCCGTTACAGACCTTGTGCCTTCACATAGTACCAGAAATCCTATACAGAAAAGTGTTTAAGTCAATAATTAAATTGTGAGGTAAAACCTTTCCCAAACTTGCAGTACAATTGTGCCTTTAGAATCTCTCCAGGATCTTTCCATGCTTCCTTATTCCATTCCCAACAATTCCTGCAAGAAATGGAGATCTCTTAGGATCTAGCCAGGGGTAGTGAACTTTACCAGGATTAGCTATTTCACTTCATAAAAACTTTAGCCAGGCTGAAAGCTTTTCTTGTAGTTCAAATACACAACACAAGCTTTCTCTCCTTTCCTCCCTCTGTCTCTCACTTTCTCTCCTCTTTCTGGGGGGAGTGAGAGAGACGGGGAGAGGAAAAGAGAACAATGGAAAAGAACTTGAGGGGAAAGGGGTATCGAGGCTCATTGATTCAATGAGCAGTTGTCCTAGGAAATCAATTTCCTGCAGTTGTCCTAGGAAATCATTGAGCTACACTCATTTTTTTTTCTTTCCAAACAATTCTGCTTCTTCCAATGAAGATGATGTTTGCTTTAATTTTGTCCTTCTGACTTAATGCCTACGTAGAAAACATTTAACTACATTTTTGAGTCGGTCACAGAAACTAACAGTGCGCTCACTCTCACCTCAGGGTCCTCAGGAAAAGTATATTCTGGTTCTCAGGATCACAGATTTTGAAAAAGCCAATACAGCGCGTGTATGGGAGAGATCAGAAAGCAGACCTTTAAAAATGTTTTTGGCAAACGTGAGAGTAAAACTATTTGTTAAACTAAAGATTGGCCGAATTTCCACTGGCTAAACTTCGCTGGATTTGAGAGGTTGATTTTAAGCTAAATCCTTTGTATTTTGTGTCTACATTGAGGTAACAAATTGCGAGAACAGGGAAGCGGGGTGGGGGGAGGGCGCAGCGAGAGAGGGTTAGTTTAATTGTTCCTGCGTCCTCTTCTCCCCGCCAGCACCTTGTAAAAAAAGGAGAGCGCCACAAACTGGGTTTGCGGAAAAAGTAATGGGTGAGGGAGTACAGTTCTGGTCTTGAGCAGGGAACTGAGGAAGAAGCTATTAGCTGACCACCTAGGGATCCATGGCTTTCACCTGACCAAGGGAAGCCAGAGCCTCCGCCAGCACTCTGCGAGAGGTGAGCGGCGGCTTGTGACGCTTTCCAGGGGCAGAAACAATGCACCTGTCCCCTAGATAACCTTTTGCACCCAATGAGTTTGCCGTGCTCCCGATAAATATCAGGAATCTTCGGGCTGCTGAATAAATCAAGCGATGGCTTCTAACACATTTCCATTTCGCTCTCACTAAGCAGACTCAACAGGCATGGATATACAGCAACCCTGCAGAATGTGCACACACGTTTATTTATAGTTTTTTGGCTTGGTTTTGCGTGCATGTGCGGATAGAAAGAGAGAAGAGGACCTAGAATGCTTTTACAACTCTTACGAATGAGTAGGGGAAGGACAGGACTAAGAAAAATAAAGCTGCGATATTTTTTTCCTCAAGGAAATTTATATTTCATTTCCAAAAGTTTCTGCTCCTTTTGTGTTAACCAGAGTTAAAAGCTTCTTACAAGTTATTCCTTTTCTTTTCATGGACTCGTAGAAATTTCAAAACTCTTCCTTCCCATCTTTTACAAATGAAGAAACGACTCCCCCTGAGTTGCCCCAAAATTACACAGCTTGAAAATGTCAATATCCAGAACTGGAGCTTACTACTCCCACCCACTAGGTCAATGTGCTCACAAAATTTTCTCTAAGAAAATCGATAGTTAGGAGCTACAGCTATGTAAATGTTCAGGGGTCTTCCCCCTTGTACCCCAATGATAGATATTTATACTTTTAAATGTTACTGGCATTATATATGAATTGGAGAAAATGCCAGCTTCATTCAATGGAATCACTTTCCATTTCTTCTGAAAAGAACAGCCATACAGAATATCAGATAGGAAATTCTATATCACACTGACTGAAAAGTGAGGATGAATTCTTCTGACCCATCAAGATATGCAGAAAAAAAGCCAAATTACTCTCTGATAAATTAAGTGTTCAAAGTTCAAATGAGGACTTTCACCTCTTTTCTTTTCTTTCCTTCATTCTATTACTTTCTTTCTTTTAACACTGGCATTTCTTTGAAAGAGATGTCCAATCACATTTCCATTTTAAGGTTCTGCTATGGAGTTTGCATAACAAACGTTTGGCAGCTCTGCTCTCTTACACTCCATTAACAAGCTGTAACATATAGCTGCAGGTTGCTATAATCTCATTAATATTTTGGAAACTTGAATATTGAGTATTTCTGAGCGCTCATTCCCCATATGCCAGACCACTCCTGCCATGCTGACTGGTTCCTTTCTCTCCATTATTAGCAATTAGCTTCTACCTTCCAAAGTCAGATCCAAGTATCCAAGATACTAGCAAAGGAATCAACTATGTGTGCACGTTAAGCATGCTTAATATCACCCAAACAAACAAAGAGGCAGCATTTCTTAAAGTAATGAAGATAGATAAATCGGGTTAGTCTTTGGCCAGGCTGCTGGTGCTTTCTGGAGTTTTATATACGTTAAACAGCTTGCTTCAAATTCTGTCTTCCACCCCACCACCACTTTTATTTGTGGAGGATTTTGGCTCACCACACTTTTTGAAACGTATTTGAAACGTATTTGAAACGTATTTCACGGAAAACTGCAGGAAGTTTCTTTTTGGCAACTGTCAAGTTTAAACACTTCTCCGTGGTACCTTGTTCACTGGGGGTCCAGCTTGACCAGAAGAAAAAGGGGGGGGATGGTTAATTTCCTTAATCTTAACCAAGGCAGGACCAAGGCTTTCATTAGGCCTTTCTATTGATTTTATAGATTTAAACCTGAGCCAAGTAAGCAGTCTTTCATTAAAAGGATATCTTGTAATTACTTCTCCCCTCTGCTCATTTGAAAGTTCAAGACCCATTTGGCAACTGCAATCTAGACTTGTCAACTGCACTCTGGAAACCCCAGCAAGTCCTAGTGAGAGTTAAACGCGACCTCTCGTCGTTGGATCGCTTGCCGTCGGTGTTGCGAGATGCGGTGGGAGATGGGGGCTGGGAGGTAGTTGGAATCAAGGTGAAGTTTTCCTCGTTGCTTTTGACCCCTGCTCTCACCAGCCATCCTCCCCCCTAGGTCGGACAGAGTCCTGGACGCGGCCCATGGAGGTCCCTCCCCTTCTGCTAGGCCACTAGCAAGAAGAGGCTAACGGAGCGCAGAACGGGTTAAATCCTGGGATGCAGGGGAGAGGCCGGGGAGGAGGGAAGTCGGGGGAAGATAAAGAAAAGGACAGGAACCGAGAAGCGTGGAGGTGCTTTGCCGTAATGGGAGCGTTTCTTAATTAGAGGACGGCTGACAATAGAGGGGCTGGCAGAGACTCCTGGCCGCGGTGCCGAGCGTCTGGAGCGGAGCACGCGCTGTCAGCTGGTGAGCGCACTCTCCTTTCAGGCAGCTCCCCGGGGAGCTGCGCGGCCACATTTAACACCATCATCACCCCTCCCCGGCCTCCTCAACCTCGGCCTCCTCCCCATCCGCGGCCTTCCTGGGCCCCCCACCGGCAGAACTCGCAGCAGCGAGCGTCTCTCGCCGCCTCCCGCGCCCGGCCCCGGCCCCTCTCCTCCCCCAGCTTCGCAGCGGGAGCCGCCACCGCCCACTGCCCCTCCCGGCAACCGGCCCGGCGAGGAGAGAAGGCGCGCAGAGCTAAAGCCAGGCGATGCCACGGGGAGGGAAGCTGGCGGCGGCGGCGGGCGAGCCGCGGGGTCGCCCGGGACGGACAGAGGCACCTGAAGCCGTGGAGCGGGACGGGGGAGCCGGCGCACCCTCCCTGCGGCGCCAAGGGCCTCGCGGACGCGCTGCGCGACTCTCCGGCCCAGGGCTTGCCCTGGAAGATGCGATCACCTCTTCTCGTCAAAGATTCAGTTCTTCAGTCCCCCGCTTATGCTAAAATATTCTATAGACTCTCTGTCTGTGGAGGCTGAGAGTTTAATTGGAAAGAGTGCACGGGCACTGTCTCTCACAATCCAGGGCTCAGACACAAGTATACGACTTTCTTTCCTGCCGCTCCTTGAGAAAAGCAGAACTAAGCATTTTGGAGCAAAGATTTGGGGCCTCTCTCCATTCCACAGTGCCTTTTGCTATTTCAGCCCTGCTTCCAAAAACAAGAGGCAAATAAAAGTGGGTCTTGCTGCCTAATCTCCAGGGAGCCTAGGCCCACGCTGCAAGCTCATACTTTTCTTCAGGGAAACCGGAAATTTCCCCCAAAGGCATGAAAAGCTAGATGCTCTCCAATATAAGTTTTCTGGTTTTGGTTTTAGTTTTAACAATTCTGATTAAAGAGTTACGTGATCTCATAAAGGAAATGGTGTTTTGATGGCCAGCAGGTTCACCAGGCCCAGCTATTCTCAGGATGAGGAAGGAAGGTGTGGGCTAGGATCTCAGGTGGCTATCTTGGGATTTCCCAATCCAAGGGAGGTAGTTGTTCTTTGAGGCCACTAGCCACTTATTTTTCTCTTCCAAAGACAGTTGCTCACAATCCTTGTTGCTTTCTGCCCCTACAAACTCTTGTCTCTGTGGTGCTGGTGGGGGAAGGACTAGGATTGGGGGGGTCCTCAACCTGGGGGTGAGGTAGCTTTTTTTTTTTTTTTTTACAGTAGGCGGGCCTCTCACTGTTGTGGCCTCTCCCCTTGTGGAGCACAGGCTCAGCGGCCATGGCTCACGGGCCCAGCCGCTTCGCGACATGTGGGATCTTCCCGGACCGGGGCACGAACCCGTGTCCTCTGCATCGGCAGGCGGACTCTCAACCACTGCGCCACCAGGGAAGCCCGAGGTAGCATTTGAAGAAGGAGTAGGCATCATTTGTGGCCTTTGAATCTTAAAGGCCGCAAAACTAAGAGACATCTGAAAACATAGGGCCACTAGTGGATCAGGAAAGTAGAAGGTCAGTTCTTTTCATATTTAATAACATGTATCTGCTTCTGGAAACAACCTAGCAAAAATATACAGTATTTTTTTTCCTAAAATTTCTTAGAACCCAACAGATGTTGATTTGGTAGGTCAAAGAGTCATGCCAGGAAGCTTCCTACAGCACTCCCAGCTGAATCCGATGCAAGTGGAAAAAGGACGTTATGAAAAACACTGACCTACAGGAGTCTCTGACAGACCACGTTTTGAGATTTCCTATGGAAATGAACACTGGCTACAGTAATCCCCTTTTGCCTTCTTTTATGACACTCAGTCATTCTTCCAAGAAGAGAGAAGCAGGCAATTTAGCTTCTTGGAGCCCATGAACCTGACTTTGCTGCTTTCACCCTATGGGGCCTGGGACAATATGCTCTAGGCCTGAGGTATTTTAACTCTAAAGTGACACCAGCTGCCTTTGGAGGCATAAGGGCATCAGACAAGGAGGTACAAGACCTTTGCCTCCTGGCTCATGAGAGAAGCCAAAATCATAACCAGTGAATGCCTGTGAAAAGCAGGGAGCACGAATTTTCTCAGGCTACACAAACTCTAAGAGAAATAGGGGGACAGAGTCGGGGTGTCATGATGCCCTTAGTTTAAGTTTGGTAAACAAAGTCCGTAACAACTCAGCATGAGTTTAGAGGGCCATTGACTTCCAAGGAAGAGTCAGCCACCTGACCGAAAAAGTAATTGTTCCCTTGTGTTGATAATGGTAATCCGAGAATACAGAGAAAAGAAATTTTATGATTTAGAAGGCAATGATCTCATGAAAGAGCAGGACTTCCTTTGGTGAATAATTCTTTTACTCCTTCCAAACTCTTTCTCCACTGTCTCTTATTCATGTTCCGCCATCTTCTCTTCTTCATCAATGAATAGGCACTTCCTGGGTGCTGATGGCAGAGTAGGACTGGGGTTAACCACCAGGAGAGGAACACAAAAATAATATAGAGCCTCTGCCCTTACAGAACGTAGAACTTGGTGGAATCTCAGAGTGAAACATGGAAAAGAAGCTTTGTGCCCTGGGTGAGAGTGGCATTCTTGCTACAAACAGGCCAACCAGCTTTGTAGTCTTATGCTGGCCATCAAATTATTTCATCCACAGTTCCAAGGGTACCCTGTTCATAGCCTTCATTGTTTCCTTCAAAACTAACAGAGATTCTGAGTGGTGTGAAACCCTCGGAGCTAATCTTCAAATCAACCACAATTCTAGTCCCTTCCTTTTGAACTCAGAGGATACCTTTATCTTGTTTTTTATAAAGTTATTAGTGAGAGTGTAGTCACAAATTCATACCAGAAGAAACTGGGGCTCTGGGAGACATCAAATGGCCTGCTGAAGGTAACATAGCCTCAGCACCACAGAGACCAGAGTCACAGGTCTCCCTGAGTCGAGGGTCAGAGTTCTTTCTGCCAAATTTCACCTGCCTCGGGTGCATATTTTCAGCCAGTCACCTTACACCTGCCCCTCCTATTCTTGGTCAAACTTGCCGGTGATGGTGTTAGAGATTCCTAAACTCTTCCATTTTACACTTGCTCCAGAGAGAGAGAATTCTTTGGAGATGGCCACGAATCAGGCTCCAATTCAAGGTGACAGATTTAAGAGATAACTGGTTAGCGTAATTTTCAGTTAGAATGCCAGCTCTGTTCCTCTGATTCAGCTGATACTGGACCTGAGTGCTCTTATCCTGTATAGAAATTCATTTCTGCTCTCACCTGGACAAATTCATCCAAATACTAAACACACATGCAGGTTAGGGAATGAGACAAGAGAATGTTATATGAGGGTGTGTCCTGAAGAGTAATGGTCCCAAAGCACGTCATTTCCCCCAAGTTGTCACTCTATCTATGCTTGTAAGGTTGGTGAGAAAATGGGGCTATAATTTTTATTGTTTCTCTTGAAGGGTGAAGTAAATTAACCTGCTACATTTGTAGCTGTGGATTCATTCAATGATAACATGCATTTTTTATTCCCCTGGTCATCTGAGCTATCGGCTTTTTTCCCTTAAACCTTCTTCCAAGTAACATTTACCACTGCCTGATGGGTTCAATATCTGAAAAAATATCTCTTTGTTTTGAAAAGTTCTGTTCTCTACCTATCACAAATCAGTACTCCATTTTCTAACACTTCCATTCACTGGTTTAAAGCAATCTCTTGTGTATTGCTTGTGACTTAGATGCTTTCACAACCTGCCCCCCACCACAAACAGTGAAGTGAGGACTAGGGCTGTTTGAGAAGCAGAAAATATTTCTAATCAAAAAGAGGAAAATTTGCAAGCAGTTACATAGGCCACATTTTAGGGCCAAGAAATAAACTTTGTACTTGCTGTCATGCCTAAATACGTTCCCACAGGCTACGTATCCCTCATTGCTCCTTCCCACCTGCATCCCAGGACAGCTCCTAAGGACTGAGTTCAGAGTCTTTTTTGCCAAGTCCTAAACCCAGACTGCTTCCTAACCTGTCCTGCATTATGGTATCATGTGACCCACCTAGCCAAACTCCCCTCCGCGCACACGCACTATTTTGGACGGTCTATGTGACTCCTATTTCCAGAAAGGGAGTTCAAAGCTGTGACAAAGCATCTTTTCTACTTAGCCTTACTCTGAAAATGACCCTAAGGAGTTCACTACAGGCTAGGAGGCTGCTTTCCCAATATTCTGTGGTATGTGTCTCTCTTCTCATCCCTCCACCGCGTCCATTTTGCTATCAACAAAGAGAGGTGTGACCTACTCAAACCAAGGACATGGCTTTGTTTCAGTGTTTTCTTCCATGGCCAAGGACCGGAGGGTGGGGCAGGGAGGCATATTTGCTCAGCCAAAGACTATATTAATGAGGAAGCCCAGGGCTTCTCAGGGTTATAGAAGGCGGGCGGGGGGGGGGGGGGGGAGTAATTTAGTCGGGTCCTTTTGGGAGAGTCTCTGGAGCGCTTTCCCAGGTACCAGCCATTTTACATGTGGGTCCCTTTGGGTGCACCCCCCTCTCCACCCTCACGCTCCTGGGAAATAAAGAAGAAAGTAATTCATCTTGTTAACCAGGGCTTGCCCTCAAAATTCTGCTTTCACCTCTGAGCTCACCACTTCTGGGTGCCTCTCCAATCCTCCAAGGTGTCATGAAGATTCATCCTTTTTCTTTTCTCCTGGAACCTCAAGCAAAGCTCTACATACTCCACTGAAATTGCTACTTTATTTTAAAGGGCCAGCCCCTTGAGGGTAGGAAGCCATATCTACTTTGACTTTGTCACTGTCCCGATGGTAGACAGATAGTACCCATGGAAGAGAGAAGTGAGAATCAAGGTCACCCAGGCCTCTGCGTGCTCTGCTGGGCCACAGAATCCCTTGTCTTGCTTCCTCTTTAAATTAGACTCATTAACTTGACTGCAGCCAACACCAGAACGTCTCTCTGTCTTGAAAACTCCTACAAGGCCTTTCTAACGGTTCTTCCTGCCCTTCTTTGACTTTTTTCCTAACCCCTGAGCTCCCCAGGCTGGGGTAAGTGCTACCACCTCTGTGTTCCGATGGTCCTTTTAATAAGTGCCGTTGTTAACTATTTGGGAAGCGCTTTTTCGTGAGCCCCTCGAATCAGAGCAAGTTATCCGAGCTCAGAGACCCCCCAGTAGGCCTTCCCGGGATTTATCTGAAACGATCGATGCCCCGAGGTCGTCTCGCAAAGATGCTTCCCGCGCTGACCCCGTGCGCTGGGGACCTGAGGAGGCGCGGCCGCCGCTCCGGCCGCACCGCGCGATCCCCGGAAGGCCGACGCGCCCTGCCAGCCTCTTGTCTCCCTCACTTTCCCTCGCTACCTGCGTTTTCTAGAGCATTAGTCCCTTCCGCGGACCGTCTTCCCTTCCTTCTTAGGAGCTCTCAAGGGCTTCTCATTCGTTCTCTGCTTTCAGTTGTCACGTCTCTATCACTCCCCCCAGCCCTTATAAGTCATCTCGTGGGCCCTTCCTCACGTTTTTCTTCCCCCACGTCCTCGCTCTTTGGTCCCCAGTACTGATCCTTGTGGCTAGTGATTTTATTTCGCGTCTCTGCTCCTTTACCAAAGCCTCTCTAACCTCATCGCTTTCCATTCCTCGGGTTTTCCCTCTTCGCCCCTCGCCTCCCGCGCTCAGGGCTGGACCCGAGCAGCCCCTGCGCTGCGTGGCGTGCATGACTGCACGGCTTCCTCCCAGCGGCGGGGCAGGGGTGATGCAAGTTCACACCTTGCAGAGATCGAAAACTCTGCAGCGCCTCCTGTAGGAGCGGCTGCGGGCATCTGCCCTGAACTCTGGCCCGGGAAGGGAGCAGAGGCGGGAAGCGCGGCTGGGCGAAGAGCTGGGGAAACCAGATCTCCTGTCAGTGTGAACTGCAGGTTTTCTCTCCCTGGGTTTTCTTCTCCCCTATTCTTTTTTCCCTCCCCTCTCTCTCCAGACGAAAAGCCCCAGCAGTGTTTCGTTGGCTGCGCTGTCGACTTTCGCCTCCTAATCTCGGTTAATCAACTCGGGATCACTGATGCAGGTCAGCACCAGCCCATCTGTTTGATCAAGAGTCAGAGATCTCTATTTCTTTTGCGGTCAGAATTCTTCCCCCGGGCAGGCACCTTGCTATAGTAACCTTCATTTAATACTCCCGTTATCGTTAGCATCAGAGCTCACCAACACGTCTTTGCTCGGAAGGATTCCTCCGCCGGCCTGCAATATTCACACGGCTTCAAGGAACGCCTTTTTCAAGTTCACCTTGACTGCCACCCAGAGAACTTGCTGCTGCTTTCAATACCGAATAGCCACTAGGCAATACACTTTTCAGGATGATTTCTCTCTAAAAACCATCCTCAGTTCTTTCTGTTTCTTTTCGTCGTGTACTCTTTTCAGTTTATTTTCATCTAGGCAATAAATGAAATTCTCCCAAAGACTCTGTCTTCAATCAATGGGAATAATTTTGGTCCATCATGCTGGTAAACTGGTTTGCAGGACATTTACAAAGAACAATAGAGGAAATGCAATGAACCATTCAGAACTGTGTCCTGAAGTTTACCAAGGTAATTGATTCTTTCACTGGCTGCTCCTGAATTTTTCAACAGTAAACTAGTTTCATCTCTAACTGATGGTTTCACCATTATATGTTTCACAGACAGCAGAAGATTTAAATAATTTCAAAATTTACTCCATAAGGAAGAAAAGAATGAATGCATAAGACATTTGGTTAAAATAATAATACTTGAAGAAATCAGAAGAGAGAGGGAGGGAAGGAGGGAGGGAGAGAGGGAAGGAGAGGGAGGGAGGGAGGGAGGGAGGGAGGGAGAGAGAGGGAGGGTGAGAGAGAGAGAGAGAGAGAGAGAGAGAGAGAGAGAGAGAGGGAGAGAGAGAGAGAGAGAGAGAAGAGAGAGCGCTACTGCAAAACTTACAGAAGGGATTTGCACCTGTACGACTTGAGGTTGCTAATGTCTGCTCAAGTCTAGAGGTATTCACCAGGACAGCTGGCAAATAGGGGGTTAATCATTACAGAAAATGATGCATCATATCTTTTCAGTTTGCTTTATACAGAAGGGCAGTAAAGATTTACGCTTCAGGAGAAGGATAAAACTGGTATTTTCATCGTGTGGTTGCCTCCTTTGAAAGTTTAATTTCTAAGGAAACGTAGATCATCTACGTTATAGAACATCCCTAAAAGAACTCTGATTCTGGTGGAAGATTACCTTGATCTTCTTAGGCTATATGGAAACTTCTTAGATTTCTGAAAAGTTCTAACATCTAAGGCTTACGAGAGTACTGAACTACAGTAACGTTTTTAAAAGAAAATTCTCTAGATAGTTCATTAAATTAGGTAATTGTTTGGCTAAAATAGTTTACTTTCTTGCAGTGTTTAAAAAGGACAGTTTTATCCTCCAATAGTCCTAATTACTCCTAATCACATTTTAATTTAGATAAATTTAGCAAATGTTTTTTTCTCATAGAGACAATGCTTATTTCTTTCTTATATTTGTGGAAAATTAATTCATGGATATAAATAAGATAGGTATATCTTATTACTATATATCTCTCTGGTATTGTGTTTTCCAGTTCCAGTAAAGCAAGGTTGAAAGAGCGTTCTGTCACCAGCAAGTTATTAACAAAAATGGTATTCATTGCCATTCTGGTGTTAGGCAGCATCTGAAGCCCCCTGCAGTTCGATCCTGTGATTATTAACTCACTTCCCACCAGTATCTTATACAGGTCCATTATCTACTGTCAATATTTTTATAACCTATGAGGAGAAGTCCTGCTTATTTCCTGTTAGAAGGGCGGTAACAGGGTTTTTTCTTTTTTTTAAGTAGATAAATATGTACTCTACAAATATGTTTGACTGAGGAGGTAAAAAGGGAGGGAAAGGAGAACTTAGCATCTGCTGTCTCGCAGGCTCATTGTGTGGTTAATAATTGCTCCAGAATAGTTTTACAGGATGTAGGCTTTCAGAAACAAGGGTTACTGAAGGATCCAGGCCTGAAAACTTTTCAATCTGTTCATACACCAAATCCTAGGTAGTCGGTAAGGTTTTTGTTATTGTTGATGTTGTTGTTTTAACCAGCTTACCTCAGCATAAACCGTTTTGCTTTCCTTGCTTTGAGAAATCTCTTAAGGTACATTTTCCTGAAAGAGTGAACTGGTGTGTGTTTTCCCCATTCAAGAGAATAGAGCTCCACAACATAATATTGTTATAGGGGTATATTATGAATACAAGGTTAGTGTTGTCAAGGCTCTACTTTGTATAAATAAACACTTTTTAAAGAGTAACCTTTAGTTCAAACTACGTACTTTAAAAAGTGACATTTATAACCTTCCTGTATTCTTTATCTCATGGCTACTCTGATCAGTTAAAAGACGGAGGTAAATTATCACAGATATGGGATAACATGAAATATTGTGGTGCATCATGATATTTTTAATATAAATTATGACACATAATATTCCACTTTGAAAATTTTCAAGTTGAAAATATTTGTGTCAAGAGTTAGAAGTAGGGCTTCCCTGGTGGCGCAGTGGTTGAGAATCTGCCTGCTAATGCAGGGGACACGAGTTCGAGCCCTGGTCTGGGAGGATCCCACATGCCGTGGAGCAATTAGGCCCATGAGCCACAACTACTGAGCCTGCGCGTCTGGAGCCTGTGCTCCGCAACAAGAGAGGCCGCGATAGTGAGAGGCCCGCGCACCGCAATGAAGAGTGGCCCCCACTTGCCACAACTAGAGAAAACCCTTGCACAGAAACGAAGACCCAACACAGCAAAAATAAATTAATTAATTAATAAACTCCTACCCTCAACATCTTAAAAAAAAAAGAAGTAGAAGATTCTGTGTTTAGAGTTATATCTTTTTAAAAGAGCAGAGATGTGAAGTCCGTCAATCTAATTTTCCTTCCTAATTTTCTCACTTATTAATTCTGTATACTTAGGGCAAAGTATTTACCTCTGTGAGCCTCAGTATCCTTATCTATACAAGAGGAAAGAACAGTTAAACCTGAGCTCCCTACCTCAGAGGTTGTTGTGAGAATCATATAAGATCACATATAAGATGTATATATGTATGTGTATATGTATATTTACATATGTATGTGTATATGCATTATATATTATATATTTTTATGATAACATATAAGATAACATATATGTGTCAGTCAGGTTAGGCCAGGTTATGCTGTGGTAACAAAACCAAAATCTCAGTGACCTAAGCAACAAAATTTTATTTCTTGCTCATGATAAAAAACCATAACAAGTCAGCTGGGGCTTAGCTTGTGATCATTTAGGAACCCAGAATGATACAGTAGCCATCATCTGAAAAATTGCCAGATGCAGAGGGAAAGAAGGGTCTGGAGGCAATTATATCATCTGCTTGAAACTGGCATATATCACTTCTGTTCCTAATTCATTGCCTGGAACTAGACAAGGCCCCATCCAACCACAGAAAGGTCAGGAAGCACAAGCCTATTATGGAAGAGACCGGGACTATTCAGCGTACAGCGCTAGCTACCACCACACTTTGTGGGGAAAATTATAAATGGCAAAGTGCTTTACTGCTGAAAAGTGTTATTTATAAAAGTATACGAGGGATTTCTAGGAATTTGAGCCAACGTGAATTCATCTAAAATCAGTACTTTTGTGATTTAACTCTCTAAAGTGAACTTACTTGGAGGTCATTAAATTAAGTGGTATGGATATATCTCCTTGGAGTTACAGAAAACACTGACCCAGAGCGTCCTGACATGAAGCTTGACATTTTACTTGACTCCAAGCCAGATCACAGCTTTCCTAACATGTAAGTCCTTAGACGTTCACTGAGACATCTAATTAAGAAAAAAAAAATAGGTCTTGATGCAACAATAGAATTTTTGTTTTGCTCTTGAAGAGCAAAAATAGTGATTAATAATTGTTATATGTATCATTTATGGATAAATCAGTCATCTCCAAGACGAAATAGCAGTCAGATATAAGGGAGTAAGAAAGAGCCAATTTTAGTTAATATTACAAAGTGGAAAAAATATATTAAAGTGCCAATAACCTCTCCTTGGGAATATTTTTCATTGTGAAATTATGTGTCATTTCAGGTGGACTCGTTTTGCCTAAGATTTTAGAGCTGGTGTTGCAAATCCATGAGAGATGATGATGACCTGGATCAGGTAATTACTGTGAACAGCGAGGACTTGTCAAATTTTGGATCTAGTTTAAATGTATAGGCAACAGGATTGGCTGACATACCAAAAGTGAGGTGTGAGAGAAAGAAAGGGGACTAAGAGCACATCAGAATTTTTGGTCTGAGCAATTGGAGGAATGGAGTTGCCATTAGCTGAGATGAAAAAGAGCAGATGAAACAGCTTGGGTGTGATGGGCAGTAGGCTTGGTTTGGTTGCAGTAAATCTTCTTTAAGGAGCTCTTAGTGACTCCTCTGCTGAGTATCCAGAAGGATTAATCTGTCTGAACAACAATAGAATGAAGGGCTTCCCTGGTGGCGCAGTGGTTGAGAGTCTGCCTGCCGATGCAGGGGACACGGGTTCGTACCCCGGTCTGGGAAGATCCCACATGCCGCGGAGCGGCTGGGCCTGTGAGCCATGGCCGCTGAGCCTGCGCGTCCGGAGCCTGTGCTCCACAACAGAAGAGGACACAACGGTGAGAGGCCCGCGTACCGCAAAAAAAAAAAAAAAAAAACTAGAACGAAGTTTAATTGACTTTAAAGAAGCAGTAGTTGAGAGAATCCAGTGTATCATTAGGAAACCTGGATTCTAATCACTTAATATTTAGGCATCTGGGTTCAAATCCTGACATCACCACTTACCATATGGTGTGACCTTGAATAAGTTACTTAACCTCTCCAGAAAGTTTTGTTTCTTCATTTGTCAAGTGGGTATAATAATTGTACTACTTCATAGATTTACCAGTATTGTGGGCTTAACACAGTGCATTGCACATGAGGCGCAGACAATAATTATTTGCCAGTATTTGCCAAACCAATAATATGATGTTTCTCTTTTGCTAGATTGAGAGGTACTGCGGTATCTCTCATTCTCCCTTTATTTGCTAACCCTAGCAAAGCATTTGGAATATAGTAACTGTTAAGTTAATGAGAACCTGCAGCTGAGTGGAGCTGAGAAAGGCTGGAACATACTCCCCTTCCCTAGCACTGGCCATTAGTCATTATTCTAGCTAAACCCAGGTAGTAATCATGGAGACAGTTTTATATAGGTAATAGAGATTGAATACATCTCTGACTGTAGAGTTGTGAGGAAAGTTATGTCAGGTAAAAGGAAGAGCCCAAAGCAAAGCAAAGAAATGGAAAGATGTATGATACTCTCTCTGCTCAGATTTCTCAGCGCTTAATTAAATCTGTTTCGGCCTAAATACATTACTCATGTATATTTTCACACGAGACTAGTACCATCAAGATGGAAATATGAAAGAATGAATTAGAGTAACCTAAAAGGCTGTTGTGGAATTGGGATCGGACCTCTCGTCATTTCTCTGGTAAGCATGGACTCCTGGAATCTTAGTTCCTATATCTACTCAGACTTACAGGCTTGTTGTGAGGATCAAATGAAATTATTCATGTGAAATTTACTAATAACTTTACAAATCAATTTGTAAACTGCAAGGAACTATTAAAGTACGATGGAAATACCAAATTTGAGCAATAAATTGTGAATTAAGAGTACTTGAGAGGGACCTCCCTGCGGTCCAGTGGTTTAGACTCCGTGCTTCCACTGCAGGGGGCACACGTTCAATCCCTGGTAAGGGACTAAGATCCCACATGCTGTGTGGCGTGACCAAAAAAGAAACCAGTACTTGAGAAAGGTTTCAAGTAATAAGGAAGATGGAGTAAGCACACTCTACTCTGTCTCTCCCACTAAATGCACGTATAAATGCAGAAACAGCTATCTGAAGATGCTGAAGAGAAAATTTTAGCAGGAAGATTGGGGAAAATAGCCAGGATTTGAAGTTACACCAAACCAGTGGTGAATTCCTTATCTTTTTTTCTCCAGTATCACCTGGCATAAACTCAAGGGAAGCTCTAAATCCAGAAGTGTGCATGGGTGAAGAGCAAAAAAGCTCTAAGAAAAGCCCTTTCTTTCTGCAAAAAAGATTGTGGAAAAGAGGAATCCCATGGGTCAGAGAAAGGGGAGGAAATCTCCTGCTTTTAAAACTGTTTAAATTATTAGTTTTTCCTTTCTCCTGCCTTAGTCTCCAGATGGTGGTCATGGCCAGGGATGCACATAAAACTCTGAGGGAGGGGAATCCTCTCTATAATGAGACAGTTATGGTCCCAACAGTATGGAGTGAATCCTCATTGCTTTTTTTCTTTCTCTGTCCTTTTGCTGCTTGGCAGTAAATGCTGACACAGTTGCGAGAAGAACATGGAGACAGAGGACACTAAAGTCTTAGTTTTCTGTACAGAGGACCAGAAAGGGAGGCCTGTGGGAGCCAGAAGGTGTTGGGCAGATCACTGTGAAGAGGAAAATCAAGAAATCAAACTCATAAAGTTGTGCATGTACTCCAGGGCTGACCTAAGAGCTGTGTACTCATGTATCTGACTTTAATTAGCATACCACTGGCTTTGACAACTGAGTTACAAAGTAGACCATTGCCTAGGTCCCAGACTGGAAACCAGCTGACATTCATCTGGTACTGATCTCAATAGCACTACAAACATTTTGAAAACTGAAATGACATTTGGACCACAGACCAAAGGGGGCAAATCAGAACTTGAAGCCTCCACCTAACCTGCTTGATTGTCTGTTGAAACAAACGCAATAATCAACTTTCCTCTTAAGACTTAAGCAAAACCCACAGTCAAACTACTATTCAATTCTGGATACAATTAAAAATTACTTGCCATATGAAGAATCAGGAAAATTTGAACTCACAAGGTAAAGGAAAATCAACAGATGATCTGATTATACAGATGTTGGAATTATCCAATGAAGACTGCAAAGAACCTATTATAACCATGCTTCATGAAGTTAGGGAGAATACTCTTGAAATAAATGAGAAACCTCAGCAAAGAAACAGAAGACATAAAGTAGAACAAAATACAATTGTAGAATTAAAATATTCAATAACTTAAAAATTACTTACTGGACAAGCTTAACAGCAAAATGGAGATGACAGAATAAAAAGTCAGCAAACTTAAAAAGTAGATCAGGAGAAATTACCCTAAATAACAGAGACCAAAAAAAAAAAAAAACCTGTAAAAAAAGTGAACAAAGCCTTGGGTCCCTATAGAACAATACCAAAAGGTCTGAATTTTGTGTCATCCAAGTACCAACAGGAGAGGAGAAAGAACATGGAGCAGAAAAAATACTGGAAAAATTCATGGTTGGAAACTTCCCAAATTTGACAAAGGACAGATTCTAGAGGCTCAGCAAATTCCAAACATGATAACTATAAAGAAATCATTGTCTAGATATCATAATCAAATTGCTGAACAGAAGAAAAGAAAAAAGAAGAATGCCTGAAAGCAACCAGAGAGAAGCAGTACCTTACCTTTAGGGTAACAATGATTTGAATGACTGGGTTTGTCATCAGAAACCATGTAAATAAGAAGGAAGTGGAATCTTCAAAGTGCTTAAAGAAAAGAACTGTCAACCAAGAATTCTATATCCAGAGCAAATATCCTTCAGAAATAAAGGAAAAACAAAGAAATTCTAAGATGAAGGGAAAATAAGAGAATTTATCACCACAGACCTGCTCTAGAAAATGCCAAAGGAAGTTTCTCAGACAGAACGGAGATACTACAAGATGAAAATGTGGACATGAGAAATGAAGGAAGAGTAACAGAAATGGTAGAAGCTAGATAAACATAATAAATTATTCTTTCCTCTGAGTTCTTTCAAATATGTATATCAGTAAAAAGCAAAAAATATTGCTTTCAAAAAACATTGTCTTGATTGGATTTTCAGTGTATGTAGAAGTAATACATTTGATAACTACAACATAGATGAGGGAGGTAAAGGAACCTATAGGAATTTTCTACTTTTTCCTTTAATTGGTAAAATATTAATTCAACGTAATACAGTGAAAAGTTAAATATGTGTGTTGTAATCTTTACAGCAACCCTTAAGAAACAAAATTATATAAAGAGACAGTCAAAAACTCAATAGATATATTGGAATAATAAAACATATTAAAATAAGCCAAAGAAAACAGTAAAGGGGAAACAGAAGCAAAACACAGAGGGAAAAGAAAACAGATAAAAAATGGTAGACCTAATTCCAAACATATCAATAATTTTATTAAGTATAAATAGTTCAAGAAGACAGAATAAAAGATAGAGGTTGTCAGAATGATTTTTTAAAGGCTTAGCTGTACAATGTCTATAAGAAATTTATTTTAAATATTATGATATTGGAAGGAAAAATATAAAATAATGGAAAAAGATATAACATGCAAACACTAATCAAAAGAAAGCTTCAGTGGCTATCTTAATCACAGACACAGTAGACTATAAAGCAAGGAAAATTACTAGGGATTAAGAGAAACATTACATAATAATAAAAAGGAACATTTACAGGAAGACATAAAAACTCCTAAAAATATATGCACCTAACATCAGAACTTCAAAATACATAAAGCCAAAGTGATAGAACTGAAACAAAAAAATCGACAAATCTGCAATTATACTTAGAAACTTCAACATTCCTGTCTCAATAATTGATAGAACAAGTAGACAGAGAAAATAGTAAGAATAGAAGTACTGAATAGCACTATTAACCAATTGGATCTGACTTCTGTAGAAAGTCCAAATCAATAAAAGCAGATTACGTATTTTCTCAAACGTACAAGGGGTATTCACTAAGTTAAGTCATATCCAGCATTACCCTGATGCCAAAACCAAAGATGGTGCCAGAAAATAAAACTAGAGACTACTATCCTTCATGAATATAGACAGAAAAATAATCAATAAAATGCTAACAAATCAAACCCATAAAAAGAGGAATAAACTACGCTCATTTGATATTTGAATATCAACCAATGTAATCCACCATACTAACAGGCAAAAGAAGAAAACCCATATAATTGTATCAATTAAAGCAGAAAAAGCATTTGACAAAATTCAACATCTCTTCATAATAAAAAATATGCAGTAAACTAGGAATAGAGGGGGGCTTTGTTAACCTGATAAAAGTCTTCTACCAAAAACACCTATAGCTAACAGCACGATTCTCGGTGAAACAATGAATGCTTTCCCCCATAAGACAGAGAATAAGGCAAGACTGACAATTCTCACCACTCTTATTCAACATTTTATTGGAAGTCCCAGCCCATGCAGTAAAGCCTGACAACAGATCAGAAAATAAGAATTAATCTGTCATTATTTATAGATGACATACTGTATATGTAAAAAATCTCATGGAATCAACAAAGAAGTTCTTAGAATTAGTACGTGAGCTTAACAAGGTTGCAGGCTACAAGTTCAACACACAAAAATCAATCATGTTTGTATATACTATCAATGAACAATTGGAAGCTCAAGTTTTTTTTAAATAGAGCTCATAATACTTCCAAAAAATGAAATATTTCAGAATAAATCTAACAACTTCAAAACACTAATTAAAGAAATAAAAGAAAATCTAAATAAACTGAGAGACATAAACTGTGCATTGGAATAAAAAATGTAGTTAATATGTCACATGTCTTCAAATTAATGTACAGATTTAACATAATACCAATCAAAATCCAAGTAGGAATTTTTGTAGATTTACACAAACTGATTCTAAATTTACATGGAATAACAAAGGAATTTGGACAGCCGAAACAATTTTTAAAAACTACCTGATTTTAAGAATTGTTATAACACTATTTTAATCCATAAATTGTGGTTTTGGCAAAAGGCTAACCACATAGATCCAGGGAACAGAATACAGCATCCAGAAATAGGCCCACACAGTTAAGGTCAACTGATTTTCACAAAGGTGCAAAGTTAATTCGATTGAGAAAGATGATGTTTTCAACAAATCTTGTCAGAGCAATTGGACATTCATGTGTAAAAAAGAAAACAACCCTCGACTTAAAACATTACATCTTATGTCAAAATGAACTCAAACTGGATTGGAGCTATAAATGTAACACATAAAACTATAAAATTTTTAGGAGAAAATCATCATGACCTAGGTTTAGGCAAAGAATTCTCAGAATCAACACTAAAAACATGATCTATAAAAGAAGAATATTGATAAATTGGAATTCATCAAAAGTAAAATTTTTTCCTGCAAAAGATACTATTAATAGAATGAAAAGACAAAGTAAAAACTGGAAGAAAATACTTGCAAATCATATATCCAATAAAGTATATTTGTGCAGAATACGTAAGAAGCTGTCTCAAAACCCAACAACAAGAAAAGAAATAATGAGTGTGATGGAATTATTCTGTATCCTGATTGTGGGGATGGTTATATGAATTCATACATGTGTTAAAACTCACAGAAATGCACATCAAAAAGTCAATCATTGTTTGTTCATTTAAAGAATAAAGTAAGAAAAGAAGTACTTAAAAAATACTAATTGTAATTCTAGAAAAATAAAACTACTACCAGAGAAAGCAAATGAAGAGAGATGAAGGTCAACTCACCTTGGTGGTTCGAAGTGTATATGCTATGGGTACTAAAGAGAAATTATAAGTCATATACCATGGCTTTATTGTCATACCTCAGACCCCGTGAGAGAGGACAAAGTCTAGAACATTATGCTTACTGATCTTGAGGGCGACATTGGTTGGAAGAGTCCAGGTTTTAATAATAAATTAGCCAAAACATACACCAGTGTAATTTAACACATAAGCTCTAAGAAAATAGATTTTACCAAGAATCCTATGATTTTTAAAAAAGATATAGAGAACAAAGAAGAGGTTCAGAAGAACACATCCATATGGTAGTTAGACAACAAGAAAGGTAGAAAAGCACATTGTATATTTTATTCTTTTATATCAAAGGGTTTGAGGGTGTGTGTGTGTGTGTGTGTGTGTGTGTGTGTGTGTGTGTGTACTTGCTTTTTCTTTCTTACCAGACTCTCAATTTCTTGAGTACAAGAGCCAAGACAGAAGAGCCTTAGAGGTGGCGATCTTGTTAGGAGTATAAGGTGGAAGTGGAGTGGTCCTAATAGGGTATGTGTGTAGAAGGTACTTTAAGATGTTAAATATAGTGCCTTTCCTTAGATTGCATACTTATTTGGGGTAAGCGATGGCGAAAAACGGATATTGTGGTGGAGCTAACCACCCACTGACACCGTCAATTATAAGAAATATACTGGGGCTTCCCTGGTGGCGCAGTGGTTGAGAATCTGCCTGCCAATGCAGGGGACACGGGTTCGAGCCCTGGTCTGGGAAGATCCCACATGCCGCTGAGCAACTGGGCCCATGAGTCACAACTACTGAGCCTGTGCTCCGCAACAAGAGAGGCCACCATAGCGAGAGGCCCGCGCACCGCGGTGAAGAGTGGCCCCCGCTCGCCGCAACTAGAGAAAGCCCTCGCACAGAAACGAAGACCCAACACAGCCATAAATAAATAAATAAATAATAAATAAAAAATTTTAAAAAGGCAAAATTCCTTTTAAAAAAAAGAAATATACTGTTCATGTTTGTACCCCCTGTAACACTGAGCATACTGACTGGTACGTAATAAGTGCTTCATTTACATTGTTCAATTGAAATTGAGTAGAAACCTTCCTCCAATTCTAATTTGTCTCCTAAATTCTCAAAGAAAATCAGGTCATACGAGATAGGGTACAAAAGATGTTAAGAGTCAATCAAAGAATAATTCTATCCCTTGTGCCAAGTGTTGAAATAAGTCTGGTTCTCAAACAAACATATTGTTTAGGGTGAGCACAGAAAACTGAATTTTCCACGTCCTTGAAAGAAATTTCAACTGCAAAAAAAGCACAGTATCCTAAAATGTTCTAGACTGGGGCTTCCCTGATGGCGCAGTGGTTGGGAGTCTGCCTGCCGATGCAGGGGACACGGGTTCGTGCCCCGGTCCGGGAAGATCCCACATGCTGCGGAGCGGCTGGGCCCGTGAGCCATGGCCGCTGAGCCTGCGCGTCCGGAGCCTGTGCTCCGCAACGGGAGAGGCCACAACAGTGAGAGGTCTGCGTTCCGCAAAAAAAAAAAAAAAAAAAAAAATGTTCTAGACTGATATTTACTGCTCAGACTCCTCAGAGAAAAAAAGCTTATTATATTAATAAAGACATTTTATTTTGAGGGTGAATGCTATTGTTTCACTAGAAGTCACAAAATGTTAATCAATTATGAATCCCAAGTTAAAATTTTTGAAACATGAACACAATTTTTAATCAAGGCATTTCCTGAAGTATTTAAGTGAAGAAAAAAATGACCTTTGGATCTGTCCTTGCTTTGCCTGGATGATTAATTTCAATTTTTTTTTTTTTTTTTTTTGCTTTACACACCCTGCCATAAACTTTTTTATTTACACTTTATTGTAACTGACTTCATGTCATTTGCTCTTGCTTAATAATAATCAGTTAACTGCAAGGGCAGGTGTTCTCAAGGATGTGGCCCTTCCATAGAGTGGTTCTAAACATTTTTTTAAAAAATCATCATAAAAAGCATAAAGATAAAACTCTCACTCTAGTGTCTAGCAGGGAATAAGATCTATCTATGCAAAGAAAGAGTCAAGGATGGAGAACTCAAAAGGTCAAAGTTAATAGTAACCTACCCATTCTAAATTTATTTGTTGCCCTTCTTTTTAATAGTTGTGTTTGATCCATCACACGTAGTGATGGCCTCTGCTAGCACCCTAATTTTTACATGGCTTTTGTTCTACCTTTTCATGTTATGTTTAGATGTTAAAAATTATGATTAAACTTTTGGTTGACTTTCTGCAGAGTTTGAGTCTGATTACTGATTTTCTGAGATCATGACAATAATCCATTTTCCTACTCTCTTCACCAATGAGCAAAATTATTTCTGCTTCCCTACTCAGTTTAGAAGTACATTCTCTCTCCTTTCATTATTTCATTTCACACACTTGAGTACCAAGTTCCCTCCAAACTGTGTTCCACTTCCATTCTTTCAGAATTCCTTAGTCCAGTCTTCTTGTCACATCAGCTTCTTCAGGGTGGTCTGAGGCTCTCCTCAAAAGCTGCCCCCATTCTTCTCTGGGTGCTTCCTCCCACCAAATTACCACCATTATGAACAATCTTTAGATTAAACAAGGAAGATGCTGGGCATGGTTAGGAATTAATGTGTAATCTGGGAGAGCCTATCTAGCCATTACAATATTGACTTGGATTAATTTGTTAGCTATTTAATGTCTTGAAGCCACGACACACAGAAGCTAAAAGGAGAGGCTTGAACTAATCTGGTTCTCGGATCAACAGCGAGGCTGAGGATTAAAAGGAGAAGCATAATAAGGGGAGAGAGAGAAGTGAAGATAGATTGAGAGAGTCTTAGTTGGTGATGATTAGGGTGATGGCAGTAGTTGGAGGAGTAGCATCATTATAGAAGTAACAGAAACAATTATCAAAAGGAAGGCAGATTCTGCTGCTCACAAAATAGAGGCCAGATGGTTCTCCTTAGGAGTGTTTTGTTTGTTTGTTTGTTTGTTTTGCGGTACGCGGGCCTCTCACTGTTGTGGCCTCTCCCGTTGCGGAGCACAGGCTCTGGACGCGCAGGCTCAGCGGCCATGGCTCACGGGCCCAGCCGCTCCGTGGCATGTGGGATCTTCCCGGACCGGGGCACGAACCTGTGTCCCCTGCATCGGCAGGCAGACTCTCAACCACTACGCCACCAGGGAAGCCCCTTAGGAGTGTTTTGATTTGAGAAAGCCCCTCTATCCAAAATCCCAACCCTAATAATCTTAGGGCCATTCACTGTGTTATTATTTTTAAATGAACTTCTTTGATTTTAGACATTTCCCTATTTAAATAAATATCCTGAGAATGTTGTTTATTATGCCAAAATATTATATTGATCCTTAATTTCACTTTTTGAATTAACTAGTTAAAAGCAATTCCACATATAATAGCCAACTTAATTAAGATGCTTTTGTATGCAAGGAACAGGAGTCTCCCTCAAAACAAATAATACACAAAGAAGGTCTTATGGGCTCACCTAACAGAGAAGCTCTGCGATCAGTGAGCGTTTGGTCATGAGGGTTTGATAAAATTTTTCAAAATTTTATCACGAATCTTCATCTCATCCTCTACAATTTTCTCAGCTCTCTCCACAAAGATAGGTTGACTTTGTTCCCTGCTTGCCTTCCCTAATGCAAACAATATAGCTCTCAGCAATTCACAGCCCTGCCTCCTTCCTCATTCACATCCAGAGGGAGAGAGTGGGTTTCCCCCAATAATAAAATAGAAGCCTTGAGCTCCACACTGATTGGACTAGATTAGGACACACACTTACCCTTGGGCCAATCATTTTGTCAAGGGAAATGATAATACCTTGAAAGACTTAAATCTTAGAGCCCATTTGTGCTACAATGAGACGAGGTCAACTATAGGGAAGACCAGTGCACTATGTAGACCTCATGATAGACTTTAATAGATGGAGAGAGAGGTCCAGAGCTGGGACACTCACTAAGGGTAGGCCTGAGAAAGGTCTTTTAGAGTCAAGTCCTATTTACTGGGTATCTCCTGAGGACAGCAGGCATCTGTCAGTGTAGGTGATGCCATGAAAGGAGAGAAGGAGAAGAGGTCTGTAAGCAGCATATTCCACTGTGGGACTCTATCTTTTCCAGCAGTAAACTCACATCATGGACACAACCTGCCACATTTTGAGCATAATGACCAGGGTGATTGTGCTGGGTCATTGAAAATCTGTGTCATCTACATCTACAGTGAAGTTTCGCTTGCCAGTCCAGTCCAGATCCTTCTGGAAGGCTTTGCTGATCCTCTGCACCGTGGTGGAAATCATCACCCCCACCATGGCTACCCCTCCACATACCTTCTCCAGAAGATGTCTCTTTGGTTCTGATATAATTCTGTCCGGATTCTGCCTTTCCTTCTAGTCTGAAGTGAGCATATTTCTATATCACATTGAAGTTCGTTAAAAGCAACTAGGTTGCTTTCTCCTATTTCCAAAGAATTTTACCCTTACATTATCAATCCTAAAGACTTATAATCAGCCTGAACAAAGTTGGAGGTTGAAACCATTTTGCTTTTAAACACTTCATTTGCCAGAATAAATCCTCAAAATGATGAGTGCTAATAGCCCTTTTTAGTTAAACAGGACAAGCTCAACAGTGGTTTTATCCCCTGGCTGTACATTAGAAACACCTGGGTGCCTTGATCTTTCCTCAGACAACTCCGATTGAATTAGTCCAGAGTGAGAACTGGGCACCAACATTTTTTAAAAACACCCTTACTGAGATATATTTCACATATTATAAAATTCACCCATTTAAAGTAATATCTATTACATCCACAGAGTTGGCATTACCGACATTTTTAATGCCCCCCCACAAGAGTTCTAATATTCAGATAGATAGGGTTGAGAACCACTGAGCTAAAACAGATTGTTAGCCTTTGAGACAACCTAATAATCAACTGAACTGTAAGTTAAAAATTATTCTAAAAAATATTCCAGGGTTTCCCTGGTGGTGCAGTGATTAAGAGTCTGCCTGCCGATGCAGGGGACATGGGTTCGTGCCCCGGTCCGGGAGGATTCCACATGCCGCGGAGCGGCTGGGCCCGTGAGCCATGGCCGCTCAGCCTGTGCGTCCGGAGCCTGTGCTCCGCAATGGGAGAGGTCACAGCAGTGAGAGGCCCGTGTAACACACAAAAAAAAAAAAAAAAAAAAAAAAATTCCAACATTGTATAGTCTTAACAAATTAATAGATATTATTTTTTAGATCAGTTTTAGGTTCAAAACAAAATTGAGTGGACAGTTACAGAGCTAAAATTATGTTTTTTTGTTTGTTTTTTAACATCTTTATTGGAGTATAGTTGCTTCACAATGGTGTGTTAGTTTCTGCTTTATAACAAAGTGAATCAGCTATACATATACACATATCCCCATCTCTCTTCCCTCTTGCATCTCCCTCCCTCCCACTCTCCCTATCCTACCCCTCTAGGTGGACACAAAGCACTGAGCTGATCTCCCTGTGCTATGTGGCTGCTTCCCACTAGTTATTTTACATTTGGTAGTGTATATGTGTCTATGCCACTCTCTCACTTCGTCCCAGCTTACGCTTCCTCCTCCATGTGTCCTCAAGTCCATTCTCTACGTCTTTATTCCTGTCCTGCCCCTAGGTTCTTCAGAACTTTTTTTTTTTAGATTCCATATATATGTGTTAGCATATGGTATTTGTTTTTCTCTTTCTGACTTACTTCACTCTGTATGACAGTCTCTAAGTCCATCCACCTCACTACAAATAACTCAATTTCGTTTCTTTTTAGGACTGAGTAATATTCCATTGTATATATGTGCCACATCTTCTTTATCTATTCATCTGTTGATGGACACTTAGGTTGCTTCCATAAAATTATGTTTTTTAACTATCAAATTCTCTAATTTAATTGGCATTCTTGGTCTGAGAGGAAACAGAAAAGTCTTTAATAACATTCCACGTTTTCTTAGGAAAAAATTCATAAAATGGTTATTCTCCCTGCAAAGAGTTACTTTGTATTCATTTAAAATATAAGGCAGGGCTCCCCTAGTGGCGCAGTGGTTGAGAATCTGCCTGCTAATGCATGGGACACGGGTTCGAGCCCTGGTCTGGGAGGATCCCACATGCCGCAGAGCAACTGGGCCTGTGAGCCACAACTACTGAGCCTGTGCATCTGGAGCCTGTGCTCTGCAACAAGAGAGGCCGCCATACTGAGAGGCCCGCGCACCGCGATGAAGAGTGACCCCCGCTTGCCACAACTAGAGAAAGCCCTCGCACAGAAACGAAGACGCAACACAGCAAAAATAAATTAATTAATTAATAAACTCCTACCCCCAACATCTTCTTTAAATATATATATATATATATATATGTGGCAAACCAGAATAAGGTTTTCTCTCTTTTTTAAAAAGTCTGTTTTAAAACTTACTGATCAACACTTTCCTGGCTCTCTTTTGTTGGAGAAATAAAGCACTCAAACAAAATTTTAGTGATAAATAACTGAAAATATCCAATATTAATCTAATTACTACACATTCTTTTCTACCTTTGATATAAAAGATTTTAAAGTATTGTGTATGTGTATATATATGTATATACACAAACAGTATTGTCATTTGCTTTGAAAGAAATATTGATCGTCCTCAGCTAAATTTGATTTACAGAACATTTGTAAACAGAAAAGTTTTGACATGGAATATTTAGTATAAAGTATGATCTAAACTGTCATAAAGAGAAGGGTGATTACACTAGCAGTTTCTGAATCGTATTAAAGGAAATAGAAGTTTGTGTAGCCATTTGGTGAATTTAGACTGTATAGTCAACTACTTATTTCCAGGCTTCTTACCTCCAAGAGAAAAACATGCCCCACGTAGCCACTGCCTCTTCAGTTTGGGCCCCAGAATGAAACTCATGGAACAGACCTGAACGTAACCCACAGTTTGAAGTAGAAACTGCCTACTAAACCGTAGACCGTAAGTGAGAAGTAAATGTGTGTATTGTATGCCACTGAGAATTTGTGATTATTTTTACACAGAAAAAGCTAAAACAGATACATACACTAAGATAGGGAACAACAGTAGTTGAAATACCTACTTGTTGGGGTGGAGGCGGGGTGTAGAGTATGATGGGATGGGATGGGATGGGAGTGAGCTCAATTCTGAGCATATTGAATATGAGGTGCTGATGGAATTTCAAACAGTGATGCAGGAAGGGTAAGGAAGTCATCTGAACATATTTGGGAGTAAAAGCCATGGAAGGGAATGGGATCTTTAGAGGAGAGAGAACATATATGTTCATGATGGTTATACTCTCTTTATATTACTTTTTTTTTTTTTTTTTTGTGGTACGCGGGCCTCTCACTGTTGTGGCCTCTCCCGCTGCGGAGCACAGGCTCCGGATGCGCAGGCTCAGCGGCCATGGCTCACGGGCCCAGCCGCTCTGCAGCATGTGGGATCTTCCCGGACCGGGGCACGATCCCGTGTCCCCTGCATCGGCAGGCAGACTCTCAACCACTGCGCCACCAGGGAAGCCCTATATTACTCTTTTTATCAGTTTATAATTCTCCTCTTGTACCTCTTTGCCCTTGTTTTAACACACACACACACACACACACACACACACACGTCTTGCTTTTTATTTTAATTACGTGCCTCAGTTGCTCCTTCCTTCCATCTCTATTTGGCCTCCTACTCCTTTTCTCCCTGATAACTCTTCCTGGTTAATCACACACAGAAAAGATGCGGGGGGCCTTCGCCACATTTTAAGGTAGAACGACAGGCTGGGGTCATAGCCCCTGCTCACCTCAGGGGAGCAGCTGGGACTTCTCTAGTCCTACAGCTTTTCAGTCCCAAAACATAAGGGCTGGGATTCCTTGCCTGGAGTACCGTCCTCAGCCCTCCTATGTCCCTAGGGTTGCACTTTCCCAGAGTGTGATGGGGACCTGCGGTTGCATCTTCCTTTAGATTCCCCTCAATAAATGCTCTTGCAAGGTTAATGTGTGTGTGGAATCGAATCATTCCACCTTTACTTGTTCGGCACTCACTCTCCCGCTTTTCCTCCTACCTTACTGGCAACACTATTTCAATCTTCTTTGCTAGTTCCTAATTATCCACCTGATTGCTAAATACCACAGTGGCCCAGGACTCAAGCTTCTTAACCTTTGGACTTCTCTACCTATGTTCACTCACTATGAGCTCCTCCAACCACATGACTTTCAATACTATTCGTAATTGGTACCTCCAGTCTCCACCTCCTCCCTAATCCCCAGCCTCACCCAATGTCTACTTGACATTTCCATTTGGACGACTGATGGGCATCTCAACATAACATGTCAAAAACCAACCTCCTCATTGTCTGCCTACACATGCTGTATACGCAGTCCCCCCTCTTTTAGGCAATCTTTCCAGTTGTTCAGATTAAAAATCTTGCAGTCATCTGTGACTCTTCTTTTTCTTTCACATATCCCACACAGTCATCAACCAAATCCTGTTGCTCTCCTTTCATAATATATCTGGAATACAACCACTGCCATCATCCCGTGTCTAAATTATAGTGATTACCTCTCCCTGGCTTCACCCTTCCCTCCGACAGTCCATTCTCAATACAGCAGCCGAATGATCCTTCTGGAAACATAAGTCATTATCATGCCACCTCTCTACTCAAAACCCTCTAATGGTTTTTTGGTTTTGGTTTTATTTTTTACTCAGAGTAAACCTAAAGTTACTACAAAGGAACCAGGCCCTACACATTCTAACTTCCTGTTACTTCAGTGGTCTGATCTTGGAGCCCTCTAACCCTGTCCAGCAGTGAAGAGCTAAACCATCAACTCCTCAGGGCAGGCTCTGTCCTGTGGGTCTGTCGAATCAAAATCC
Organism: Aethalodelphis obliquidens; assembly: GCF_003676395.1. Taxonomy (NCBI): domain Eukaryota; kingdom Metazoa; phylum Chordata; class Mammalia; order Artiodactyla; family Delphinidae; genus Aethalodelphis; species Aethalodelphis obliquidens. Next base: position 12,148,857 of record NW_020837961.1, read on the forward strand.
TCATAGAGGTTTCATACCTTCTAAAGGTGTCTGTAGCATGAAAATGGCATCTGGTCTCAGAGAATTTATCGCCAGGAATTACAAACTTAGTCTTGTGTATTATTGTGCTGTTATTATAATTACGAAGTTATACATGAATGGCTTCACTGTGGATGGTTGAGAATAAAAATGCTGCCAAGATTCCTAGTTCATATTTTGCTTTGGAGTCCGAGCCCTTGAAAATGTGGACTGCTCACATTTCTGTACATTAATTTCTCCCAGTCGATAGCATGAAATGGAGCGAAATATCGTCAAGATTGGAAAATAAAAAATTTTAATAATTTCCCTTTAAGCGTGAACTCTTAACCTTGATTCAACTCTTGCCCACAGTCTTAAGTTGAACCTAAAAATGTTAACTCTGAAGGTGCAGGGTCAGAAACAGTACTTCTTACCACTAGTTTCTACCAATATTATATCTGGATAGCAGAGGCAGGGTTACCGTGCAACTAATCAAGCTTGAGCTTCAGGGACCCTCACTGGCATGGGCAGCTGTGGAGTGGCTGGGGGTTGCGGAGAGTTCCAGGTGGGGAAGCAAAGCCAGGTCACAATCAGGAAGCATTTCTATGTGCAAATTCAATACTACTGCACAAAGCCCGGATCTATCCCAGTGAATGGCTGTTTCTTATGAATGTTGTAGATGGTTCACCCAGTTGCTACAGAATAAAAAATTGTCTGAGGTAACCAGATTTTTTGTCTTTTATTTATGAAGTCAAATCAAATGCCAAAATTACCACTGATATTTAACGGACTATTTTGTCATAATTTGAGGATTTTAACACGTCTTTTAGCACTCTGGGAAAAATCTTAATGTATTAATTATGAGAAGTATTAGCATTTCTACTGCAGTTAGCATAACATTATGTCTCCAAAAGAGAGTAACCTAGTCATTCTTATTTGAAAAATGTGGTACTACATGTGGCAACTGAATAACTCTAAACTGAAAAGTAGTAGAAAACTATTTTCAAGAGGATTATATGATTATTCATCATATCCTCAAATCTTTATAATCGTCCCATCATCAGAAAATGTTTAGAGCCTAAATATTTCAATGAAGTATTTAAATGGTTTGTAATTGTTATTTGGTTAAGCATTTCAAAACAAGATTGTTATTTATTCACTTATTAGTAATAATATCCTACAAAGGGTTTATATCCTTATTGATTTACCTTTTGCCTCTGAAAAAGCTTCTTAGCAGGTATTGTATGTTCCTTTAAAATTATTGCTGGCTGTAAAAGTGGGCACACACACGCCAGGGTGTGCGTTAGGCAGCTTTTACAATGCTCCCCGGGTGTGCTAGGCCTCTGGGGCATAGAGCCAAAAGTGAAGCTGCCGTCATTCAACAGTATAAAATGCATACTGTGGTGTGTCATCGCAATTATTCCTTTTTATGACTGAAAAAAAGCTCCACCTTCCCTTCAGTGATTTTAAACATTAACCTTCCAGCTCTCAGAAGTACTGAAAATGGTTCAACTCTATGTTTTCCACGAACCAGATGTGGTTCATTAGCAACTGATCCCCCTCACCATGCAAACATTTTCATCCATTACAAATCCCAACTTCAAAATATGCAAGGATTTGTAAGAAAAATTTGTGGAAGAACTTTTCGAAGGTATATATTTTCTGTTAAACTGGCAAGCAAATCTGATAGGAGTATTTCCAAGAGTAAAATATTTTCTAAAGACTTGGGGTTTTCTTGGGGTGTTTCCATGACTTATACATTAATAGCTTTTATTTATAAAATTTTTTAAGATGAATAAACTCTTTCTAAATTGTTGGACTCATTTTAAAATGAAATCACTACTTCCCACAAACTTAACATCTAATAGTTGAGGGATTATCAAGGCAAATCCATAAAAACACTAGCAATGAGTTGTTTGCTAAGACTTTAAAGTTTACAAGTTAATACTCATTCTCAACTATTTTTCAACACAAGCTAGAGAAACGTGCAACAAATTCCATTTTGAATAAGAGGTACATCCTGGGGTTGAAATTATAAAAGAAGTACTTAGTGACATTGATGGGAATTGAGGAGTGACTGGTTGGATGAATCCAGAGGGAGACAGCTTAGAGCAATTTTACAGAAATACTACTGTTGCATAGAACTTTGCTGAAGAAAAAAAATGTTATATAAGGATGAGAAATGAGTATAACATTCTTAATAGAATTTATCATGGTAAAATATAATTGGGTGAGAAAGAGATTTTATACTGTCTTAAAGTTGGGAAGGCTACTAAGAAATCATTTGTTCAATTTTCTTATGTAAGGCAATCAGCTGGGTAGTTTTCCATAATCTCTTGGGATAGAATCCTTTAAAATAGTCATCCAGTTTCCCTTGAACACCTACTGTGGAAAATAAATAAATAAATAAACAAACCTCATTATTTTGTGTGGCATCCCCTTCCCCTGTTGAGTAGCTACCTAGGCTGGTATTCATAATGGGCTTAAATTTACTTTACTAGAATTTGGGCCTACCAGACTTTTTTTCTTCTGTTCGATAAAATAATATAAAGTCTACGCTTCCAAGGGCTTTACACCTGTCAAACCTCTCCTCTGCATACTTTCTCCCCTGTTCTTTTTTTCCCTAGACCAACAAATCCAACTGCTGAATAATTTCTCATTCGACATTGTTGCGTGACCCCTACCGTATTCTTTGTATACGCCTTAAGTCTATAGTGTCTTTAAACTGGAGCACCCAGTGTTAGCCATAATTCTGCCTGGCACAATGGACTTTTACTTCTGTTGATGTTATTGACCACAGTAATACGCTTTTGAAGGAGCCAACATCTACATCGGCTTTCTTAAGATCTTAGTCACATCGTTGACTTTAAATTGAACTTTCAGTCAGATGAAATGATCAGGGCATTTTTTTTTTTTTTTTTTTTTTTTGCGGTACACGGGCCTCTCACTGTTGTGGCCTCTCCCGTCGCGGAGCACAGGCTCCGGATGCGCAGGCTCAGCGGCCATGGCTCACGGGCCCAGCCGCTCCGCGGCATGTGGGATCCTCCCGGACCGGGGCACGAACCCGCGTCCCCTGCATCGGCAGGCGGACTCTCCACCACTGCGCCACCAGGGAAGCCTGATCAGGGCATTTTTAAAGAAATATTTTGTATGGCTACATTAGGTCATCTATACCTTATTCATGTGCAATCGATTTTTTTAACTTCAGTGTAGGATTTTACATCTAGGCTTATTTCATTGCATTCTTTTGTTCCATCCCTTCATTGCAGCCTGTAAAATTTTGATTTAATCATTGATAGATTAGCCAGACCACCTAGATTTATGCACTTACAAACATAATAGGACTGTCTTTCATGTAATCAGATATGTGCATACATGGAGCATGGACTTTAGAAACAATTTATCTGAGCCTCTATAAAATGGGAAAAAATGATGCTTACTTCATGAAGTCATAGTGAGGTTTAGATGAGATATTTTATGTAAAGTGCTTAAGGACAGTTTGTGGTACCTAATTTATATATTTTATTTTATTTTTTAATATATTTTAAATGTCAGTATTTCCTTCTCCACTCCAGGAGGTAGAAGCTAGCATAGTAATAGTAGAAGAAGCAAATGTGTTTTATCTCAAAAAATAGGAGAATTATTATCTCCTATTATTATCTCCTATTATCTCAAAAAATAGGAGAATTCAGAAACACTTGAAAATGAAAGCAGAGGATATGACTAGTATTGACTAATCACTGACGTATGTTAAAATTCATGGGCATCCATCTTATTTTTATGAAATGAGCAATTAAAACTACTGGATTTTGAGTTTAATAACAGGATTGAATCCATATTTGAAGTTGTTTGCTGGTACTCTATATGTATTTTATTGAGAAGAAACAAGGCTGGAGTTCAGACAGGCTGGTAACCACATTGAGCACACCTGGACAGCAATGCAGGGAAGCAGCCAGCAGGGAAAAATATTTTTTTCAGAAATTGAAAAAATGGCCACAGATGACTATGCATGTAATCAATCCATACACGATTATCAATCCATATACAAACATAAATCAATCCATATATACATAGCAAAACTTTTATTTGGTATCAGAGACACTGAGGTTGGAATTGTATCTCTTCTATCTCCCTTAACTTTGATAAAACTTTAACTACTTCACAATATTGGGGAGGGAGTGGAGATCTGAGCACACAGTATGATTTTCCTCAAGTTTGCATCATCTCACAACGGCCTTGGGCCTTAGGTATCATGACCCAGACAGCCTGGCATGGCCAAGAAGATAAAACATCCGTCAGTGCCAAGTTCTGCCTGAAGGGAGAAGTTCGGGCTTTAACTCGTTCATTTTAGTAATAATAGTAGTGAGTATTTATTGGGCACCTACTGTGTGCCATTGTTCTAACAACTTTATGGTATAATTTCACATAATCCTCACAACAATCCTCTGAGGCAGGATCTACCAAATTTCACCAAATGACGTGAAGCACTGAGAGGTTAAATAACTTGCCTGAAGTCATATAGCTGCTAAGGGATGGAGCCAGGAAGTGAACCTGGACATTCTCTCTGTAGAGTCTGTTCTTTTAATCACTAAAATAAACTAGCCTCTAGGTCAGGATTCACTGTTTTCTGATGGTTAATAATCTTTGGTGCACCCTAGACCTTTTGGGGAACAATAAAAGTGTTGAAATTAATGAATAATTGTCCTCTGAATTAAGGAAAATAAAGCTAAAAAAGTTGGAACAAATAATGCATTTGTTCCATGTAAACAGAGCTGAGAAAAAACCATGTGAGAATATTGTTAAGGCTTGTAATGGAACATCCACTGTTTCTTTTTTTTAATTTTTTAAAATTTGGTTTTTTTATTAAGGTACAATTGGCATATACATCCATTGTTTCTTTTACCCATAATTTCTTCTTCCATTTGGAAGAGGACACAAACTTTTACTCTACCCTACCCTTCAGAAGCTCCACGATTCAAATAGGAATTGCCATCATTTTATTTCGCCCCATCTCCTGACTTTAATTATTGGTCCAGAGGTGAGCACCTCACTCAGACTGGACCAATCACAGGAGTTAAATGCCCTCTCATAGTGATTTGTCTTGGACATGAGCACGTGACAAAAGCTAGGCCAAACTGGTATGCTTCCCTGCCTTTTAAAAATAGAGTAGTGAGGGCTTCCCTGGTGGCGCAGTGGTTGAGAGTCCGCCTGCCGATGCAGAGGGCACGGGTTCGTGCCCCGGTCCGGGAAGATCCCACATGCCACGGAGCGGCTGGGCCCGTGAGCCATGGCCGCTGAGCCGGCGCGTCCGGAGCCTGTGCTCCGCAACGGGAGAGGCCGCAACAGTGAGAGGCCCGCGTACCGCAAAAAAAAAAAAAAAAGAATAGTGAGTCCTGCTTGGAGTTCTCTCTTCTCCACAAAGGAGCATTTCAGAAGGAGCTTAAAAGCTGTTTGTAGCTCGGTCCCCCATATGAGAAGGTAATCATTCTTAGTAAGAGTAAAGCAAACACGTAGAGAGATGCAGAGGAAAATATGGAAAAAGGGAGAGAGAGAGTCATTACGACATTCAAATCCTCAGGTCTACATGTTCCTGACCTTTACAAAATTTGCCTAGGTAAACCAGTAAATTCCCTTTTTGCCTAAACAGTTTGAGTTTAATTTCTGTCTCTTACAATCAAATGAGTCTTACTGCAAATACCACTTGGCTAAAATAGCCATACTCTCAGGCTTATTGAGGGTCTTATCCTAGGGCTAACTAAGGTTAGTAGAAAGCTGCCTACTTGGATATCAGAGTCTTGACTCCTCTTCAGATTCACTTTTACTGAGTTGCACCCCAGTGCTAAGTCCTTAGATTTAATCAAGGGTTTAAAGCAACTTACAAATAAATCATTCACAACACTGACGTTGCTGAAGATACTGTGTATCCCTTGGCCACGCCCCCCATATAAAACTCCACAGGAGAATTTTTTCCAAAACGTAGACCAGAGCTTTGCTTCTCTTAAATGAACTGTTATGTTTTCAACTTACGGAAAAAAAGAGACATATGAATTAAAAGAAATCATATTCATTAAAATGGGATGGATAGGTCATTTTAGGAGACTTCCATAATACAGTGGAAGCACATTGATTTGGAGACAGACTCCTGGGTTTGAGTCCCTAAATTCAGCCTACACGTTTCCCAGCTGAATGGTCTCTAGCAGATTACTTAGTCTCTCTGGACCTCAGTTTTCTCTTCTGTAAAATAGGGCTCTTAATATTAGCCTTAACTAGGTTAAAACGGTATTGTAAAAATACTTTGTAAATTGTAAAGCACTGTATCGATTTTTAGCTACATTGTCTCACAATCAAACTGGAATTTTCTCTTATACACAAGGTGATTTCTTTAGGAAGAAATATTTTTGTTTTTCACCAGAAGTTTATACTGCTTAAAAAATAACATAATCCTACTCATCTTTAAAGAGCTTAAATTAAATCCTGGTCAGAACCATGAGTTGTAGCTCCATTTTACACTGGAGGCAAATAGAAGATTATGGAGAGGAAAAGGCAAGCAAGTCACTGAGGGCTGTAAAGGACAGCAAGACTATATGCAAATGAAAAGCTGGAGCTCTAGGCTGCCAGGTCTTTACTGGAAGGCAAAGCCACATCACGGACTTGACAACTCACTGTCTTTTCTCCTGCTGTTTGTTCAAAATCTCTACCCTGAGCCCACCCTAAAATACAAGGACTGAAGTTTTAAAAAGGAAGCTTCCTCTGTTGTTTGGCAAAGATCAATATTGAGAGTGAGGGGTAGTAATTGGCAACAGCGTCATTGATTTAGACCCCGAGCCACATGCATTTTGTGTGCATCTATTGCTGATCCGTGGGACAGAGAGGGTGCAGAATTTAGTTTCTTCTTCTTTAACTGAGTGTTGCTTAGTTTTTCTGCCAGCGTTGCAAGAACACTGCTAAAAGGCACAAAAGCTCACGGAGGTGTCAAACAGCAGGGATGAGAGGCTGAGCTTTCCCTCATCCGTGAAGGAGTCAATTAAAGAACAAAGACAACTCTTGGGTTTTAAGATCACCAGTCCAAGTTGTTCCAGGATTCTCATGTGTATTTCCAGTTCAATCTCCTTATATTTCTTCTTTATTCCAAAAAAAAATGTAATGATGTGGTGCTTTTTGTGCTTTTAAGAGCACAGTTATAAAACATTTAGTTTTTTCTTGTATTTTGTAACCCTGTGTGCTTCTGTTTAATCCTATCCCCATAGGAACTATTCTGAGATTAAACAACAACCGGTATCGGGAAAACTTTAAGGATAGCTCTCCAGTGCTTAACTAACATCATTTAAATCTCCTAGAAATTACATGTTCTAAGCTTTATCTTTCTTTCTGCTAATGATTTCTTGTGTGTTCAGGCACCCAGGGAGCTGAGAAGGAACAAAGCACACCCTCTGTCAAGAGCTCTTTCATTGTTGGTCAGATTAGGAATGACTTCAACTTCCTATGTCAAGTGCACACTGTAAACTAATCTTTGTTTCTGCAATTTAGATAAGATTATTTCAAGAGATGTCAGTTTCAGTATTGGATTTTCTTTCTTTCTTGGACTGGTGTTCTTTTTGGCCAATGATCTATGTGACTGTCATCTGACATAAATTTACCATATCTGAATTATATCTCGTGGGCTTATGCCAGGAGCAAAACGTTATTTGTGTTTATATCAATAGGTGAACTTTAAAGGTGTGTCTGTTGACTTTTTTGAACATCAACAAAGTACAGCAATATTCTTTGGGTTAGTTAATAAACTCCTAACTGAACACATGTGATGTGTGCAAACTGTCTTTAAAGACATACATATGTGTTCATTTCGTATTCATTTCCACTTTTCTCTAAATTTATATGTCAATTTTAAACAATATACTGGACTGTCATTATATGCCATTATCCTGACTCAATATTTAAGTGGCTACAAAGATAAATTCCATTTCAATTTAAAGGAAATGTCAGGAATATTTTTATGTTATACAGGCCAAGATTACCTCATATACTACTCATTCCATCATATATATTATCCATCAAATATATTATACCTGAAGCAGAAAGTATGCATGTCATTCAAATAAATATCTATAAAAATGAAACTAAAAGAAAAACTTAAAACAAAGGAGTAGTCACAACAGCAGTCCTTGCCTGAGATCTCAGCTGGTCAATGAAGCCCAACAAAAAATATTACCTATTAATAGAACTAAATGTCTACCACAGATTTCAGGAGTGAAGCACTTTGCTTATTTCTAGGTTTAATTACAGAGACAAAAACGACCAGAATGCAATAAATGTAAAATGAAACTCTAATCTTAAGATTAAAGGTGGAGGCTACAATATTCCTAGGCAGTAGATCTGATTTTAAAAGATATCTAAAATGTATCTAAGGGAAACATAAATGAAAATGTAAATGAAGTGTCCCCTGTGTAATAAAGAACCTACAATTTAGCGTTTAAAATTATTAGCTGCCATAGTTGCTTACAGTTTTGTTGAAATTATATTATGTGTAGGTGAATCTGAAATAGGGTATTTGGAACTGCATATAATTCTTTTTTATCTACTAGTCATGTCTGAAAGCTAGAAAACTGTCATCAGAAAATTGGTTTCTTAGGAAAAGATCTTTCCAAAATTACCTATTTTTAGAAATTAAAATTAGATAGCCTGGTTGCATTAACAGAGGCATTAGGAGATGAAAATTAAATGTGGTTTGGGAAATAACTAAAGAATAAATTAACCTAAGAATCTTTCTACCTATATTCTAGATCCCATCTCAATTTTTCAGAAATCCTGTTCCATCAGTTATCGTCTCTTCCCTCAAATTTCACATCTAAAAACTAAACAAATAGATGAAAACCAGCATTCCACACTCTTGTTCTTCTCTATGTACTATCCTGGTTTTCACTCACATCTAAGTCTTCGTGATCATGGTATCTCCCCTGCCAGGTAAGTATTCTCATATCTAAGTCTTAATAATCTATACCCTTTAACTTTCCTCCACTTGTACTTCACTTCTCAACCCAATGCAACCTGACTTTGACACCATCACTGCACTGAAAGTTCACTCTGATGTTAAGGTAACCTCCAAAGTGACAAAGTTAGTGGATACTGTTAATCCTTAAATTCCTTGACCTCCAGACAGCTATTGAAACTCTAGGTTTTCAAGCCCCCAACACTCTCGCCTTGATTATCTTCATCTGCAGAGATTTCTTCTCATTCCTCTGTCAATTTTCTCTTCTTAAACAATCTAGTCTCATCAGGCAAGCTCATTTATATCAGCAACTTTATTTATCTTTCATATGCTAATGACTCCCACTTTTGTAATTCCACCCTCATCTTACTCCTAGGCTTCAGACCTAAACTGCTTTCATAATGATTTCAGGATGTCTTCATGTGGATGACATAACCATATCTAGCTGAACTCACCCAAATTCATTGTTTGTCCTCAGCTCCCTTCCAAGCCTTTTTGATTTCTATCCCCAATCTCTGTTAATAGTTCACAGCTTTGCAATGGTCTAAGCCAGAAGATTTTGGGTGATCCTTCTTTCCTCTCTCTCAAATTATTATTTACTAGATCACTAAAACCCTACTAATTATAGTCTTGACTTTGTCTAGCCCCATTGTCAATACCACAGTGCATACCATTACTTATAATAAATATTGCAAGGGAGATTGCCACAGTGGCTGAACTGGCCGGTTTTCTTCACCTCTTCATACTCCTGTCTGTCTGCACATTAATGACACTGTTATTTTTCTAGAAAAACAAAAGGTGGGCCCACCACAGTTCCAGGCTCCCCTGCTACCAACCTGTTTATACCATTTTGGCATTCTTTTGCCTGCAGGGGGCCAGCCAGTATTTCTGTTTATCACATAAATGCTTTACAATTAATCAGAAATCTGCCTGTTCTTCCAGCCTCATTTTCCATCTCTCTATATTTTCACCCTATTCTTTCACCTCTTTCCTTTGCTTTCTGAATGACCATTGGCAGCTCTAGATCTATATCATCCATAAGCTAGAAATCTCAGAGAAAAGAAAATCCCTCTTTCATACTTTCTCAGTAAAGTCCTGGGGAAGTTCTGAGTGGCTCTGCTTGAGTCATTTGACTGATGAACCAATCCGTGTGGCCAAGGGATTTCAGGGCTCTGATGAGTCAGGTTGGCTTGTGTGTCCACCTTTGTGGGGAGAAGTCTGCTCCACCTAAGTTTCATGGAATAGCTCTCTCATTATGAGCAGCTCTGTTTCCAGAATCACGGGAAGAAAATGGCTACCAAGGAACTGCTACAAGAAAAAGGAAGAAGTTGGGGAGGCCACACCATGTACTTTCTGGAAGCACAGGATGATTTCTTAGCACGGCACCTCCATTTCCCTCTTCAGCTCAAGTAAACAGGCATTCAGCTAGGGATAGGAAGTGAACTCCAGTCTTAATAAATCATTTTCTTTCTGAAAAATCACCATTTCCACCTAAGACATATTGTGGCGAAAGGGACTATATTGCGTAATTCTATCTTTATTTTTATGTTTTCTTTCAGTCTAATTGTTCCACATTCTATGTGGAAAAGGAGCACGCTTCAGAGTTAGGTGGGAATCAGTCACAGTCAGCTCCGGTCTTCCCTTTTACTTTCCCTACTCTTTTCCAACTTTCTACTCTCTTCCTTACTATAACCTCCTTATTCCAGTTCCCCAAACAAAAAAGTAAGCAAATAGTTCAATCAAATGGTATTGAATTCAGATTCAACAAATGTTACTGAGGACTTATCATGTACCACATGCCAAATCTCAAAAGTATGAATTGTGTATTACTGTTGTCCAGGTGATGTACCAGCTTATCAGGGGCCAGGAAAAAAAATAATTCTGAGATGTGCTCTGGCAGCTCTTAGGTGGCAAAATAGATGTTCATGGTATTCAGATAAATAAAATATATTTGTGTTTGGGTTTGTTTAAAATCTATTTTCCTGTGAACAGTACACAGCTCATGGGACTTGTTCCCCCGTTTGCCTCACACTTGTCCTTCTGTTCTCTCCATTCCTCTTTACCATTTTTCTTCTTCTTTTCCCTATTTTCAGTTTCGTGGGAAAGGAAAAAATATAGTCTACCCTTGATTTTATTATAATTGTTATAGCCCTCTTTCCAACTCTTTTTAAAACCTTCTGAATCTTCCTTCCATTGTAAATAAATTCCCCTATTTCTTCAATATTTTTGCAGGATGACTTATCTGGAATATAACTCAGCATCGAGGACACCTCTCACATTGCATCTTTCTCCAGTGGGGGAAGCTCGTTTTCTCATCTTCCGTGAGCAACAGGACAAGAGGTGTTTACCCTTCTCCAGATTCCCCATCACCGTTATCACAGGAATACTGCATCATCCTTATGTAAAGGTACATAGGGGTTAAAATCGAAGGCTTTCGAGCCAGAATGCCTGAGTTGAAATTCTAACTCTGGCAGGTACCAGCTGTCTAACTACAAGCAAGTGATAATCAAGATTTATACATCTATGTTATGGCTTCCCTGGTGGCGCAGCAGTTGAGAGTCCACCTGCCGATGCAGGGGACGCGGGTTCGTGCCCCGGTCCGGGAGGATCCCGCATGCCGCGGAGCGGCTGGGCCCGTGAGCCATGGCCGCTGAGCCTGCGCGTCCGGAGCCTGTGCTCCGCAATGGGAGAGGCCACAACAGTGAGAAAAAGATTTATACATCTATGTTAACGACTCATTTGAATACCTAGGCCAATCCAATACATTGGATCTCTGCGATTTCAATGACCTTAATCTCCGCTCATTCCCGGTACTAATTCTGAATCTTGTCAGCTCTGGTCCTCCTCAAAAATTTGAGACTCCGGAGGCTACCGGGAAGATGACGCAAGAGTAAGACGCGGAGATCACCTTCCTCTCCACAGATACACCAGAAATACATCTACACATGGAACAACTCCTACAGAACACCTACTGAACGCCGGCATAAGACCTCAGACCTCCCAAAAGGCAAGAACCCCGCCACGTACCCGGGCCCCCCCAGACCCGGGTAGGGCAAAAGAAAAAAGACTAAACAGAGACAAAACAACAGGGACGGGACCTGCACCAGTGGGAGGGGGCTGTGAAGAAGGAAAAGTTTCTACACACTACGAAGCCCCTTCGCGGGCGGAGACTGCGGGGGGCGGAGGGGGAAACTTCGGAGCCACAAAGGAGAGCGCAGCAACAGGGGTGCGGCGGGCAAAGCCGAGAGATTCCCGCACAGAGGGTCAGCGCCGACCGGCACTCACCAGCCCCAGAGGCTTGTCTGCTCACCCGCCGGGGCGGGCGGGGCTGGGAGCTGAGGCTCGGGCTTCGGTCCAACCGCAGGGAGAGGACTGGGGTTGGCGGCGTCAACACAGCCTGCAGGGGGTTAGTGTACCACGGCTAGCCGGGAGGGAGTCCGGGGAAAAGTCTGGAGCTGCCAGAGGCAACAGACTTTTTCTTACCTCTCTGTTTCCTGGTGCGCGAGGAGAGGGGATTAAGAGCGCTGCTTAGAGGAGCTCCAGAGACGGGCGCGAGCCGCGGCTAAAGGCGCGGACCCCAGAGACGGGCATGAGACGCCAAGGCTGCTGCTGCCGCCACCAAGAAGCCTGGGTGCGAGCACAGGTCACTATCCACACCCCGCTTCCGGGGAGCCTGTGCAGCCCGCCACTGCCAGGGTCCCGGGATCCACGGGCAACTCCTCCGGGAGAACGCACGGCGCGCCTCACGCTGATGCAACGTCACGCCGGCCTCTGACGCCGCAGGCCCGCCCCGCACGCCGTGCCCCTCCCTCCCCCTCGGCCTGAGTGAGCCAGAGCCCCCGCATCAGCGGCTCCTTTAACCCCGTCCGGTCTGAGCGAAGAACAGACGCCCTCCGGCAACCTACACGCAGAGGCGGGGCCAAATCCAAAGCTGAGCCGCTGGGAGCTGTGAGAACAAAGAAGAGAAAGGGAAATCTCTCCCAGCAGCCTCAGGAGCAGCGGATTAAAGCTCCACAATCAACTTGATGTACCTGCAGCTGTGGAATACATGAATAGACAGCGAATCATCCCAAATTAAGGAGGTGGGCTTTGAGAGCAAGATTTATTATTTTTTCCCCTTTTCCTCTTTTTGTGAGTGTGTACGTGTATGCTTCTGTGTGAGATTTTGTCTGTATAGTTTTGCTTCCACCATCTGTCCTAGGGTTCTACCCGTCCAGGATTTTTTGTTTGTTTTTTAAATTTTTTTTCTTTTTTTCTCTTAATAATTATTTTTTTATTTTAATAACTTTATTATATTTTATCTTACTTTATTTTATTTTACTTTATCTCCTTTCTTTTTTCCTTCCTTCCCTCCTTCCTTCCTCCCTCCCTCCCTCCTTTCTTTCTTTCTTTCTCTCTTTCTAATTCTACTAATTCTTTCTTTCTACTTTTTCTCCCTTTTATTCTGAGCCGTGTGGATGAAAGGCTCTTGGTGCAGCAGCCAGGAGTCAGTGCTGTGCCTCTGAGGTGGGAGAGCCAACTTCAGGACACTGGTCCACAAGAGACCTCCCAGCTCCACATAATATCAAACGGCGAAAATCTCCCAGAGATCTCCATCTCAACACCAGCACCCAGCTTCACTCAACGACCAGAAAGCTACAGTGCTGGACATCCTATGCCAAACAACTAGCAAGACAGGAACACAACCCCACCCATTAGCAAAGAGGCTGCCTAAAATCATAATAAGGCCACAGACACCCCAAAACACACCACCAGACGTGGACCTGCCCACCAGAAAGACAAGATCCACCCTCATCCACCAGAACACAGGCACTAGTCCCCTCCACCAGGAAGCCTACACAACCCACTGAACCAACCTTAGCCACTGGGGACAGACACCCAAAACAAGGGGAACTACGAACCTTCAGCCTGCAAAAAGGAGACCCCAAACACAGTAAGATAAGCAAAATGAGAAGACAGAAAAACACACAGCACATGAAGGAGCAAGATAAAAACCCACCAGACCTAACAAATGAAGAGGAAATAGGCAGTCTACCTGAAAAAGAATTCAGAATAATGATAGTAAAGATGATCCAAAATCTTGGAAATAGAATACAGAAAATGCAAGAAACATTTAACAAGGACCTAGAAGAACTAAAGATGAAAAAACCGACAATGAACAACACAATAAATGAAATTTCAAATACTCTAGATGGGATCAATAGCAGAATAACTGAGGCGGAAGAATGGATAAGCAACATGGAAGATAAAATAGTGGAAATAACTACTGCAGAGCAGAATAAAGAAAAAAGAATGAAGAGAACTGAGGACAGTCTCAGAGACCTCTGGGACAACATCAAACGCACTAACATTCGAATTATAGGGGTTCCAGAAGAAGAAGAGAAAAAGAAAGGGACTGAGAAAATATTTGAAGAGATTATAGTTGAAAACTTCCCTAATATGGGAAAGGAAATAGTTAATCAAGTCCAGGAAGCACAGAGAGTCCCATACAGGATAAATACAAGGAGAAATACACCAAGACACATATTAATCAAACTGTCAAAAATTAAATACAAAGAAAACATATTAAAAGCAGCAAGGGAAAAACAACAAATAACACACAAGGGAATCCCCATAAGGTTAACAGCTGATATTTCAGCAGAAACTCTGCAAGACAGAAGGGACTGGCAGGACATATTTAAAGTGCTGAAGGAGAAAAACATGCAACCAAGATTACCCTACCCAGCGAGGATCTCATTCAGATTTGATGGAGAAATTAAAACCTTTACAGACAAGCAAAAGCTGAAAGAGTTCAGCACCACCAAACCAGCTCTACAACAACTGCTAAAGGAACTTCTCTAGGCAAGAAACACAAAAGAAGGAAAAGACCTACAATAACGAATCCAAAACAATTAAGAAAATGGGAATAGGAACATACATATCGATAATTACCTTAAATGTAAATGAAATAAATGCTCCCACCAAAAGACACAGATTGGCTGAATGGATACAAAAACAAGACCCATATATTTGCGGTCTACAAGAGACCCACTTCAGACCTAGAGACACATACAGACTGAAAGTGAGGGGATGGAAAAAGATATTTCATGCAAATGGAAACCAAAAGAAAGCTGGAGTAGCAATTCTCATATCAGACAAAATAGACTTTAAAATAAAGACTATTAGAAGAGACAAAGATGGACACTACATAATGATCAAGGGATCGATCCAAGAAGAAGATATAACAATTGTAAATATTTATGTACCCAACATAGGAGCACCTCAATACATAAGGCAATTACTAACAGCCATAAAAGGGGAAATCAACAGTAACACATTCATAGTAGGGGACTTTAACACCCCACTTTCACCAATGGACAGATCATCCAAAATGAAAATAAATAAGGAGACACAAGCTTTAAATGATACATTAAACAAGATGGACTGAATTGATATTTATAAGACATTCCATCCAAAAACAACAGAATACACATTTTTCTCAAGTGCTCATGGAACATTCTCCAGGATAGATCATATCTTGGGTCACAAATCAAGCCTTGGTAAATTTAAGAAAATTGAAATTGTATCAAGTATCTTTTCCGACCACAACACTATGAGACTAGATATCAATTACAGGAAAAGATCTGTAAAAAATACAAACACATTGAGGCTAAACAATACACTACTTAATAACGAAGTGATCACTGAAGAAATCGAAGAGGAAATAAAAAAATACCTGGAAACAAATGACAATGGAGACACGATGACCCAAAATCTATGGGATGCAGCAAAAGCAGTTCTAAGAGGGAAGTTTATAGCAACACAATCCTACCTTATGAAACGGGAAACATCTCAAATAAACAACCTAACCTTGCACCTAAAGCAATTAGAGAAAGAAGAACAAAAAAACCCCAAAGTTAGCAGAAGGAAAGAAATCATAAAAATCGGATCAGAAATAAATGAAAAAGAAATGAAGGAAACAACAGCAAAGATCAATAAAACTAAAAGCTGGTTCTTTGAGAAAATAAACAAAATTGATAAACCATTAGCCAGACTCATCAAGAAAAAAAGGGAGAAAATTCAAATAAATAGAATTAGAAATGAAAAAGAAGTAACAACAGCAACTGCAGAAATACAAAGGATCATGAGAGATTACTACAAGCAACTCTATGCCAATAAAATGGACAACCTGGAAGAAATCAACAAATTCTTAGAAATGCACAACCTGCCAAGACTGAATCAGGAAGAAATAGAAAATATGAACAGACCAATCACAAGCACTGAAATTGAAATCTGTGATTAAAAATCTTCCAACAAACAAAAGCCCAGGACCAGATGGCTTCACAGGCGAATTCTATCAAACATTTAGAGAAGAGCTAACACCTATCCTTCTCAAACTCTTCCAAAATATAGCAGAGGGAGGAACACTCCCAAACTCATTTTATGAGGCCACCATCACCCTGATACCAAAACCAGACAAGGATGTCACAAAGAAAGAAAACTACAGGCCAATATCACTGACGAACATAGATGCAAAAATCCTCAACAAAATACTAGCAAACAGAATCCAACAGCACATTAAATGATCATACACCATGATCAAGTGGGGTTTATTCCAGGAATGCAAGGATTCTTCAATATACGCAAATCATCAACGTGATACACCATATTAACAAACTGAAGTAGAAAAACCATATGATCACCTCAATAGATGCAGAGAAAGCTTTCGACAAAATTCAACACCCATTTATGATAACCCTGCAGAAAGTACTCATAGAGGGAACTTTCCTCAACATAATAAAGGCCATATATGACAAACCCACAGCCAACATCGTCCTCAGTGGTGAAAAACTGAAAGCATTTCCACTAAGATCAGGAACAACACAAGGTTGCCCACTCTCACCACTCTTATTCAGCATAGTATTGGAAGTTTTAGCCACAGCAATCAGAGAAGAAAAGGAAATAAAAGGAATACAAATCAGAAAAGAAGAAGTAAAGCAGTCACTGTTTGCAGACGACATGATACTATATATAGAGAATCCTAAAGATGCTACCAGAAAACTACTAGAGCTAATCAATGAATTTGGTAAAGTAGCAGGATACAAAATTAATGCACAGAAATCTCTTGCATTCCTATACACTAATGATGAAAAATCTGAAAGTGAAATCAAGAAAACACTCCCATTTACCATTGCAACAAAAAGAATAAAATATCTAGGAATAAACCTACCTAAGGAGACAGAAGGCCTGTATGCAGAAAATTATAAGACACTGATGAAAGAAATTAAAGATGATACAAATAGATGAAGAGATATACCATGTTCTTGGATTGGAAGAATCAACATTGTGAAAATGACTCTACTACCCAAAGCAATCTACAGATTCAATGCAATCCCTTTCAAACTACCACTGGCATTTTTCACAGAACTAGAAAAAAAACTTTCACAATTTGTATGGAAACACAAAAGACCCCGAATAGCCAAAACAATCTTAAGAATGAAAAACGGAGCTGGAGGAATCAGGCTCCCTGACTTCAGACTATACTACAAAGCTACAGTAATCAAGACAGTATGGTACTGGCACAAAAACAGAAAGATAGATCAATGGAACAGGATAGAAAGCCCAGAGATAAACCCACGCACATATGGTCACCTTATCTTTGATAAAGGAGGCAGGAATATACAGTGGAGAAATGACAGCCTCTTCAATAAGTGGTGCTGGGAAAACTGGACAGGTACATGTAAATGTATGAGATTAGGTCACTCCCTAACACCATACACAAAAATAAGCTCAAAATGGATTAAAGACCTAAATGTAAGGCCAGAAACTATCTAACTCTTAGAGGAAAACATAGGCAGAACACTCTATGACATAAATCACAGCAAGATCCTTTTTGACCCACCTCCTAGAGAAATGGAAATAAAAACAAAAATAAACCAGTGGGACCTAATGAAACTTCAAAGCTTTTGCACAGCAAAGGAAACCATAAACAAGACCAAAAGGCAACCCTCAGAATGGGAGAAAATATTTGCAAATGAAGCAACTGACAAAGGATTAATATCCAAAATTTATAAGCAGCTCATGCAGCTCAATAACAAAAAACCAAACAACCCAATCCAAAAATGGGCAGAAGACCTAAACAGACATTTCTCCAAAGAAGATATACAGACTGCCAACAAACACATGAAAGAATGCTCAACATCAGTAATCATTAGAGAAATGCAAATCAAAACTACAATGAGATATCATCTCACACCAGTCAGAATGGCCATCATCAAAAAATCTAGAAACAATAAATGCTGGTGAGGGTGTGGAGAAAAGGGAACCCACTTGCACTGCTGGTGGGAATGTAAGTTGATACAGCCACTGTGGAGAACAGTATGGAGGTTCCTTAAAAACTACAAATAGAACTACCATATGACCTAGCAATCCCACTACTGGGCATATACCCTGAGAAAACTATAATTCAAAAAGAGTCATGTACCATAATCTTCATTGCAGCTCTATTTACAATAGCCTGGAGATGGAAACAACCTAATTGTCCATCATCAGATGAATGGATAAAGAAGATGTGGCACATATATACAGTGGAATATTACTCAGCCATAAAAAGAAACGAAATTGAGCTATTTGTAATGAGGTGGATAGACCTAGAGTCTGTCATACAGAGTGAAGTAAGTCAGAAAGAGAAAGACAAATACCGTATGCTGACACATATATATGGAATTTAAGGGGAAAAAATGTCATGAAGTACCTAGGGGTAAGACAGGAATAAAGACACAGACCTATTAGAGAATGGACTTGAGGATATGGGGAGGGGGAAGGGTAAGCTGTGACAAAGCGAGAGAGAGGCATGGACATATATACACTACCAAACGTAAGGTAGATAGCTAGTGGGAAGCAGCCGCATAGCACAGGGAGATCAGCTCGGTGCTTTGTGACCTCCTAGAAGGGTGGGATAGGGAGGGTGGGAGGGAGGGAGACGCAAGAGGGAAGAGATATGGGAACATATGTATATGTATAACTGATTCACTTTGTTATAAAGCAGAAACTAACACCCATTGTAAAGCAATTATACTCCAATAAAGATGTAAAAAAAAAAAATTTGAGACTCCAAATACCCAACTTTTTACCTCTTTATACTCACTACCTGCTCTCATACAATGAAAGACCTTTACAATGAAAGTCCTTTGTTCTTATGATTTCTTCTACTCTTTCAGTCTCTTTCTAGCCTCTCACCCATCCCTGCATGGTTGGAAACTTCTGTTTGATCGTGAAAAGTATTGTTCCACTAGTCACACTGATGTTTGGGGATTTTTTAAGAGGATAAAAGCATCAACTAGGGCTTCCCTGGTGGCGCAGTGGTTGGGGGTCTGCCTGCCGATGCAGGGGACACGGGTTTGTGCCCGGGTCCGGGAAGATCCCACATGCCGCGGAGCAGCTGGGCCCGTGAGCCATGGCCGCTGAGCCTGCGCGTCCGGAGCCTGTGATCTGCAACGGGAGAGGCCCGCGTACTGCAAAAAAAAAAAAAAAAAAAAAGCATCAACTAGAATATCCTTACTTTATTTTCATTTATTTCTTTTGTTGCCAAACTTGTACTTTATCCCCAGTAATATAAACTCAAGGCAGTGAAAGGAGTTGGTAATGGCATTTCTAGTACAAATGATATTTAAAATGACTATCTTGCCAACTTTGCTCAGTATTAGGGTAACTGAAAACTGTTCATAGATGAAGGAAAAAAGAAGAAAGTTATCCTTTTCCATTTACTTATTAGAGTGTGAGATTGCACTTGAATAATCATCACACACTGGAACACTGTCATGAAGTAAAACATTGACAAATAAATGAGGGTAAAAACCTACACAATGACAGTAAAAGAATATTAGAATTTCCTTTTTCATTCAATTATAATTTTGGCACCGTTGCTTATTTGATTCTTGGAAAACTAGGGCCAGATTTATGACTACCAAACAATCCACTTGGCTTTTGCAATTAACCTGAAATTCTACATTACTCTCTATTTCGATTATTCTCTTAAAATCAAACATATTACAACTATTTTGATTTTGAGATTGAAGTTGGACAATAGGTAAATGCATGTGAAACTCTAGTGTTGATACAAGTAAATCCTATTCCTGGCCTTCAAATTGTGTATTTTGAGAAAATGGCAGTAAATAGCACAAACTAAATCTTAAAATGGTTTTCTGGTAAAATATTTCATTACATACTTCACCTGTGTTACACCACTTGTTTACAGTAATAAAACTCACATGTGCTAGAGAATATTATCTATTGATATTTTAATCACTCTGCTTATCTTTCCATCCCCTCTTCTCCTCCCTATCTTTGAAGACTGTGTTTTAGAGCAGCGTAAGGGTTAGACTAAGAATGATGAGTCCCAGATAATGTTCTGGTCTTTTACAACTAAACAGCTATTGCATAGATTACCAAGAAGGTAGGGTTGTGGTCAAATCATGTATAGTCAATTCACCTAATATTTTTCTTCCTTGATATGTTAGCTTCTATCTGTTGGAAGCATGTGAAAACTTACCTATATTCTCAGCTCTTTGGAAACTTCACTACGAAAGTTTCACAATAACCTGGTATTATTTCTTTAAATTGTATATTTGATAGCATTCGAGTTGAGAAACATTTTTAACCCTGATGAAATTTCAGGGATGACTTTATGACCTGACAGTAACATAAATGGGTATGTTTTGAAAATAAAGAAAAATCTCTTAATTGCAAAGAGATTCCATGTATTTTCTTGAATGATTCTGATGAGGTCTGGCTCCTTCGTTTCATTAGAAAGGGGAGTGGGAATCAAAGGAGCTTGACAGTTGGTTGACGTGGATGCCTAGCTACTAAATCATTGCATTCATGCTAAGACCTCCTATGTGCTCCCATTAAATCCCATTCAGCTCATGAGGTAATATATGTACTGTAGCCTATGGCTGGGTTAGCGCTGTTTTTTTTTTTTCCTCCCCTGTTAAATTCTCACAAACTCACATTCCTCTAGGCTTTCCTTTTAAGTTTTACATTTACTACGGTTAGATCTCAAAAAACAAATGTTGAGAAAAAAAGAAAGCTGTAGAAATATATTTACAGGGTGATATCATACTATGTATATATATATATATATTTTTTTTTTTTTTAATATAAAATTGTATTTTAAAATACACACCAAGCTCATGATCATAGTTGCCTCTGGAAAGATTCAATGGTAATAGGACTGAGGTTGGTTGTCAAAGAGGATTTCAACTGCATCTGTAAAATGTTGTCATTGTTTTTAAGGCATGAAACCTCTTGATTTGGAAAGGGAGTGAGGTAGTGATAGAGTAGTGGTTAAGTATACTGGGTCTGGAGAGAGACTGCCTGTGTTTGAACCTGCCACTTACTACATGACCAGAGGAAAGTCACTGAACCTTCTAGTGCATCAGTTTCCTAATGAGTAAAATGGTGCTTAACAATAAATAGTTCCTACCTTATTGGCTTGTTGTGAGAAGTAAATGAGGTAATACAGGAAAAGTGTTTAGAATGGTTCTTAGAACACAGTAAGTATTCAATAAATTAATTAGTAATTTTTTTAATCTCAAAATTTTGTCTACAGGATTGTCTTTTTTAATTAAAAGAACCTTTAGGAAATAGATTTATTACTGGATAAATAGCAGCAATGTGCATATATAACAATTATAAACATGTTTAATTATTTACCGAAGCTGCAGGAGGGGAACTTCAGTAACATATTTCCATATTTCACTCCAAGTATTGAGGCCACTTTCAATTCTCTCTTCTATCCTCATTCTCAAGGATTCTCAGTAATTCAGCTGTCTGATCTTTCTGTCTTCTACTTTTTACAACATCTTTCTTCTTATTTCTGAATCTACATAGTACAACGCAAATAGCTCTGAACACAAGCACAGCAAGTCTGCATTTCTTCTTTGGCGACAGTAGCTTTAGTATTAACTGAAAGGCAGGGTAGATAATGTGACACGCGCTTTACTTTCAGCAGACTTGTTAATATCAGCTCTGAATTTTTCATGACGGCTTCGGTAACCTGTAGCCTGGAGCTGAAGCTCTGGGGGTTTCCACCACAAAGAGGTAGATCAGCTGAGCTCTCACTTCCCATCTGGCACTGGGTGACAGGGACAGTCAGGGGGGCTGCAGGAAACCTGAAGAAGAAGAAAGCTGATGTGGGACACCCATTGTAGTGCATCAAAGGCTAAACATGTGCTGTTGTATGGATGTATCTTTGAGACACTTGTTTATCACTGGCTTCAGAATCTACTTAGCCAATGTGTTTAACGTTAGAGTCACAAGAACAGCTGCCGCTCGTGTAAGTAATACCCTCATACGCAGTGGCATCCTGATTTGCCAAACCAGATTCAGGACCTCTCTGCAGTGAATGTTTGATGCTGTCTGGCATGCTTCTTATTTACCCACATAGGCAGGCGTACACGTGCAGGCACACACACAGACGCACACGATCACGATTCGGAGCTGTTTGAAATTGTAAACCATTTTAACTCTGTCCCAAAAGTAACAAAATGATCTCAAAGTTCTCACAAAAGCTGTATTTTATGTCTGAAGGTCAAAAACAAAAAGTTTTTTGAAAGGGATCGGAGGCTCAAATGTAATCATATGTGGAAAGTCAAAAATAGTAAAAAAAAAAATTTTTTAAGACAAAATTTGAGCATTTACCTTCCTTGAGTCTTATGGTGGTTCTATCATATTTACTGAAATATATAGTTGCCCACTTATTTGTAGGAAGTTGGATCCCTATATACTTGATTTTATTTTTAATAACTGTAACAATTCAGATTTGCTCTGGACACACCCAAACTGCAATTCTTAGAATGCAGGAGTATTTACAAGCACACCAGGAGGAAGCCAGTTCTCTTAATTGCAGTATTCTCTGGTCACACCCTTTGCTTCTGTTCTATCAAGAAAGAAGTTAAGTAAATAATGCTTGGTTTGTACGTGGAAAAAAAATTTGTAGAGCTAATAATACTCCAGCCTTGAATGAGAAACAATGAAAAAGTAAATATATATGTTGCTACTATAATTTTTTTGGTAATTTTTCATCAACAGAAGGAACCAGGTCAACTTTTTGAACTAATTTTTATTTTGATCTTCTTCTTAAATTATGTTTCACTATTTTCAGTCTGCCACTCCAATATTTCTCTAACTTATAGATGCATTTCACTGTTGCTTCTTTGTGTCTGAAAGGGTGTTATTTTTAAAAGCTCATTAACATTTACTAGCATTCTAGCCTTTTCAAAGATCTAACAGAAGGTTGACTTTCAATATTAACATTATATTAAGACAGTATAACAAGGTGTACATTTATAGTTGTGTTAGTAACCAAAAAGTTGTATGATTTATTACAACAAATCAGTTAAAATATTAAGCAATTAACTTTACCATTATGAACTCAATACACTTTGATGATATTCTCCAACTATACAGTGACTTTGCTGAAACCTACATAAAAGTGTCCTCATGTTTATTTGTGCACAGTCCACAATGTTCACAATTATTGTAAAGGATTAGGATTGATGATTCAATAATTTGAAGAGTTTTTTCACTTTTTAAAACATTACTTTACTGCAAACGAATAATTAAGGGTTTAATCACTGAAACCAACCTATGTTTTTATAGCAAATGGAGAACTGAAGATTATCATTTTAGCTCTTGAACAAAAATTAGACTCCCTTGGCCATTCTCCCTACCTGTTTGGTTATTTTTGCTAAATAAAAAATTTGCCAAACTTAGTGGCTCAAAACAGCCATTTTATTTTGCTTATGATTTCGTGGGTCCAAAATTCTGGAAGGGTTTGGCTGGTCAGTCCTCACTGGGGTCTCCCATGAGGTAGCATCAGAGGTAGGTGGGACTGAAGCTATCAAGGTTCACCTGTGCTGGACATCCAAGGTGGCTCACTCTTGGGGCTGGTACTTGATGCTGGCTGTCAACTGGGATCTCGGTTGCACTGGCAACCAGAACACCGATGCAAGGTCTCTTGAGCATGGCCTTGGCTTCCTCACGGCCCGGAGGCCTAAGCATAGTTGGCTTTCTTACATGGCAGCTCACAGTTCCCAACACAAGTGTTCCAGTGACAAAGCTAAAAGCTGCCTTGGAATTCACAAAACAGCGCTTCTGCTGCATTGTATTGGTTATGATTGAGTCTCTTAAGGCCAGACAAGATTCAAGGGGAGGGGATAGAGTGGCCACTTCTTAATAGGAAGATTGTAAAAGATTTGTGGACATATTTTAAAACTACCACATTACCCTCCTTATGGATACTACCCACTTTATACTACAGATCATTTGAAAGACAACATGGAAATCCTACATCTTCACCATGAGCTCTATCAAAAGAATCTCACTCTAATCAATGTAGAGCTGAAATCACCTCAAATACCTTGTAGTAGCTGTGACAGTTGGCATTTTCCAAAAATGACCATAACGATATATCTAGTACACTCTGCTCTTTCAGAATCCTGCCACCACCCCATCGGGAGGTAGAATCTCCTTCTCCTTGCTTTGAAATCAGACAGGCCTTTGTGATGGCCTTGACAAACAGAATGCTGCAAAAGCGAAACTGCATGATTTCTAAGACTGGTTCACAAAAGGTGACTCAGTTTCTACCTGAGCTTCTGTCTTAGGAATGCTCACCCTTGGAACCCAGCCACCGTATGGTGAGGAAACCCAAACCATCTGTGGAGGCAGGTCAAGGTGTTCCAGCCGAGAGCTTCAGCTAAGGTCTCAGAGTCAACTGCGAGCCTTCAGGTGACTCCAGCCCCACCTTTGAGCCACTCTAGATGATGCTGAGTGCAACAGAGACAAGCTATTTCTGTCAAGCCTTTCCCCAGTTGAGATTCATGAGCAAATTAATGTTTTGGAGTGATTTGTTATACAATGATAGATAACCAGGATGAGTGATTTACCTCTACCCTGAGAGGCGGTATTTCATTTGAAATAAAAGAAATATCCAATTTGCAAATCAATCTTTGTTCACTCTCAAGAATAAGGTAGAAAATGCATTTCATGTATTTCTAGGAGTCAATAGAAATAAAGGCAGAATGGAATGGTTATCAATTCATAGACCCCCAGGCTAGTCTTCAATTACTGAAGAAACTTAGTGTGGTGAATTTAGTATTCAAGCTCTATGACACCCAACAACAGGTTTGTTTTAGAGCAGATTAATCAGAAACATGATGCTACATACCCAGTTAATCAGAGAGAAAGTTCTTTCCTTTGAGGAATTGTGTATGTGTGATGCAGCTACAGACAATCATTTATTAAGTTTTTATTGTGTTCTGGGCACTGTTCTGTGTGCTGGGAATACAGCAGTGAACAAAACAGTTGTCAGTCTCCTCACAGGCTTTATATTATGAGAAATGAATGGACATGAACAAATACATTATATATATAATGTCAGTTGGGGGTAAATGGAGGAAAATTCAGAGAAGGAAGATAGCAAGCCCAAGGATAGATGGAGGGAGATAATCACATATAGGGATGGGCAGGGAAAGCCTCACTGAGATGATGAGATTTCAACAAAAACCTGAAGGAAATGAGAGAGGCAGCAAAAAAGTTTTCTGGCCAAAGGATGTTTCAGGCAGAGGGAATAGAAAGAGTAGAGGCCCCAAAGCAATAGCAGTGATACAGTCTGGTAGAAGCAAGAAGGCCAGGATGTTGGAACCTAACCAAAGAAGAGCATAGTGGCAGATAAAGGAAGGAGAGAAGGAACCAGACTATCTAGAGCCTTCTAAGAAATTGTAAGAATTTACTCTATGTGAGAAATTAATCTGTTGGAAGGTTTGAGCAAAACAATGACATGATATTGGATCTAAAAGGAGTCTTCTGGTGGCTGGAATGAGATTACACAGTAGGTTAAAGAGTGGAATAATCAGGCAAATGAAAATAGTGGTTTGGACAAAGATAATAATGATGGAGTGGTAAAGGGTGATTAAATCAGGATCTAGTTTGATGGTGGAAAACCAATAGATTTACTGATGGATTGAATTGGATATGTGTATGAGAGAAGTCAGAGATGACTCAAGATTTTCTAGAGTGAGCTACTAGAAGAATGAAGATGCCACTTTTTCAGATGGTGGATCCTGTAGGAGAAGATGCTTTGGTGGACAGATCAGGAATTCTCTGGACATGTTAAATTTGAGATGTCTACTAGACATCCAGTTAGAGAACAATCTGGAGGTTAGTAGAAACATGGAATTATCAATTTGGGAGTTTTCAGTGTTTAGATGGTTCTTCAGGCTGGAAAATTTCATCAAGGAGTCTTCTGCTTTTTATGGGGACTGATGTAAATAGTCATAAAGGGCAGACGGATACTAATCCTGATACACTATTTCACAGATTAGATATACCTGGAAAAAGAATTCTTTATCCTCATGAAGGATTAAGTGATAATAAAACTGACTTATTAGTAGATTTATTCTTTGAATTTGAACTCCACGGCATGGCCTATTTACAAAATGGCATTTGTATCTAGTATTTTCTTTGCCTGAATATATTCACAATGTAGTGTTGTGGAAAGAGTGCATTGCTGTTAATGCAGTTCAGTTGCTGGAATACAGTTTGTTTCTGTAACTCTCAAATAAAGTGTTTCTCTTGATGAGTGCTGTTGTCTACCACAAATAACATGCCCTGACAGACAGAAAGCAAGCAAGCAGAAATTGCAGGTTCTTGAAGCAAGCCAATGAATGTGCTTATTTGAATATAGTTAAATATAACACATTATAATCAGAAATATCACGTTTGGTCTGATGCTTAGATCATCAACTTGCACACACAAGCGCAGTTGTTGCTATCTGAGCCACATTTCTTTTCTAGACTCAACAGTGCAAATTAAACCAAATGATCTAATGTAAATTATCTGTGTACAAAATCTATAGAAAACACAAGGTTAAAAGTCACCTTAATGACAGAACGTTGTCATAGGAGCTCTGTATCAGCCAACATTTACAAAGAGAGCAACTGTCAAAGAAGTGTAAGAGATGAGAATTGCCAAAGAGATCAGTCTCCTGACTGCTTTCCAATCAGTGAAAAAACTGCAAGTTGAAGGACAGTGTTATAAAACTCTACGGAGGGACTTCCCTGGTGGCGCGGTGGTTGAGAATCCGCCTGCCAATGCAGGGGACACGGGTTCAAGCCCTGGTCCGGCAAGATCCCACGTGCCGCAGAGCTACTGAGCCCGCGCTCCACAACTACAGAAGCCCGCGCACTGCAACAAAGAGCAGCCCCCGCTCGCCGCAACTAGAGAAAGCCCGCGCGCAGCAAAGAAGACCCAACGCAGCCAAAAATAAATAAATAAATAAACAAACAAACAAACTCTGTGGAGCTAAAACATAATTTTTAAAAGAATCTTTGTTGCTTATATATATGTTCTCATAGTTTTCTCATTGTGTTTGGAAAGTTTTTCAGAGTATGAGTTGCTAGACCTCAGGATGGGGTGAGGGGAGAGGTGCACATGGACAAACCAAGGTCATCATAAACATTCAACACCCCGAGAAAGACTGGGAGTCACCTGTTCACCCTTCCCTCTCTATTTAGCCCTGGTGGAGATCAAGAGGGCAATGAATTAAATTTCTTCCAGACAGCCTGGGGTTTTAGCTACTGTGAGGGACGGACTGGTGTTGGAAGCAGCTCTGAAAGAGTATGCCAATCTGAGCCTACTCTTCTTCAACACGAGGAAAGTGAATGAAAGTTAAATACACGTACATTTAAAGCCAGCAAGTTCATCGCAGGGTGACAAAAAGTTTAAAGTTAAAATACAAATTTGTATACTCTTATCTGAAAGTTTCAAACTTGTGAACGTAAAAAAAAAAAAAGTGACATTTTGTTGTACCCAGTTTAGAAGGAATACTTTGGTAAAAAGCTAATATGCATGTATTTATTTTGTCATGCACAGAGCACAAGGCATGTCATAATTCTATTTAACTATGGTGTGGCATTGTACAAAAGATGTCACAGCATTATAATAAAAGCCACCAGATGTCACTGTTACAGATTCTATTCACTCATACGCTAATCTGAAAATTTGTGAGCTTTTCATTGCTCAGTTTGAAGAAATTCTGGGTTATAATTTTGCCATCAAAGAAATATTGCACTTGGGCTTTCTTGTGGGGAATTTTTTCCCATGGGTCTTAACTTCTCTATAATTCTTTTTGGTTTTTTTTTTTTTTTTTTTTTACAGTGGTTCTAAACTCAATTAGGGAATAGGAAAGATTTTCCCACCAGGAAGATTTAGTATACATGAGTTGCTGTCAGAAGTCTTCCTCTGAGAGACTTTACACACAAACGGGACAACTCCTCAAAAAACTTGAAAGGTGGATTGGTTTGAAGGTGGACCAATCATTTCCCAGTCCTCTGATGCTTTGATTTCAGCAAGATCAAATATGCAGTAGAGAGCTGGGTTTGGAGATCTTTCTGCCGTTAGCCTCTGTTTAGAAAACTAGCTTTACCTTACAGTGTGTGGTGAAGAAGATGATTAGTTTGGCATGTAAGTAAGTATAGGCTCCATACCTTACGACACTTACTGTTAGATCAAAGACAAATTGACATGATTTGATCAACATTTTACCTATTCTATGTATCTTATATACAGGCTTTAAACAGTGCCCTCATGTAGACGATGTTCCTACCTTTTTAGTCTAAGTGAAATAAAGGATTTAATAAGGAGAACTTCAGTCTAGGAAGCAGATTAATGAAACAGATTTTGGAGTATACTAGGGTTTGGAACATCTGGCAATTCACATCCTATATGGGAGAATTTATACCTTTTACAAATAGAGGCTTATTTAATGATGTGTTTGTGGTATGTGCTGAACCCAGGTTGACTGATTAAAATAAGGATCTCACGGACCTCAGATGCAGGACCATTTTAAGGAACTCCTTTTTTTTTTTTTTTTTTTCCTTTTTAAAAAAAGGACCATGCACAGTCGATGGAAAAAGATTTCATGTCTTTATAAGGAGTACTTAAGTCTCACGAAATTTATGTTGGTATGTTGCCATAGATCAGCAAAATCTATAAAGAAAAGGAAAGAAAAAATCCAGGAAAGTTTTGAGAAGTGAAAATGCCCCTCTCTGACACAGAAACAAGTAGCAACAGCCACAAACCTGTCTGTGTGCTTATGCCATTGTGGAATGTTGTTCAACATATGGAGAGCTTGGCCCTTTTGCTGTCAGCCCAGGGCAAGGGATGAATTATCCACGTAAAATCAAGTTCCTTCTTCAATAGATGCAAAATATTTTCTCCATGAGATGTCTAATAGTTTAGGAAAAAAGCCGTTGAGCAAAGAATTAAGAAACTGGCCTGATGTTGTTATATACAATTTTTAAAGTAAGTTTTCATGGTAGTTTAAAAAAAACAGGGGTAGGTTAACTTAAGATTTTCTTAGAAACATTATCATGAGTGTTTGTAAAAATCTCCCATTCTAGTCTTCTTTATTGGAAGAAATAAAGGCAGTAAAGAGAGGGAAGGATCACCATTCAGAGTTTACCTTATTTTTTTTTTCTATAAAGTCTTCTAGTTCCAAGCCAGTTATGCTTAAATTTCCAAAACAATTATTTTAAAAATTCAGTAATCAGGAACTGGGCTAGATTAAAATTATTGGCCTATTTCTATTTCCTTGGGTTTCCCAGTCTTTTCACGGGGAGGAGGGAGGAAGCAGGGAGAGCGGTGCTGTTCAATCTGAAAAGGGACACACGTCTCTGATCTCCACTTGCAGTTCCCATTGGCCTTTTGGTTGTCACTGTTGTTTTGTTCAGGACCTAGTCTCCGTGATACTGATTGTGACAAATTAGGGAAATGTGTCAGAACAGGACACTTCACATGCTTAGAAATTAAGGTGAAATGCTCCCCAGATTAACATCTGCTTTGCTCTTAGAAGATAAGTCTGCAGGCGGAGTAAAGAGAATAAGTCACTTTATAGCCAACTCCTTTCCATTCTTAGGTCTGTTCAAGAAATAGATGGGACTCTGTATTCTAGATGTCAGCTTGCTTGGTACAAAGCACAAAATCAAATGTGTGCCTAATCATTGAATCAGACGTGTTTTATCTTATTATGTCCTCTCAGCTCTCTTTGCTGTGATTTTCCATTGGTCTCCAAAACATACCAGCCTCAATTACCTTAGGGGCTATCAAACATAAACCTAGTTTCCACACTCTGTTTATCTCTGTGAAACTCACATCCACCTTTGAGTTACAAATGTAGGTGAACAAGGCCGAATAAAGAAAAGGGAAAACCTTAAAAAGTTTCATCCAGGGGTGAGACTGAACGCTGAGGGTATTCTGCTGTACACATTTCCACATATATTAGATTCCTGCAGATTGTCTTAGTTCAAGTGGTAGTTCAGATCTAAAATTTTCCACACAATTCCATTTGTAATGGAATGTTAGCAAGTACACGATTTAAAACATTTTTCTGAATTACATAATTTACAATGATCATGCTCTACTTATTTTCCCAAAACTCATGATTACAGCACAACTATCCTGAAATATCTTACTGGTAAAAGTATTCCTCGCCTCAGCTCCTCATTGTAAATATCCAGTTTCTTTGTGCTTTGGTAACACACTCCGTTGCCCACTTTGTGAACCAGTTCTTGGTCTTAAGTCTTTTTAGCTGCTATGGAAGCCTGGTTTTCTTGCTCAGTTGTCTGTTATTAACCTCTTCATTTTGCTTCTAGGATTAAACTACAGTGATGCTAGAAACTCTAAATCAGGGGTCTCCAACCCCCGGGCCGTGAACCGGTATTGGTCTGTGGCCTGTTAGGAACAGGGCGTCACAGCAGGAGGTAAGCGGCAGGCGGTGAGCGAAGCTTCATCTGCCGCTCCCCATTGCTCACATTACCACCTGAACCATCACTCTTCGCCCACCCCCACCCCCGATCCGTGGAAAAATTGTCTTCCACGAAACCGGTCCCTGGTGCCAAAAAGGTTGGGGACCGCTGCTCTAAATAGAAGCGACTGCTGCACGGCCATGGGGTTGGGAGTTTGTTGCTACCTAAGCTGCTGCGTTTCTGGCATCAGTTTGGTGAGGGGAGCTGCTGGAGATTACTGGGGGGAAAGATTTAATCGCCCTCTCCCAGATCACTCACTGGATTAATCTTCTTAGGAAAAAGAAGAAGGCTGTGTCTACACTTTCCAGGAAGCAACCTGTTTGTAAATTCACCAAATAAAAGGACATTAGGCAAGAAAGGAAAGGTCAAAGACTAATACACTGAAAATCACTAGTGCCCAAATTCCAAACTGCTGTAACAAATTTAAGGCAATCACTAACCTCCTCAGAAAAGAAGATTCCAGGATTTGGGATGAAGCAGGAGCAGCTAGATCGAAAATCCTGACTTTTGTCCCTTGATTTCACCTTTCCCCTGGGATTTCCTAACTAATTTCACCTGCCACCATTATGATGGCCATTAGTAGAAGTGGTAGGGGGTGGTTATTGATTCCCATCAATCTTTTAATTCCTCACAACATGATTGAGGCCACGCTGGATCACTCTAACATGCAATTACTCGAGGCTAGAAGAATCTTAAAAGTGAGATAAAATGGCACAATACAAGGCAGTCTTTAAAATATAAGTTACCTAAATCCAGTTTTGAGGTTTCTTGAGCTGTGCTGTGTAATACAGTAGCTGTTAGCCACAAGTGTCAATTAAGTACTTAAATTAAACACAGTCCAAATTGAGATGTGCTGAAGGTATAAAATGCACACTGGATTTCAAAGACTTAACACAAAAAAAGAATGTAAAATTAATAATTTTTATATTGATTACATATTAAAATGATAATATCCGGACACATTAGGTAAGTTAAATAAAATACCCTATTAAAATTATTTTCATCTGTTTCTTTTACTGTAAAGTGGCTACTAGAAAATTTCAAATTACACATATGATTTGTAGTATATTTCTTTTGGACAGTGCTTTAGAGAAATGCTCTAGCAATATTTTTGCCTCGCTCCCAGCCTGCCACCTTTGTAGAAACTTTTAGGAATATATTGGCTTAGACTGGGGATTTTGAATGTAAGAAGACCTGGGTTTATATCTCAGTTCTCCGCTTACTACCTGAGTGACTTTGGACATATTACTGAAAACTCTCTGCTTCAATTGCTTCAGCTACAAAATAGGGATAATAACATTGTGTCCACTTGCATTATATGGTTACCGTGATGATTACACGAAACTATAAATTTCTTATTTGCCTCACATAAAGAATCATTTAGTTATAACTAGTGTTATTTATACTTAATTCCTATCCAGGGATTCTCCTCAGCATTCTTAGATTCATCATATCTAGATGAATCTAGAGAGTAATATCCCCTCACCCCCCTAAATAAATTATACCTTAGGTTTCTTGGATGGCTGACACCCAGAATGACACCTTTTCAAAAGAGACCAGGCTTAATAATGGAGATGTAATCTTATAGGCCATAGCTGGATGATCAACGTTCATATTAGAAATATGTACATATAGATATAGGACATATATAGTTGGTTCATTATATAAATTAGCAAAATACATCTTCTGTTTTTATAATTTTTATTGGAATATAGTTGATTCACAGTGTTGTGTTAGTTTTAGGTGTACAGCAAAGTGAATCAGTTATACATATAAAAATCATCTTATGTTGAAGAGGGAATTTGACATAAAATGTCATCAACTAGAGTGACTAAATATTGATATTTCATTGAATAAACTGTCTTGTTCTGTTTTTTAATGGAATTGTCTGAAATAGCCCAGTATTCAAAATCAGAATCAACAGAAAGAGTGTTTATAACAGAAAATATTATTTTACTCTTATAAAAACAAAACAAAGCAAAATGATGGCAGATCTGCATTTGGAACATTGCACACAATATTGTTTGCCAAGCCTAGAACAGGCGTAAGAGAGTATTAAGCTCACAGCAACGGAAATAATCAAGAAGAGAAAAGTGCTTCTGACTAACTATATAAAAAGAAAAACCCAAGTGTGGGAACATAAAACCTGTGAAGGTGATAATTAAATATTGGAGGTGCAGGTTTGAGTATGACTAAGGATAT
Organism: Aethalodelphis obliquidens; assembly: GCF_003676395.1. Classification (NCBI taxonomy): domain Eukaryota; kingdom Metazoa; phylum Chordata; class Mammalia; order Artiodactyla; family Delphinidae; genus Aethalodelphis; species Aethalodelphis obliquidens. The sequence continues at coordinate 12,181,888 of NW_020837961.1, forward strand.
CACCTTACTTACTGAAGCCCCTGATTCTAAAACTAGTACACAACTCTAGAATTTGAAAAAGCCACTTTAATGCATATTAAATATTAAATGAGGCACCACTTAATTGGATACATTGCCCCAGGGATAATACAGCAAATAAAGTTTGAAAGGGGGTTTAAACTAATTGATGGACGCTTAAGCTATAATAGGATTTCTTTAAAGGAAAGTAGAGATGCTTTGGAAATTGTCTAGAAGGCTGCTATACCCTCCCCCTTAAACATGCTTTTGTGTCATTATTAGGCTCCTATCTTGGAATACGGACAGAAACTTCCTGGTTAACTATAACAGAAGAGACAGAAAGCAGGTATTTAGACCTTAAAGTAGACTTTAGAGAGGTAGCCACTTGGCTGCAGGAATGAAGAAGAAATGCAGTTCAGCAACTGGAGTTGACACAGATGTGGAAAAAGGCTACCAGGTGGGCTGTTTCAAGTGGTGTAACATACTTTTCCCTGTAGGCAGGTGGAGCCCAGTGGTGGTATATTGAGGAGAAGGCTACTAGAATCGAAGTCGGGGGACAGTGGTGATTAGATAGGGGCACCATAACAGCATGCCCAGTGGTCAGGGACTGGATCCCAGGTTCTTCATGGTATAGAAGAGGAAGAGACAAAGGCTTATAGGGGTAAGGCAGAGCATCGGTCCTAAATGGATTCTGGCTCTAGGCTAGTGGTTCTCAACTGGGAGTGATTTTGCTCCCCAGGGACATTTGGCAATGTGTGGAGACATTTTATATTGTCACTGTTGGGGGTGGGTGGGTACAACTGGCATCTAGTGGGTAGAGGCCAGGAGTGCCGCTAAACCTCCTACAATGTGTTGGACAGCCATCACCACAAATGTCCACCTGGCCCAAAATGTCAATGGTTGTGCTGTCTACTACTCTAGGCAGATATCTGAGACAAAACTTGGACACAGAACAATAACGCTGAAGTCCAAACTGGGTTATAAATTGGGAACCAGGGGCTGGTGCAAACTCGACTAAAAAGAGATCAGGACCCGCCTTGAAACAGTTAGGACTTGAGACAACATCCCCAGGGTTTAGGCTACAACTCCTATGAGGCAGTGTGGTATAAAGGAAAAAAGTAAACCTACTTCCAACTGTAAGTCTCTGTGGTTCAAAACAAGTTTTATAAGTTTGACTTCCTTGTGTCAGATTAACACAGCAGTTTCAGATCTGAGGGATATTGTGAAGATCATAAGGTAATATATCCAAAATGCCTACCACAGGACTTAAAACATAGCACTAGAATGGCAAGAAAGTTGCTGCGCATGATACAGAAATTATATCTGCCCTTGGCAAAGCAATGAAATATGCTGTGTCTAAGTCTAATGAACATTTATAAATACTCATACTCACCTTATTTGGCCTCTCAGCAATACTGATCACTGCAGTTGCCATGCTGCATTTTCTTTTTTTTCTTAACATCTTTATTGGAGTATAATTGCTTTACATCATTGTGTTAGTTTCTGCTGTATAACAAAGTAAATCAGCTATATGTATACATATATCCCCATATCCCCTCTCCCTTGCATCTCCCTCCCACCCTCCCTATCCCACCCCTCTAGGTGGTCACAGAGCACCGAGCTGATCTCCCTGTGCTATGCGGCTGCATCTCACTAGCTATCTATTTTGCATTTGGTAGTGTATATATGTCCATGCCACTCTCTCACTTCGTCCCAGCTTACCCTTCCCCCTCCCACTGTCCTCAAGTCCATTCTATACATCTGAGTGTTTATTCCCGTCCTGCCCCAAGGTTCTTCAGAACCTTTTTTTTTTTAGATGCCATAAATATGTGTTAGCATATGGTATTTGTTTTTCTCTTTCTGACTTACTTCACTCTGTATGACAGACTCTAGGTCCACCAACCTCACTACAAATAACTCAATTCCATTTCTTTTTATGCCATGCTGTTTTCTAATTGCTGCTCCCTTATCTGATTTCCCAACTAGATGCGCATAAGCTCCATAGGTGCAGGAATGGAGTCTCTCTCGTTCACTTGTAACCTAAATAAATAAAAAATAAAAATAAATAAAAAAGTTTCCAATAAATAAATGAACAAAACCTAGTTAAATAAACTCTAATCAACCAGAAGGCAGGAGTGCTGTTGATTATACAGATTGCAGAATTCTTCTATGACGCCTATAGCGTCAGAAAGTTGTAGATCAATTTCAATCAAAAATCTCCTTCTTTTCAGTGGCTCCATTCCTACTTGACTGTGGGACCCACTGAGTTGAATGCATTTGCCCAGGGACTTCTCTAGGAAGCAGAGCTATGCCCATAGAGAATCTCTGCTTTTCAGATCAATAATTCTAAACACTAGAGAGAGTTGGGGAGATGGTTCCTGAATCCTCACTCTGAAAGAAAAGCACGTTTCTAAGCGTTTGGATCTATAATAGTGACTTATTCAGCCTGGTTGTGCCAGGCATGGAGTAGGTACCGTAAACATTTGTTTAAATAAATTATTTAAAACTCAGAATATATTCAAATTCTCTTTTTCATAAAGTTTTAGAGATACTTATTTTCCTATATTCATAAAGCTACAATGCACAGAAGAAATAATTTCTCATGAAATTCAATATGATATTTCCAAAGCTCTCAGGTACTTTGACAGCAAATTTATTTGAAACATTATAAGGATGTCAATAGTGTATGCAAATTCAACACATTTAACCTTTAAATTTATTGCATTAGACTTGTAGTTAAATAATTGAATATTACTATGCCTCATTAGATTTGATTCTTTTTCTTCTGAGGTCAGTAAACCTAACTGTAGACCATAAAGTTGCCATCTACGAACAAGTACTGATCTATATATACACAGAAATGACTCCTAAATCCATATAACCTTGCAAGAATGTGTCTCCTTGTAGAAAGGAAATGTTATAATAAAAAGGGATAATATATACATAAAAGTTACTTCTACATTTAAGGCAGCAGTTTGATTACCATTCAATTATAATCATCTTCTATACAAGTAGAAAGTAAAAGATTAAAAACTTTTCGTTAACCTTTAAGAAAAGAAAGTTTTAAAGAAGCATTATTGGGACTTCCCTGGTGGCGCAGTGGTTAAGACTCTGCGCTTCCAGAGCAGGGGGCCCAGGTTCGATCCCTGCTCAGGGAACTAGATCCCACACGCATGCCGCAATTAAGAGTTTGCACGCCACAACTAAGGAGCCTGCCTGCCGCAACTAAGACCCAGCACAACCAAAGAAATAAATAAAATAAATAATAAAAAATAAAAGAAGCATTATCATAACTCATTTGTTGAACATTTTATTTTACAAAACATTCTCTTACTCATGGCTTCATTTTAGACATTTAATATGGACATAATTCCTTATTAACTAAAATTGAACCACTATATTATTTAAAACACCTTTCCTTTTTGTTTTTAAGGAGAAGCCTACGAGTTGGACAAAGTTAAAATCAGATGAGTTGTGAAATACAGTGCTCAATATTCCAAAGAAATATATAATTAAAGCTGATAAGATTAAAATCATTTTCCATTGTAGCTGTTCATATGCCATATGTTAAGGAGTTCCCTATATGGCAACACATAGTCTTAAAGCAGTATATATCTTATTACAACCCTCTTAAACTTTTCATTTAACAAGCAAACAAATAAAAAGGTATCTGATGCTTGAACTAAAGGTCAATGAAACAGTGAAGGCCCATGGGTCAAGCACAAAGAAGTCCCGGTGAAGTTGAACTTCACTGGTCTGAGCCTAACTCGCCGTACGTAACCATAGTTAGCATAAGCTTTCTACACAGTTGGTAGCAATCAGATACATATTTAATGTGGTTTCATTATATCCTATAAATGCTGGCAATAGAATAATCTCCCCGGGGTATTCGGTGAATAATAGAAAAGAGAAAATGATGAGCACGTTTAGCACATGCACCCATAACCTCATGATAAAAGGCACCATTTCCCCCATACAGCACCTGTTGTCATAGCTGCTTTAATTACTTTTCATTGTAGTCGGCAGCCTGAAATATTTATCATGGAGCCTATAATTTCCCAAATCCAAAACTGAAATCTACCCAAGTGACTACAGGAACTGAAATTTTACTCACTGCTCCTACTTCTGGGCTTCACTTGCAACCTCAAAAGCTCTGAACAAAGTATCTTTGAGGGACGCTTCGTTCAGTTAGGAGACCCGGTGCAGTACAAGATCACAATATGTTCACACGACATTCAACAGGCAGCGTATCCTATCACATTTTGATTGAAATAAAGACAGAAATCATTTCATTATTAAATATGAAAACATTCAATGTGCTAAAATAAAAGATAAAGCAAATTTAAAGGTTTTTGTAAATAGGTACCAACTAAGAACATATTCAGTCAATATTTCTAGGATTTATTCTTCCCATCGGTTGAATATGAAATTAGGTTTGATTTTAGCACTCCTTCTCCAGTGAATTATTGGTTATAAATCCCATGCTTTGGCTGTGTTCTTTTGATTGTGAAACATGTTGTCATCTAGAATAAAGACATTTTTGCTGTCTTTATTAAAGAAATAAAGATTGTTTTGCAGTCTCTTTTAATCTTATTTACTTAAAATGTATTTATATTTACATATTCCTTACTATAGTGTACTGCTGTAATGCTACACAAACATTAACTCATTTAATCCTAATAACACTTCTATCAGGTAGCAACTGTTATTTTCTCTACTTTACAGCTGAAGAAACTGAAACACAAAGAGATCGAGGAATTTGCCTAGTCACTGAGGCCAGTTAGTGGCAGATCAGCGACTCAAACTCAGATAGTTTAGCCCCAGTATCTGTGTTCTTACCTTCTACATACTGCAAGCCAATTTAATTTCCCAGGAAGGTCCTTATGAATAGAAAAATAATTTCACATAAACTCAGTTTGTGAGTAAGAAGACCAGTTCCAACGACTGGATTAGCATAATCCAGGGTCAAAAATATATTTTGCATAGCAACCAAGTAAATATTCATGTCCACACACTGACACAAACATAACCAATGTGAAAGTTTCACAAATTAAGATTACCTTACTACATACATACTGTATTTCATTTTTAAAATGCTGCTTATAGACCAAGTCATTTGCTTTCACAATGTGCTAACATAGTGGTTCTCATACCTAGTTACCCATTAAAATTGTCTGTGGAGATTTTAAAACTAAGGAATGTGTGAGCCCCACTCCAATCAATTAAATTAGAATCTCTGCTGAATAGCGTTTTAAAAGCTATACAGGTGATACCAAGAAGCTGCCATGGTTGAGAATTTCTGCACTATTGAATCCAATATATTTAATGTGAAACACATTGGAGTAGATGAAACTGACAAGATGTATTGTTATTATCTCTAGCTGAATACAGGACTTTTGATTATTTTCCATTAGCATTAGTTTTGCATGCTATAAAGACCTATTAACTCCTTGAAGAGGTGTTAAAATATTTTATTTTCACAAGTAGCTTAATATTCATTCTTTAACATTATTTATACTGTTACCACCTAACATAACCTTTCTTAATTAGTAGATTTTGAATCAACAAGGTCTTTTTATTTATTTATTTATTTATTTTTGGCTGCATTGGGTCTTTGTTGCTGCACGCCAGCTTTCTCTAGTTGTGGTGAGCGAAGGCTTCTCTTCATTGCGGTGCGCAGGCTTCTCACTGCGGTGACTTCTCTTGTTGTGGAGCACAGGCTCTAAGCGCATGAACTCAGTAGTTGTGGTGCACGGGCTTAGTTGCTCTGTGACATGTGGGATCTTCCGGACCAGGGCTCGAACCCATGTCCCCTGCATTGGCAGGTGGATTCTTAACCACTGCACCACCAGGGAAGTCCCCAACAAGGTCTTATTTAAAATACTTATCTATATGGCTGCGCTGGGTCTTAGTTGCAGCATGCATGTGGGATCTAGTTCCCTGACCAGGGATCAAATCCGGGCCCCCTGCACTGGGAGCACGGAGTCTTAACGGCTGGACCACTGGCGAAGTTCCAACAAGGTCTTATTTTAAATGGGTGGTTAAATTATGGAAAGAAAACAGTGGCTCTTTGACCAAGATTGAATTAAGATGAATAATTGTTTAGTTCGACACAAAACACGTGGCCTGGTTAATTCTATGTCCATCATTCCCTAATTTTATTCCATCCTTTCTCCCCCAAACCTTATGATGGTCTACAAGTGAAAAATTAATATTACCAACTAATTTAAAGTTTAGCGTTTGCACAATGAATTGCCTTGTTGAAAAAGTGCTGTGGCTACCAAGTTTAATGTGCACATAACAACCTAGTTCTTAAAAGACAAGACCCGGGTCTGCTGCCCACCTCACCTAACGTGCTGAAGTGGAGGGAAGCCACAGGCGCACGTGGAAGATCGCTAAAATGGGACAGATCAGAACAAGATTTGAGTCAGACGTTTGCCAAAATGGTCCCAGCTGTGCTAACGTGATTTTATTTTCTGTTTTTGATGTCCTATCATTGGTTCTTTCTTATTGTTGTGGTTTTATGGTTTTCGACCTAAACTGGCAGTACTTAAATTTCTCCGGTCAGCGTTATTCTGTGTTCTCCACAATGAATGACTGTTCCAAATTTACAATTTCCATCAACTTTAAATTGTCTGTGTAGCTTCACCTCTCCAGAGAAAACAACGGCCAACACTGGCCTCCATTTTCAGCCTCCTCCGTGTCAAAACTTCACTCTTACTTCCCGGGTGTCCTCCCCCTTAAGTCCCATTCGGTCCACTGTAGGCTCATTTCCCTTTCTCCTAAAGTCATCCGGGACTTCTGACTTGCCAAGTTCAACATCCTATTTTCAGAGAAACCTCTCTTTTGCATAATGTAATATATCTTGTTAATTTACAACTCTTCTAATTTCTAATTTTTATCAATTGTCTTAATCTGAGCTAAAAATTTCCTTCATCCAATCTACAAAGAAAGGGTTTGGTTAGCAAATTAGCAGTAAAAATACCACATCTGAGGACATTTTAAACCTACTTAATTACCACAAACTACTTGTATGACTTTAACACACAACTTGTTAAATTAAGATGCGTGCTGCCGATAATGCCTCAGAACACCAAAACAATTTTCTGGAAGGATCTTTCTTTAGAAGGATTTTATTAGCATTATCACAAACTATTGTAAGTCCTTGAAAGTTAGAATACTACTTTTCTTCTAAGTATTTCTTTAATTTATTATGGGCCTTGCCTGTAATTAGTCCATGTCAGTGATGTTTACCCGCATTTATAAATGTCAAGCTTTTAAAAAGAACCACTTGGTATTTAAAGAATTATTCCAAGTAGGAATAACTTTATTTTATGTTTCTCCTCTAGCCTACATGGTGAGAAATAGTGACATCCTTCAGAGGCACCATCTTGTATTGCCCAAATGTGTGTGAACTGTTTGTGTCAGTTACACTGCCCTGAACAGGAGGGCTAAAGCCAACTTCTTTCCTGACGGACAAGTCTAAGCCACTTCCCCAAACTTGAATATACTTGGAGAAGGAAAAAAAAAAAAAAAAAAGGGAAAACACCAGGTGAGCCAGGCTGTTTTGTTTCCTATGTTTGCCACGTTTGCGTGGATAGGGTGAGGTTCTCTTAAGTCAACAGAGTCTATGTCAAGGCAGCAAGAAGGTACACGTTGTGCCTCCTTCCACTGTGAGTTTACACTCACACAATTCTCTTCTCTAATCCCAGAGTAGCTCTAAGCAAAACAGTAGACACGTGGGGCCTCTAGGTGTTATCTAACACCCTCTAAAACAGCTGGGAACGCTTGGCAAGACTGCGGGGGACACCAAGAGGTTTCTGCTTTCTTCCTACCAGCCCCTGGAGTCATGTGTGGATCACCCCGATCGCTGCCCTTTAGATCACTGCCTCTATTCATGTGTATGTTTGGAGATGTTCCTTTGCTAGGAGCAGATTTCTACATTCACCTCACTTTTATGATGGAGCTAATGAAGATGTGCAAACCTGGGAGACATCTGGTATTTGATGTTCCATTCTGCAAACCAAGACTAGTAGTATATAGGAGCGCAGGACAACTATAAAAATGAGGTTGGCTTTACTGCTTGAACAGATAATGTAATAGACATAGGAGAGTGATACATCTTTTTAGTGGCACTTTGATATCAGGAACAGTATAACTGCAAACTGACTATTAGTTTTATTCTATTTCTCCCACTTTGTAGTGGTTTCAGTTATTTTACTTTGGCTTGTTTTGGTTTGGATTTTAACCTCAGATTAAGCCCCATGAAAGAAGGAAGCTTGAAACGCCATAACCTAAATTAGAGTTCTTCAACACTATTGACATTTTGGACTGAATTGCCAAAAGTCCCCTGGGGGCAAAATTGCACCAGTTGAGGACCACTGATCGAAGTCATAAAGAAATCAATAGTATTGAAGAATAATCACTTCCCCCCAGGTTCCTTCAAAATCAAAGTTGCTATCGAAAATTATTTAGGAGAGTAATTCAGTATGTACAATATTTAGGTTATTTTATTTTGCATGTATTACATCATCATTATACATGAAACTCAACTTTTCTCTCTATGTCAGTGTTGAGCGCCTGAGTAACGCCCACCCCCAAAGACAGGAGGCACTTTGCACAGGTCCCAGCAAAGCAGTCTGAGATGGGGCACGTGACTACAACTGCTGCTGTGGATTACGATGGTTACGATCATTTTAGCAAATTCCGGATAGAATAGTCTACATGATTACAACTGTCAATAACATTATGCCCATTACTGGGCCTACCATTTTATATTTTGACGTTACAACTTTGAAATCAGTTGTGTATATTCTGAGAGTAGGGAAATACCAGCTAAGGTGCACTGTGGCTTAATTTTCATGTACTTGTTATTTGGAGTTTTAAAAAGGTGTGAGTTTAGCTCAGAGTTTTGGCCTCAGTGGAGCATTGCATTACTAGTAACACTAGCAAATTTACTAAATAATGCCCCAAATGTACAAGGACTAAAACACAAGTTTATTTATTGCTCATATAAAACCCAAAATAGATATTCCTAAGTGGTAACTGATCTCCTTCATGTGACGTTTTCAGTTCCTTCCATCGTGTGGCTTTGCCACATTTAACATATGCCTTCTAAAGGCACTCTGTTGTTTTACAGCAAACAGGCGGAAGAGGAAAGAACACGGAAAGTCACACGGGGTGGTTTTTATGGGCCAGCTGTATAAAATGAAGGGGTGGCAGTTGAAGGCTCAGATAAGGTGCCAGCTTAAGGGACATATGTTGAAGGATTTGGACTCTGCCCTCCAGGGTGCACGTATGCATTGAACCAATGGCTGATAAACGATGCTGTGTCCCCAAGAGCTGCAATATACAAATCTGGAAAACCAAGATGTAGGATTACGATTTACCAGGGTTTCTCCTGACACTTCCATACTCAGTGGCTGCTTCAAGCGGGCAATAGCAGACTCCTCGTGCCAGAATGCCAACAAGCAGAGAATAGCATAACCAACGTTGATTCATGAGGAAATTACAGAAGGCGCTGTGGGCCCTCTTCATCCTTCCATGACCAGATAGCTGTGAGCGGACAACAGCAAAAACTCTGGTCCTTAAGAAAAAGTAACCAAGGGCTCAAAACACTTGAAGTTGGAGGTAACTCCACTGCAAGCAATCCAGGCTGCTAAGGTGCTATCGGAAAAGAGAGAAATCTAGAATAGGTGGTGCAGGAAGAAGATATTTGGTTATAATTACAACTCTGGGACAAACTGCAAGAGATGAACTGTAGCTTGCTTTGTTAATATTCTGGGAAATTGCATCTGGCCACTAGCTTGAAGAATTGGATTTGCATGCTTTTCCTCTCAGGAAAGGGATGGACTGTACCAGTTCCATTTAATGACTACTCTAGATTCACACATACGTCTTTTCCAGTCAGAATGGCTGAAGCAGCTGCTTGTGTGTCATTGAGCCCATCTGCTGCCATTGCTATTGTCACTGCTTCAGACTGAGATGCAGGGCCACCTAATGGAGAGAGAACACCACGGCTGTGCACAGGCCTGCCCAGACCGTGGGGCCTCTGGTTCCCCTCGCAAATGCCTGCAAAAGTCAGGTGATGCAACCAGAAGCACATGGTAGTTAATGCCCCATGGGGGACACTTTTCCCAGTGGGAGACAGGGGATAGAAAGGAGTTCTTCCTCTTCCAGAACAGTGCTCAGTCTAGCATTAGTTTTGCATGGCCTCTCTGACAGTGTCCAGTGGGACAAGCAATTATTGGGCTGTAAAGAAGCTGTAGCATTCAGCTTTCTCTTCTGTTTTCTCCTTCCCTTTTTTATTTGTCCTTCCCCACCTCTCAACCTTCTCCCTTTCTTTCTCATTTCTTCCTCTCCCATTCCCTCCCCTTTCCCCTCTTTTTCTTCCCTTCCTAAACAGTTCAATCCAAAACTCATTATTTGGGGCTGAGCAAGATATGTGTCCATGCTAGGAGGTGTGGGGATAGATTGAGGAGAGAGAAGAAAATCCACGATGGCCCAGAGTGGAGTGTGGCACCTGGAAGTGGAGCCCTGGAGCCAAGCAAAGTGAGGAGACCACCCATGAGGAGGTGGGGGAAAGCAGCAGTAAGTAAGATCGTCTCCATATGAGTAGGCTGCTCAAATAAAGATGATGGGAGCCACGTTCCTCACTGCCAGAGAGGGGAGTCACAAATACAGAAAGGCGGAAAACTAGATTAAGCCCCATGGTGTTCAACTGAAATTAGAAATCTAGGGGTGAAATCATGACTTTGAAGCTATATAGATAGATACAGAAATAAATATAGATGTGAACATGTATATGTATGTGTGTGTGTGTGTGTGTGTGTGTTCTCTAGCTCTGGCCACTGAGAGAGTCTAGGAGTTGAAACCCTCAAATAGCAATACAGACAATTAGGGCCCACACACTTTTTAAATATCACTCTTCACTATAAGGAATCAGCCCTCTTCGGAAGAATGGCTGGTTTCAAGGCTGGGGCTGAGAAAAAACGAGATGAACCTAGAACATCTTATTCTGCCAAAAGGTGAGAAAGTTCTTAAAAGTGATGACGTTTCACCAAGACACAGAAGCCAGCTTGAAGGCATATACATAACACAGGCCAAATCTAGCATGATTTTAGCAACAAAATAAATAACAGTAATGAATTATAACCCATTGAATAAAACACATTCATGAGTCCATAATGATATATCAATGAAACATTTTCAATTTGATGAGGAACATTATCTCAAAGTAACTCACAACAAAATACTTATTAATTACAGAGTAAATAGTGGAGAAGCCTGATAGTAACCACCTGATCACGTGATCAAAGTCAACCTCACCAACAATGGAAAAAATCAGAATTGTGCACCACTTGATAGGATGCAGTGAGAAGAACACAGAATCAGTTCTGTGACATTCCTACCAAAGATGTAGAACCTGAATGTAATCATGAGGAAACATCAGACACAGATTAAGGGAACTTCTACAAGATGACTGGCCTGTAATCTTCAAAAATGTTATGGTCTTGAAAATCAAGGAAAGACTGGGGAATTCGACTCCAAACTGAAAGAGGATAAAGAGACATGGCAACTAACAGCAACATGACATGATAGACTGGATCCTTTTGCTATAAAAGATATACCAACTGGCACAACTGGCATAACTGAATGGAGTCTTGGGATTAGATGACAGCAATGCATCTGGAATGATTTTCTTGGTTTTGACGTTTACGTCATGGTTATGAAGGAGACTGTTGGAAATACACACTAAAGCACCTAAGGGTAATGGGCATTATGTTGGCAATTTACTCTCAACTAATGGCGGGGGAGGCCCTTATTCCAGTCTTGCAAATTTTCTGTTACTTTGAAATTGGTTCCAAATTAAGAAGAGGCAGAATAGCAGAAGCAGCAGAATCTGTGGCTGGGGTAACACTCCCCTCTGCATTTGCTCTCCCTTCCTTCCTGACTCACTCCTTTTTCCCTTTCTCCTGCTTCCTTCAGGCTCTGTAGTCTAGGGAACACTTTCTAAGTTACTGGGCAATTCACAGAATCTACACTGGCTACCAGACCTACGGAATGTGAAGTGTTATAACAGAAAGTCCAATTGGAAGCCTCTGTATCTACATATTTGTACCCAAATAGAAATTCATAGAAATATCTTATATCTGGTGAACTGCCATGAGACAACAAAGTGACCTTGCAATCAGATACACCCATCATCAATGTGGGGATACCTAATCCACAAAGCCATAAAGGTAGGCATGCACAGTAATATATCGTCTTGAGTGATAGTGATACATGAAAGAAGGGACTTGCACAGATCCTGGAGACACAATTAGGCTTCATAAGCAGATGCTCACACTACCAGAACTTCCATTCCTGGTGCACTGTTATTTCTCCTTTAATCCACACCTATGGTCTTATGAGACTTCATCATGACCAGCGGATAAGGAAGAAATAGGTTAAACTATGGGTTATGAATGGTTTTATATGATTTGAAGATACATACTAGAAGCAGGAGGCCCTGAAGTACATAGGGAAAGAAATATTTCTGATGAGAAGAAATTTTCAGGGTTACATTTGGCTGTCCACCCTACCTAGGAGAGTTGGCTAGAGTTATACATCCACATTAGTTCATGGACAGTGGTGGATGGTTTCATCAGATGATCAGGGACTTGGAAAGGATGACATTGGGGGACTAAGGAAAAGGAGATCCAAGGAATAGTTAAGTGTAGGGACTTCTCAAAATCAGTGCAGTAGAGATTGGTTCGAGATGGCGGAGTAGAAGGACGTGCTCTCACTCCCTCTTGCAAAAGCACCAGGATCACAACTAACTGCGGAACAATCATTAACAGGAAGACACTGGAACTCACCAAAAAAGATACTCCACATCCAAAGACAAAGGAGAAGCCACAATGAGAGGGTAGGAGGGGCACCATCACAATAAAATCAAATCCCATAAACAATGGGTGGGTGACTCACAAACTGGAGAACACTTATACCACAGAAGTCCACCCACTGGAGTGAAGGTTCTGAACCCCACATCAGGCTTCCCAACCCGGGGGTCCAGCAACAGGAGGAGGAATTCCCAGAGAATCAGACTTCGAAGGCTAGTGGGATTTGACTGGGGGACTTCAACAGGACTGGGGGAAACAGAGACTCCACTCTGGGAGGGCACACACAAAGTAGTGTGCACAATGGGACCCAGGGGAAGGAGCAGTGACCCCAGAGAAGACTGAACCAGACCTACCTGCTAGTGTTGGAGGGTCTCCTGCAGAGGTGGGGGGTGGCTGTGGCTCACCATGGGGACAAGGACACTGGCACCAGAAGTTCTGGGAAGTACTCCTTGACATGAGCCCTTCCGGAGTGCACCATTAGCCCCATCAAAGAGCCCAGGTAGGCTCCAGTGTTGGGTCGCCTCAGGCCAAACAAACAACAGGGAGGGAACCCAGCCCTACCCATCAGCGGACAAGCAGATTAGAGTTTTACTGAGCTCTGCCCACAAGAGCAACAGCCAGCTCTACCCACCACCAGTCCCTCCCATCAGGAAACTTGCACAAGACTCTTAGATAGCCTCATCCAGCAGAAGGCAGACAGCAGAAGCAAGAAGAACTACAATCCTGCAGCCTGTGGAACAAAAACCACATTCACAGAAAGACAGACAAGATGAAAAAGCAGAGGGCTATGTACCAGATGAAGGAACAAGATAAAACCCCAAGGCTTCCCTGGTGGTGCAGTGGTTGAGAGTCCGCCTGCTGATCCAGGGAACGTGGGTTCGTGCCCCAGTCCGGGAAGATCCCACATGCCGCGGAGCGGCTGGGCTCGTGAGCCATGGCCACTGAGCCTGCGCGTCTGGAGCCTGTGCTCCACAATGGGAGAGGCCACAACAGTGAGAGGCCCGCGCACCGCAAAAAAAAACAAACCCCAAAACGATTAAGTAAATGGAACATACATATCAATAATTACCTTAAACATGAATGGATTAAATGCTCCAACCAAAAGACACAGGCTCGCTGAATGAATACACAAACAAGACCCATATATATGCTGTCTACAAGAGACCCACTTAAGACCTAGGGTCACATACAGACTGAAAGTGAGGGGATGGAAAAAAATATTCCATGCAAATGGAAATCAAAAGTAAGCTGGAGTAGCAATACTCATATCAGATAAAATAGACTTTAAAATAAAGAATGTTACAAGAGACAAGGAAGGACACTACATAATGATCAAGGGATCAATCCAAGAAGAAGATATAACAATTATAAATATATATGCACCCAACATAGGAGCACCTCAATACATAAGGCAACTGCTAACAGCTATAAAAGAGGAAATTGACAGTAACACAGTAAATAGTGGGCGACTTTAACCCCTCACTTAAACCAATGGACAGATCATCCAAACAGAAAATTAATAAGGAAACACAAGCTTTAAATGACACAATAGACCAGACAGATTTAATTGATATTTACAGGAAATTCCATCCAAAAACAGCACATTACACTTTCTTCTCAAGTGCACACGGAACATTCTCCAGGATAGATTACATCTTGCGTCACAAATCAGGCCTCAGTAAATTTAAGAAAATTGACATCATATCAAGCATCTTTTCTGACCACAATGCTATGAGATTAGAAATCAAATACAGGAAAAAAAACGTAAAAAACAAACACATGGAGGCTAAACAATACGTTACTAAATAACCAATGGGATAAATATGGGATGGGATGCAGCAAAAGCAGTTCTAAGAGGGAAGGTTATAGCAATACAAACCTACCTCAAGAAACAAGAAAAATCTCATATAAACAACCTAACCTTACACCTAAAGGAACTAGAGAAAGAAGAACAAACAAAACCTGAAGTTAGCAGAAGGAAAGAAATCATAAAGATCAGAGCAGAAATAAATGAAATAGAAACAAAGAAAACAATAGCAAAGGTCAATAAAACTAAAAGCTGGTTCTTTGAGAAGATAAACAAAATTGATAAACCATTAGCCAGACTCATCAAGAAAAACAGGGAGAGGACTCAAACCAATAAAATTAGAAATGAAAAAGGAGAGGTTACAACAGACACCTCAGAAATACAAAGCACCCTAAGAGACTACTACAAGCAACTCTATGCCAATAAAATGGACAATCTGGAAGAAATGGACAAATTCTTAGGAAGGTATAAACTTCCAAGCCTGAACCAGGAAGAAATAGAAAATATGAACAGACAAATCACAAGTAATGAAATTGAAATGGTGATTAAAAATCTTCCAACAAACAAAAGTCCAGGACCAGATGGCTTCACAGGTGAATTCTATCAAACATTTAGAGAAGAGCTAACACCTATCCTTCTCAAACTCTTCCAAAAAATTGCAGAGGAAGGAACACTCCCAAATGCATTCTATGAGGCCACCATCACCCTGTTACCAAAACCAGACAAAGATGTCATAAAAAGAGAAAACTATATACCAATACCACTGATGAATGCAGATGCAAAATTCCTCAACAAAATATTAGCAAACAGAATCCAAAAACACATTAAAAGGATCATACACTATGAGGAAGTGGGATTTATCCCAGGGATGCAAGGATTCTTCAATATACATACATCAATCAATGTGATACACCATATTAACAAATTGAAGAATAAAAACCATATGATCATCTCAATAGATGCAGAAAAAGCTTTTGACAAAATTCAACACCGATTTATGATAAAAACTCTCCAGAAAGTGGGCATAGAGGCAACCTACCTCAACATAATAAAGGCCATATACGACAAACCCACAGCAAACATCATTCTCAATGGTGAAAAACTGAAAGCATTTCCTCTAAGATCAGGAACGAGACAAGGATGTCCACTCTCACCACTATTATTCAACATAGTTTTGGAAGTCCTAGCCACGGCAATCAGAGAAGAAAAAGAAATAAAAGGAATACAAATTCAAAAAGAAGAAGTAAAACCGTCACTGTTTGCAGATGACATGACACTATACATAGAGAATCCTAAAGATGCCATCAGAAAACTACTAGAGCTAATCAATGAATCTGGTAACGTTGCAGGATATAAAATTAATGCACAGAAATCTCTTGCATTCCTATACACTAATGATGAAAAATCTGAAAGAGAAATTAAGGAAACACTCCCATTTACCACTGCAACAAAAAGAATAAAATACCTAGGAAAGAACCTACCTAGGGAGACAAAAGACCTGTATGCAGAAAACTATAAGACACTGATGAAAGAAATTAAAGATGATACCAACAAATGGAGAGATATCCCATGTTCTTGGATTGGAAGAATCAATATTGTGAAAATGACTATACTACCCAAAGCTATCTACAGATTCAATGCAATCCATATCAAATTACCAATGGCATTTTTTACAGAACTAGAACAAAAAATCTCAAAATTTGTATGGAGACACAAAAGTCCCTGAATAGCCAAAGCAGTCTTGAGCAAAAAAATGGAGCTGGAGGAACCAGACTCCCTGACTTCAGACTATACTCAAAGCTACAGTAATCAAGAGAATATGGTACTGGCACAAAAACAGAAATATAGATCAATCGAACAGGATAGAAAGCCCAGAGATAAACTCACGCACCTATGGTCAACTAATCTATGACGATGGAGGCAAGGATATACAATGGAGAAATGACAATCTCTTCTGGGAAAACTGGACAGCTACATGTAAAAGAATGACATTAGAACACTCCCTATCACCACACATAAAAATAAACTCAAAATGGATTCGAGACCTAAATGTAAGACCGGACACTGTAAAACTCTTAGAGGAAAACATAGGAAGAACATTCTTTGACATAAATCACGGTAAGATCTTTTTTGATCCACCTCCTAGAGTAATGGAAATAAAAACAAAAATAAATGGGACCTAATGAAACTTAAAAGCTTTTGCAAAGCAAAGGAAACTACAAACAAGATGAAAAGACAACCCTCAGAATGGGAGAAAATATTTGCAAACGAATCAAGAGACAAAGGATTAATCTCCAAAATATATAAACAATTCATGCAGCTCAATATTAAAAAAACAAACAACCCAATCCAAAAATGGGCAGAAGACCTAAATAGACATTTCTCCAAAGAAGACATACAGATGGCCAAGAAGCACATGAATAGCTGCTCAACATCACTAATTATTAGAGAAATGCAAATCAAAACTACAATGAGGTATCACCTCACTACCAGTTAGAATGGGCATCATCAGAAAATCTACAAACAACAAATGCTGGAGAGGGTGTGGAGAAAAGGGAACCCTCTTACACTGTTGGTGGGAATGTAAGTTGATACAGCCACTATGGAGAACAGTATGGAGGTTCCTTAAAAAACTAAAAATAGAATTACCATATGACCCAGCAATCCCAATGCTGGGCATATACCCAGAGAAACCCATAATTCAAAACGACACATGCACTGCAATGTTCACTGCAACACTATTTGTGATAGCCAGGTCATGGAAGTAACCTAAATGTGCATCGACAGATGAATGGATAAAGATGTGGTGCATATATACAATGGAATATTACTCAGTCATAAAAAGGAAGAAAATTGGGTCATTTGTAGAGATGTGAATGAATCCAGAGACTGTCATACAGAGTGAAGTAAGTCAGAAGAGAAAAACAAATACGGTATGCTAACACATATATATGGAATCTTAAAAAAAAAAAGTCATGAAGAACCGAGGGGCAGGATGGGAATAAAGACACAGACCTACTAGAGAATGGACTTGAGGACAGTGGGAGGGGGAAGGGTAAGCTGGGACAAAGTGAGAGAGTGGTATGGACATATAAACACTACCAAATGCAAAACAGATAGCTAGTGGGAAGCAGCCGCATAGCACAGGAAGATCAGCTCGGTGCTTTCTGACCACCTAGAGGGGTGGGATAGGGAGGGTGGGAAGGAGGGGACACAAGAGGGAAGAGATATGGGAACATATGTATATGTATTGCTGATTTACTTTGTTACAAAGCAGAAACTAACACACCATTGTAAAGCAATTATACTCCTATAAAGATGTTAAAAAATAATTGACTCAGAAAGAAGTATGATATCTGAATATATCTATATTCAGAGATTAAATAAGTAATTTTAAAACTTCCTATAAAGAAAAGCCTGACTCAGATAGCTTCACTGGTGAATTCTACCAACACTTAAGGAAGAATTAACACAAATACTTCACAAGTCTTCCAAAATATAGAAGAGGAGGGAATACTTCTGAACTCATTCTATGTTGCCAGTATTACCCTGATACCAAAACCAGGCCAAGACATCACAAGAAAAGAAAACTACAGACCAATACCTGTTATGAATATAGATGCAAAAATCCTTAATAAAAAAAAAAGCTTGAAAATTGAATCCAGCAACATATAAGAAGTATTACACACCGTGACCAAGTGGATTTATCTTAGCAATGCAAAGTTAGCTTAACATACAAAAGTCAATCAAGGTAGCATACTGTAATACTAGAATAAAGGACAAGAACCACGTGATCACCTTTATTTGTGGCGCAAATACATTTGACAAAATCCAAGACCCATTCATGATAAAAACTCTCAGAAAACTAAGAATAGAAACTTCCTCAACCTAATAAAGGGCATCTATGAAATACCTCTAGCTAACATCACATTTACTGGTGAAAGACTAGAATGCTTTCCCCTAAGATCAGGAAAAAGACAAGGATGTTCACTTTCATCACTTCTATTCAACATTTTACTGGCGGTTCTATCCAATTGGACAATTGGATTAAATTGCAATTCTATCCAATTGTTTTCCTTGCAATTAGGCAAGAAAAACAAATAAAAGTCATCCAGATTGAAAAGGAAGAAGTAAAACTATATCAGCTTGCAAATGACATCATCCTGTATATATAAAATTCTAAGAAAGCCATTAAAAATAAACAAAAAAACCCTCTTAGAACCATTAGATGAGTTCAGCAAGGTCTTTTTGGCAAGTGGTGCTGAAACAATTAGGTAGCCACATGCAAAAGGATAAAATTGTATCCTTACCTCACGTCATATACAAAAATTAACTAAAGTGGGTCAAAGACCTAAATGTAAGAGCTAAAACTCTTAGAAGAAAACATAGGGGTAAAACTTCACGACCTTGGATTTGGCCAAGAATTCTTAGATATGACACTAAAAGTATAAGCAACTAAGTTAAAGATAGATAAATTGGACATCAGCAAAATGAAACTTTTGTGTTTCAAGGGACATCACCAAGAAAGTGAAAAGACAGCCAACAGAATGGTAGAAAATATTTGTAAATCAGATAACTGATAAGGGACTTGTACTCAAAATATATAAAGAACTCTTACAATTCAATGATAAAAAGACATTTAAAAATGGACAAAGGATTTGAATAGACATTTCTTCAAGGAATATATACAAATATCTGATAAGCACACAAAAAGATGCTGGGCATCATTAGTCATCAGGGAAATGCAAATCAATACCACAATGAGATACTACTTCCCACATACTAGGATGGCTAGAATCAAAATGTCCAATAACAACAAGTTTTGATGAGGAATGGAAAAGTCAGAACCCTCATATCCTACTTGCGGGAATGTAAAATGGTACAGCTGCTTCGAAATACAGGCTGGCAGTTCCTCAAATGACTAAACATAGAGATGCCATATGACCAGCAATTTTACTTCTAAGTATATACCCAAGAAAATGAAAATATATGTTCACACAGAAACTTGTATATGAGTGTTTATAGCAGCATTTTTCAGAATAGTCAAAAGATGGACATGACCCAAATGTCTGTCAACTGATGAATGGATGAACAAATGTGGTATGTCCATACAATGAAATATTATTTGGCCACCAAAAGGACTGAAGTACTGATATACACCAGATCATAAATGAACCTTAAAAATATTGTGCTAAGTGAAAAAGTCAGTCATACAACACTGTATATTATTTGGTTACATTCATATGAACGGACGATTTATGTTTTGATAAATGTTGCCTAATTTCCATGCATATTGCTCGTGGTAAAAAACCCAACCACAGACCTATTTCCCTCTCTCCTGCAAAATCTGGATATAACATTTAAATTTTTGCCAGTCTGGTGAACAAAAGACGGAATTCACATTGTTTCCATTGCACGTTTTTACTCTTTAGTGAGGTAGAATTTATTTCCCTGTGTCTATTAGTTGTAAAAGAGCTATTCTTGTTGTTCATCCACTTTGCTGCTAGAATTCTTTGGCCAAATGTTTTCAGCTACAAGTAATAAAAACCCTCCTGAGCCCCAGATTAAAGATGGGAAAGAATTTATAGAAAGGATTCCACTTGGCTTATGGCCCTGAGGGCAGGAAAGGCAGGCATCCTGGTCTCCCAGATCTTGAACAAGTGTCTCCATCTGTATCTGACATCCACCTTCTTTCCCCTGAGAAAAAAGAAAAAGACTACTTGCCTGGCCTCATGTATGTTTTCTTCTCTTACTCAAAGATCATTCATAATAGTTCTTCAATCTAGGAAGAAATCTGTCCAGGCCAGCATAGTTAGGTGCATTCCGAGCATTATCTTTCTTTATGGCAGCCTCTTCACCTAACATTATTTCTCCTATCTCTATCCTCTCCTCTTAATGAGATACAAATATGAAACAGAAAGTAAGCAGAATTATAAAAGCTGGAGGTAATTTTAAAGATCATGTAGGCAGATACAAATATAAAATAGGAGGTGAATAGAATGATAAAACTGTAGAGCTGGATGGAATTTAAAGGTCAGGAAGCCCACTCCCCAGATTTCCATGATAAAGAAACTCAGGCTTAAGAGGCTAAATAATTGGCTCAAGCTTTAATTCCAAGTAAGTGAGCAGATCCTAGCCCTCGATCCCTCTGCTTTCTAAGTCCTGTTCTCTTTTCCTAATGTCCTAGGACTTCTGATTATATGTATATCAATCTATTCAGATTTCTTATTTAACAGGTGGTATTCAATAAAACTGGCACAAACTATCTGAATATATGTAACTCCTCATTACATAGAACTGTATGCTTAATCTCATTTTCTATTTATATCAATGAATATATACCTGTATAACTATGAAAATTAGAGCTTATTTATCAGCCTAAGATCTAAAAAAAAAAATTATCTCTGGAAGACTGTGAGTTTTTATGTTCCTTAATCTAACTTCACAATTACAATCATTCAATGACTTTCACAGCTGGAAATAAAATTCACCATACAATTATTTAATTGAAATAATGTAACAAAATTCCTTGTGTGACTTATCACACATAAATCAATTGTCCCAATTATTCAGGTTTACCTCATCTCACAATTTTTTGCATGTACTTGTTAATAGTTGTGCTAGCCATCTGGACTGCCTAGAACATTGCTGCAGGGGATGACACGGACAGCAACTGTAGCTTGGTGGTATAAAACACACCTAGTGATTTGAGTTCTGAAATTTCAGCAGTTAAATCTCACATCAACAAAGATGATTTTCTTCTGAAACAGTTTTCACGCTCTAACAATATTTAGTTTTGTGACATGGATAGTTAAATGGAACAGCAAGTTAGCGTCACAGTTGTGATTAATGTATGTGTTCAATTTGGGGAAAACCACTCTCACCATTTTGATTAAAGAAATATACTGATATTTCACAATATATTTATTAAAATAATATCACACATTTTCATGGATTTAGATTTAAATTGCTTACTTGGATGAAAAGACGAGCACTTTAGATATCCACAGGCCATCTTTTTTTCCAGTAAATTTTGTGGTTGTCGTAGAAAAATTATCAAAATTGTCCCGTATGTCATAACATTTAACAAAAATCTACACTGAACACTCTTACTGTTATGTATAAATTACCTTTGCATAGTGTATTCCAGCAGGCAACGAACCTCCTGAGGCTTATGAGGACCTTTATTTATATTTTGTATTACCTATATTTTCTATCACCCAAATAAAAAGTTGTGTTTTCATAAAATACCATCTGCTTATAATTTACGAGGTTTCACTGCAGCCTCTATGCACTTTGAGTGTTTGAATGCAGGTTTGAGCCTCAAATATAAACTTGGGATACATGTAGGCATTTTTTTAAATTGCCACTAGGAAATTAGACTTCTAGATTCTTTCACAAAAATCGTAGGTCCTGTTGGGCTTCTCTGAGAGTGTGTTGATTTTCCAGCTATCCGAAATTGGACTTGTTCCCAGTAAGTTCCTAGGTCTTTACCTGATGGTCTTGAGATACCTAACTTTGGTTTAGTTGCCCATGAACTAGGGTCGAAAAGCAGCAGGGGGTTGAAAACCCTGGTAGTTCAGTCTAATGCTCTGCCATTATGGAATTTCTCTGACCTGCTTCGTGACAGTAGTCCAATCCTTCATGTAATCTCCTTTAATGTGTATGTTTTTAACAGATGGATCACTAAGCTTTTGATCTCTGAGGGCTAAACTGAGGCATGTAGAATCAAGATTATTTACTGTTATAGTGTAACTGATATCTTTAATGGACTGGCTAAGTGATATTATGCCCCAGCTTATGAGATCTGTACTAAATTAGTGAAGATATTCATATATCATACATTTATACAAGACATATATTCTGTCTTTCAAAGCACTACAAAGAAATGTAAAACATAAATTTGATGATATTAGTTGTCTTTCTCTTCATTGAGCATAAATGTGTAAGCCTATAATTGAAAAGGATTTTATTACAACAGTTCCACGAAGTCACATTACAGAAAAATATTTAAATGCCTGTTTTAAAAGTCCAAAAACAGTACCCAGTCAGATGCCTTTACCATTTGTAGTATTTTGAGGACCATGCTTATAGAAAATGAAGCAGTAGGGATAAAACAGACTTTGCCAAGAGAGGAACTGAAATTTACCCTTCTAAAATACATTTTTTATGAATCAGAATACAATATTTTTGCCTTTGACTATTAAAAAATTTTATTTCTAACTTCGTTTGCTTCATTGCCATGCCTTTTTCATTGGAGATTTAAATTTAACCATAGGTTTTTTCCCCACACAAATGACATTTTAGGGCAAAGAATACACAGTGCTATAATCAGAAGATGAAATAAGTAGTGCACACTCTCTGATATAATGTCAGGCATGGTATTTTTATTCATAAAATAAATTCCTAGAGATTTGCTGGTTTGCAAACTTACTTCAAATGGTTGTAAAATGTCCGGAAGATAGAGAGTGCTATTCAAATGTTTGTGTGAATGTTTCAGGCCTTGCCACACCTTAAGGAAGAGGGAGTTTTTGGAAAAGGGTATTCTCCTTGTGTAGGTAAAAACGACTAATATATATTATGACTCACTCATTAGCAAATTGTTAGCAATTCATTCACAGAAATTTCCAGGCAAAGGATCTTGTAGAATTGCCCAGGAGACTCCTAGAGGAAGTAATAAGTATTATTTCCATGTCTACTTACAAGATGAACTTAGTGAACTCAGGCCAAGAAGAGTATTTGTCTCTTGTAGTAACCATTCCAATGTAACCATCTACTGTTATGATCTCTTTTCCATTGTCTAATTAATGGCCTGTAGCAACAAAGGAAAGAAATATATATATAATATAGAAACTTTGATTTTTCTATACAAATTTGTATATTGAAATGATTCAAATTCTTAAGGTAGCGCAAAGTCCTAAAACTGTAATCAGTTATTGTCAATTTCAATCACCCAGAACACCTGTTGTTTATCTATTTATATATCACTCTCTGTGCTAGGCATCCTTCTAAGTGCTTTACAAATACTTATCTACTTAATCCTTAGAAAAACTCTGTAAGGCAAATTCTGGCTTTATTCCCATTTTAAAGATAGAGAAACTGAGGCACACCAAGGTAAAGTAACTTTCTCAAAATACCCAGCTATTAAGGGCAGAGCCCCATACTATTCAGGCCAGTTGACTTCAGAGTCGGTGCTCTGAACCTCTTCCATGTGGCCTCTCAGGTTTTCTACCCTTCCTCTTCTGCTCCTTCCTGCATCTAAGACCATCAGATTCATTTATGAACAAGTGAGAATTTCTTTGTCAGAGAATGAAAGAAAATAGGGGAGGGGGGAGGGCACAAGACTGAAAGTCTAATAGAACAAGGCATGCATGCAAGGACTCTCCTCATTGTTGAATACTGAAAATGAAATCTCACTTGGGACACTTTCAATCACAGCCTCATGCTAATGTTTACTAGAGGTAATAAATATGTGATATAACTTCACACCTAGAAGTGAAGAAATCAGCATACCTACAAAGATGGGTGTGGTTCATAGGATGGAGCTATTCTCAAATATGGGACAAAGTGCGTGGGTTATATCACAGAAATGTGGGAAAGTTTCAGACTCTTTTGCCAGGATGCACATTGCCATAAACTAGAGACCAGAGATAAGCATAAAATAGATTAAATGCAGTAACCATAAAATTAAGATAACAATACCAACCTATATCTCAGAGATATTGTCACAGTAATTAATAAAATGACTATAAGCAAGAGAAAGAAGTCCTAAATTGAAAAATAGATGTCTCCTGATAATAAAAAACATTTTATTCCTCCTTCCCATTTAAGGAGGAGCCACAGCAAAAAAAAATTCTTTTTAATATACAGCTGTCACTTTACTGGCTGCTTTTTCTCTATATGCATATTTCAAATGATACGAAGAATATTCATAAATGGACTAAAGTTACACTAATACAGCCATATATGCATGAACTGGGAAGATTAAGGTTTTGTGATTATAGCAAATGAATCTTTGAGCCTTAATCCAAAAGAAGGAATTCCTGGTAAAACTTATGACAGTTACTGGCCTAAATGAGTCCTAGAGACCTGAAAAAGTCTGTGCATCTCCAGAAATATTTACTGCAAAGAGAGGCATAGGAATGAGGGTCTGAAGTCCACTAAGTGTCCTCTACTATCTACTACAATAGGTTTAAAACCTTGCATCCTTGTCAGATAGAACACACAATTTACTACTTTGGTGATCCATTAAACCTTAGAGAGTCACACATGGCATTCAGATGCTTGTATAAAACAAACTGATTAGCAACATGACAATAGGGAAAGTGTCCTTTGCAACTGATTTTATAGCAGCTCTTCCTTGAGAGACAGGCCTGTCTGATTTTTTAGTTAAATTCTAAAGCCAGTTGGTGGGACTTCCCTGGTGGTCCAGTGGTTAAGACTCCATGCTCCCAATGCAGGGGTCCCGGGTTTGATCCCTGGTCAGGGAACTGGATCCTGCATGCCGCAGCTAAGACCCGGTTCAGCCAAATAACTAAATAATAAAGCCAGTTGGGACAAGAACATTTAGTCCAACAGTTATTAATCCTTCATGGGTGAGAATTATTTCTAAATTCTAAAATCTAGCACAGCTGATTTTGTAAATAAATAAATAATTTAATTCGCAAGTTTCATATAAATAATTATGTGAACTAATTATAAATAATTATGTGAACTAAAGTTGATGCTGGCAAAAGAAGACCCACTCTTTACATATTCTGGGGTTTTCTTTTTGAGAATGACATCTTTTACCTTTTTCTTACCTTTTACTTTTGGCTTAAACAAAGGAGAAAGGATTTTCTACGGGGCAGCTCAGATTTCTTCCAGTTAAACTTCTGCTTTAAGTGTCTGAAAAAGAGATTTTAAAATCAGAAAGTTAGGTAGCAGTCTTAACAAATTCAATTATTCAATTCAATTATTTATTAATCATTTGTTATGTATATGATACACAGATGCTATGGAGGATATGGCGAAGACAGAATACTTTGTGAGATTTCCAATTGAATGAGAGAGAAAATCAAATCAAAAGCTAAGTAATAGAATAATATGTGTAGATTAAAATACCACTGGACCATACTAAGAGACTCCAACTGCAAGTGATTCATCTGTGCATTAAAATTTGAGAATCTCTTCTCTGAGAAACTGAGATATCATGATACTTTCAGACTATGTCAGATCATTGATGTGGTTTGCTGATAGTTAAAACACTTTCCCAAAATGCGTATGGATTTGTTGCCATTAATAAGGTTCCCCCCCTGCCCCACGGTGGTAAAATTTTTCCCAAGATAGAATTTCTAATAGGCTTGATGGGAACACAAGCCAGAGTAGAATTCACTGTTATCCATAAATAATCTTCATGCCAGCAGTATCTGATTCAGTGTCAGATAAATGGTTCAACAAGAATTTAGTGAAGAAAGATAACTGTATGAATGTGAGATGCTGAAGGCATCTTGATAGATATGTACCATAAAGACTGATTTGGCCGAAAGGAAAAGAGAGGCCACAGCAGATGGGAAAGAGTGTGGGCAAAGCCTTGAAGATGGAACTGCCCAAGGGATATAGGTGGAAGTGTGCCATGGGACAGGGGATGGAAGCAGGGAGGGATTAAGCATTAGAATTCACCAGGGACATAGAGAATAGACTGCTGGTTGCCTAGGGGTAGGAGGGTGGGAGAGGGCGGGATTAGGAGTTTGCGATTAGCAGATGTAAACTGGTATATATAGAATGGGTAAACAACAAGGTCCTACTATATATAGCACAGCGAAATATAGTCAATATCCTGTGATAAAACATAATGGAAAAGAATATGAAAAAGAATGTATATATGTGTATAACTGAGTCACTTTGCTGTACAGAAGTAATTAACACGACATTGTAATTCAACTATACTTCAATAAAAAATAAAAGAAAAATTAGAATTTACTTACATCTGAGGAGCAGCATGACATTTACAATACATCCATATGCATACACACATACTTATATATGTATAATGTCTTCATTTATTTATATCTATAATGAAGAAACTAGACTAAATCATTGATTTGTCAATACATTAGGAATAAGTAGGGTGCCTGTTAAAATAATAGATTTCTAGGCCCTACCTCATAAGTGACAACTGCTGGAATAGGGCCTGGGATCTTCAGTTTTATGAATTCTTTCCTGATTCTATTGCTCTGGAATATTTGGGAATTTTTGGAACTTAGTGAACTCTTCCAGCTTTAACATTTTAAGATTCTGTGTTTACGGAGCCAAAAGCAGAATTCTGGAACTGCGCGTTTGATACAATTTTGATGAGATTGAAGAAGGAGTTTGAGGCAAGTGTGTAAAAAACCAAGCTAAAGAGGTTATATACATTCTGGATACTATAGAAAGCCAAAGTCTGTTAGAAATTTTACCACTCTCAACATACATTTTTAATGTAAATATATAAATTCAGGCTGACTACTTTTTGTTGTTGTTGTTGTTGTACACGGGCCTCTCACTGTTGTGGCCTCTCCCTTTGCGGAGCACAGGCTCCGGATGCGCAGGCTCAGCGGCCATGGCTCACGGGCCCAGCCGCTCCACGGCATGTGGGATCCTCCCAGACCGGGGCACGAACCTGTGTCCCCTGCATCGGCAGGCGGACTCTCAACCACTGCGCCACCAGGGAAGCCCCAGGCTGACTACTTTTTAAACTATGGAGAGAAAGAACATATGATAAAATTTTGTTGTTTGTTTATTTTGGATATTATTGGAATGAATTAATATTATTTGTCCAACCTGCATATATATATGATATTTTGTTATCTGCCCTCTGAATTTTTTAAAATTATAAGTCAGTACATTTGGTGGTAAGTTTTTTTGAAGCCACTCAGCATGTATCTTCTACATAATACTGTATATGTATGTTTCCTAAAGAATTCTTAAGAAAAAAGTATACATAACAAAAGTATATATACTTAGTGCCTCATAAACCATATTTTCCAAAGCTAGACATGATTCTGTCAGTGGAAATGTGATTTAATTGAGTGCTGCCTTCAAATGGCATTCTCTACTGGATGTCATGGAGATATGCAAATGAAGTTAAGGACATTGTCCTCATTCTCAGAGAATTTGCAATATAATAGGGGAACAAAATGCAGATGAAAAGATATAACAACACATGCAAAGATGACATGGAAACAGGTACAAATTAATGTAACAAAAAATCAACGCTAAGAGAAATGGAATAATGGAATGATCAGTGTAGAGTAGAACCATTTAAGTGGTCTTGATGAAGAAAATTTATTTTAAATTGATGTTTGATAAAGGCACAAATATGGATCAAGAGACAAATAGTGGAAAGGATATTCTATTCAGACAGCATGGCAAGACCTCTGGAGAACAAAGGGTTAGAAGCAAGAGCAAGTAACTTAATATGATTGTTAAAAGATATAAAATTTGTGCCCAAATATAAAAATGTGATATATAATTCCCTTTGATTCTGTTTAGAATGAACCCTTAATCATCAAATCATGTATTTTTTCATTTCATGTAGGATAAGGAGACCTGTTATCAAGGATTCTGTGGAACTTTAGGGTTTCAACCTTCACGGAAAACCAGTGGCTAAAGAATATTGAAACACTGATAAAGTTTTTAAAAAAACAAGAGAGAAGCTTGACCTAAGAAGAACACTTTTAAAAGTGTGTCTACAATATCTTAAAAATACAACTGCATCGCTCTTGCTTTTACAGTTGGAGCATTGCAATGACCAGTTCTAAAAGCACAGACAGCAGTTTTAAAAGATTATTCCAAGAAAATTTCTGGAAATCTAATGCAAAGTATGGATATATTCTTGTCTATAATATTTTTTTATTTTACTATAGAAATTCACATTCATAGTTTAAAGATAAAATAGCACCGGAGACAGGTGAAGATTTAGTAATCTCATAAACACGTATCTCACCTCCACCCTCCTTTCTAATATACTTGTAATTGTTTGGTGAGATCAGTAGTCAGAGTTTACAGCATTGTGATTATGTAAAGACTGTATACTGCCAAGTATACTACAATTATGTTGGTGTTTCATAAGATTATTTTCCCTAGTTAATACCTAACTTCTTTTTGATTGGCCTGTTATGTGCTTATCTCTAATTTTCCCCAAAGATTCAAACAGACCTAGCAAAATTTTTTCCAAGTTTTCTACTACTTCAAATTGTCTATCCAGGAGATGTCAGTTCAGCTCCTCCATTCTCCTGCTCCACTGTAGACTGTCTTCTCTCTCCATCTATACACAGCCATCATCCTAATAATTCCCTTCACAATGTCTTCCCCTCTTTTCAGGGCTCCACCTCTTCCTTTTTCCTTTTTTTTTTTTTGCGGTACGCGGGCCTCTCACTGTTGTGGCCTCTCCCGTTGTGGAGCACAGGCTCCGGACGCGCAGGCTCAGCGGCCATGGCTCACGGGCCCAGCCGCTCCGCGGCATGTGGGATCTTCCCGGACCGGGGCACGAACCCGTGTCCCCTGCATCGGCAGGCGGACTCTCAACAACTGCACCACCAGGGAAGCCCCTTTTTTTTTTTCTAATTTTTTTTTTCTCTTCCTTTTTCTTGATCTACTCGCTCATTTTAGCTGAACATATCCTCCAGTCAATTCCTAGGAGAAACAAGGTGAATGGGAGGTCACTTTTTGAAACACTGAGAATTTGAAAATATCTTTATCCTCACACTTAATTGAGTGAGAATTATTTTTTCTTTCAATTGTAAGGGTATGGCTCTATTTTCTTCATACTTCAGTTTTGTTCTTGAGGTATCTAATGTCATTCTTATTTCTGATCTTTTATTCATGACCTGTTTTACCTTCAGGAAGACTTTAGGATTTTTTTTTCTTTATTCCTATTCTGAAAGTTTATGATGATATGCAATTATATGGATTTTCATTATATTAGGCACTTTTCATGGGAAGAAATTCAAATTTCAGCACTTTAAGATATTTTCTCTAGGGTCATTCAGAGTCTTCTATACACATTACTTCAGAAATGCTAGGAATAAAGGAAGTGACTGAGGATTCCACAGTTCAGTATGAAGATTTTCACTACATACCATGTTTTCATCCCTACCTCTCAGTCCTGTACTCTTAAATGCCAGGTACCCCCTGGTCCTGATTAAAACTCTCCTCTCCTGAGATATGAGAAAGGGTCTATATTTATCCTTCACAGTACTTGACACCTTCAATTGATGAATCTCTTATAGGTTCTGCATGGTGATTAATTACATCAGTAGGTCCCACTATAATCACTGAGATGGTAACCCAACTAATTCAGTTCTCATTCCTCTATCTAATGTCCAGCTTCAAAAAATTTATTGAAATCTCCCTTATGTTATTGTCCCATCTCCAATTCTTTAAGAAATACAGCAGAAAGAAGGAAATGGCAAAAAATAGTTAGATGATCTATAATACTTATCTCGTTCTTGTGGTTTAAAGTTGTAGCTTTTAGATGTTTGTGTCCTTATTAGTTCTCAAGTATGAAAGCTATTCTGAATCACAGAATTATACAGCTAGAAGAGGTCTTGGAAATTAATTTTACAGATGAGTTAATGGCAGAAGCAGAAAGAGAATATTAGTTTCAGGACTCTCATTAATAGCATTATGTATATTAGCATAGAATATTTCCCTAAGTAAAATGAAGAAATGCATTGGACATGATACCAAGATAATTGAGAAGTATAACTGCCTAAGAAGAATTTGAAGGAAAATGAAATTATAAACAACAAAGGGCTATTAACTTTAATGTACAAAGTGTTATTTCAAACCCATTTAGCCCCAGAAAGAAATTTGTAATATAAAGTCAGCAAATAATTCAAAATAAAATAAAATGAGTACATAAATCAGGGTAAAAGCTAGGCTGATGTAATAAACAGGCCCAAAATACAGTGGCTTAAAGAACATAGTAATTAAGTTCTCTCTCTTATAACAGTCATGGGTGACAAAGTCCAAGTCAGCTGAGTGGTTTTGTTTCACACTATCATTCAGGAACACGGTTTTCTCCCATCTTGTAGTTCTGCAATTCCCAAACACATTGTCATAGGCTCACCCATGTTCTAGGGGAAAGACAGTGGAAAAAAAACCTCAGGGAAGTAGTCAGTCAGTGTTTTAAGGTCAAGATCCATAAGTGGCACATGTCCTTCTGTTTACACTGCTGATAATCTAGCCACAAAGTGAAACCTAGCTGCAAGGGGGGCTGGGGGATGAGGCCTGTAGCTGAGCAGACACATGGAAAAGAGGGGAACTACAGATTCATGCTGCAGAATGGAAGAAGGGATTTTGGTGGCAACTGGCTGCCTCTGATACAATGAGATACTACTTTTCAGGAATGCAATAAACAAGTATCTCAAAATAATAGTATTCACTGTTAGCAAACATGAGCTGAAATGAGCACATTCATATGTTCATGGTGGAAGATTTTCTGGTGTAATCTTCCTAAAAAGCAACTTGGTGATGCTTATCAAAAACCTTAAAAATAGGGCTTCCCTGGTGGCGCAGTGGTTGAGAGTCCGCCTGCCGATGCAGGGGACACGGGTTCGTGCCCCGGTCCGGGAAGATCCCACATGCCACGGAGCGGCTAGGCCCGTGAGCCATGGCCGCTGAGCCTGCGCATCCGGAGCCTGTGCTCCGCAATGGGAGAGGCCACAACAGTGAGAGGCCTGCGCACAGTAAAAAAAAAAAAAAAAGTATGACTGGACAATAGGCATAAATTGGGACTATCCCACAAAAGCCAGTAAAGGAGAAAAACAAAATCAGACAGGCCTTCAAGTCAACACTGAACATGAAACATTCACTGAGCATTGCCTACAAATTACCGAAAAAAGACACTGTCACCTAATAAAAAAATTGTACCTGGCTATTTTATCATCTAAGTATAAGAGTAAACCATTTTGAAAAAGAAAAAAACAATTAGATTAAGAACTTCATCCAAGTACGAGATGAATGAGGAAAAGGTGATGATGAATATTAATCCTATATAACCATAGGACCAAGAGTAACATAGATATAGGGTTATGATTACAGAATCAAGCGAAAATAGCATAAACTTTGACAATATAGAAGTGAGATCTCTCACAAAAATTATACAGTGAAGCAGGTGAGAATCTGGGGAAAATATAACGCACACTGATAACCTCATCTTATGTAGCTGGGATTTAGGATATATCACTTAAAGGTAGAAAATAATATAATAGAGTCATAAGAACATGTAACAGTAAAATTAAACACTAAGAAAGATATTATAACCAATCACAATAAATGGGAAAGAGAATGGGTAAAAGAATGGGAAGGAAGAAGAAATACCTAATTTTTTTTATTACTCATTGAAGGAAATTAACAGATACTATTTAAAATAGTAGAGGATTAAGAGTATTATGTAAAGTAATAGTTATAAATGTAATAAATAGAACACAAATGCAAACCTTCAAAACACTCAATCAAAATAATAAAAACAAACCAAAAAACTTTAAACCCACAAAAATATTTTAAAGCATAATGTAATATTATAGAAGTATGACACCAAAAGTACCTGTCATATCAACAAATGTCTAAATTAACCTATTAAAAGAAGAAAAATATTTTCAAATATATTTGCCTCTGGGTGTATACTTTTCACTTGGGGTGCTTCCTCAATTATGCCTTTTTAGAAGTCTTACAAAGGCAGTATGGACATAACATTCTAGGAGCTGCATCACATGGCAGATGAAAGTGCTTGTGTTTGTGTGTCTCTCTGTGGATACATAAGGCCATGCTATGTGTGGGATATGACCTTTTATATAACATTGCTTTGGGGACACAATTAAATCTCACGTTAGAGTTATGCACATCTTTATGTTTGAAGGAGAGGCTTAGTTGGTTTGACCTGTAAAAGGTCTGAATCCATTTAAAAATGAGCCATTTTGTAGACTCTATATTTTTATCCAATATTTCAATCAACAAACTACATGTTCCAAAAGCCACTAGAATTAATTATTCATCGTCAGTAAAACTTTGGCAATAACCTCTTTTAGGAAGGGGTAACACTGACTGGGAAGCCCACTGAAATACCTGAACCCATGGTGGGCTTGCACAGTTTGCCCTTAGTATCATTACACTGATTTTCATCATGGGAATCATCTTGGCCCACCCTTCATAATATCCTTTATTAAATCTTGAAAATTAATTTTCACGGGTGACTGAGCTCAGTTAAATGGCTCTTATGTCAGGCCATTAAGGGATGCCAGCTTGTTAATGTGAAATATCAATTAAAACAAAAATTCCAAGCATTTCTTAAAGGAGTTTAGCTGCATTAAGAAATCTTGGAGAGTCTCCGAGTTAATTTGCTTCAAACATTTATTTCTTTTTCATTAACAAGGTTGGGACACATCATGTAAGTGGTTAAATTTGTTTTTACTTAACGGATCACTGATCCTTCGTGGTCTTTTCAAATCCATTCCACCAATCAACTTTTCAAAAACAAGTTCTCAAAACACCTGCATACACATGCAAGTTTGTAACCTCAAAGAAAAAAGACAACAACTACAGAATTGCATACCCAAAATGAGACGTAAGACTGAGGGAATGTAGGCTGCAAACTGGAATTTGTGTCCAGGACCTGTTTCATCCAGAGCATTCTTTGATGCTGCAATTATTTTTCCAAGAAGTTCTTATTCTGAGGAAAGAAATAAAAAATTTGTTTCGTATTAACATTTTGACCCATGTTTACCATGTAAAGAGTAGTATTTATGGTCTTCTTGGAGTATGTATGAAATTGCTAGGTCATCCGTGTGAACCATTTAACCATATCATATATGGTTTTTTCCTGTTATTCATAAAATTATAAGCACAGTAATAAAAAGTTGTCACATACTGACTTTTAAATTAGATTAGCACTAACTTTTTCACCTTGACACTTACAAAGTTTTCTA
The DNA here is from genome assembly GCF_003676395.1 of Aethalodelphis obliquidens. Lineage (NCBI taxonomy): Eukaryota > Metazoa > Chordata > Mammalia > Artiodactyla > Delphinidae > Aethalodelphis > Aethalodelphis obliquidens. The sequence continues at coordinate 12,215,526 of NW_020837961.1, forward strand.
CCCTGGACTAATATTTTGTATTTGTGCTTTGGGAATTTTCAAATAATTATTTTTTATCTCATTTATTTCTCACACGGCCTTGTAAGGCAGACAGAGCCAATATTATTTTCTCCATTTACCAGTGAGCAAACGAAGTCTCTCGGTGCTCAGCTGATGAAATCCAAGTCCCTAAGTCTCACCAGCCTGGGATCTTTTCCCCAAGCGTTGTCTCTCCTAAAGCTCACAAACCCACTACAATCTATTTAGAAAGTTCACACATAGTACAAGTTTGAAACAATTCTTAGGTTTCTTGGGAAAAAGTAGAAGAGAAGAAAAGCAAAATAAAGTATTATTTCTGTTAAAAACAGCAAGTTATTTTACAAGCAAAATAAGTTTATTCAGGGATAGAGGAGAATTGCAATTCTCTGTAGCAAAAACCATAGCCAAGTCCAGCAAACAAAGGAGAGTAACGTTACTTTATAGAGGAGAGGGAAAGGTTGGGAGGAGGTGTTTTGAATGAAAGTCCATCAGAGGAAAGTGAGAGTTCAGGCTAATGATGGTTTCCCAGTGGCTGAGTTGCAATGTTCCCACTGGTTGCACTTGTTGCTGGGCAAGCAGAAAATCTTCCTTCCTCTGCTGGGGTAGTAAAGTAGTAATCTTTTTCCTGTTGGAGATGCAAGGTATGTCTCTTCCTTCTTGGGGTCTGCAGATGGCAATGAGTGGTAGTGCGTGAGAGTTTCCCCTTCTGGATTCCCAACTCCATTTTATTTTATTTTTTTTAATTATTTCTTTTTTATATAAATTTATTTATTTTTTAAATTTATTTTTGGCTGTGTTGGGTCTTTGTTGCTGCATGTGGGCTTTCTCTAGTTGCAGAGAGCAGGAGCTACTCTTCGTTGTAGTGCGCAGGTTTCTTATTGGAGTGGCTTCTCTTGTTGCGGAGCACGGGCTCTGGGTGCCCGTGCGCCACTACTTGTGGCACGGGGGGCTTAGTTGCTCCGCAGCATGTGGGATCTTCCCCGACCAGGGCATCGAACCCGTGTCCCCTGCATTGGCAGGCGGATTCTTAGCCACTGCGCCACCAGGGAAGTCGCCCCCCAACTCCCTTTTAAATGATGTTTCCTTTATTCAGTTGCACATTCCCAATCAAGGAAGACATTCAGCACTGAAGAGCCTTTGAAACATACTCTCACAAATCGAAATGTCTGTACCCTTGCCATAAATGGCATCCAGGCTAATTATTGCTAACAACCCACAGAGGGAAAATTGTTACAGATTCACTGAGGACTGAAGCATTTTTTGGCTCTTCACTTTGTGCAGAAGGTTAAAAGAAAGATCTAACCAGCAACAAAGTTGTTATCTAGGCACAGAATACGTAAGTGCTTGCTGAAGTTTTCTTGCAGATGTTTGAATATATATGTTATAACAGGTATAGGAATTGCACTTTCTACCTACTAAAGATTTGTGATAAATGTGCTCATTTTCAGTTCCAATTCCAATTGCAATTTCATAATGGGGAAGTAAGATTTTTATGTCAAATAATTACATATCAGTAATAATCTTGTATTTCTTTGCTTTTACTTCCTATATTGACTCCCTATAAGGAATGGCTTCAAGTTTATCAAACTCTTTAAATCTGGATAACAGGTTACGTATTAAGGTAAAGATTTATATCAAATGCTAGTTGAGGGAAATTTCTTAAATTTAGGGAAGGCTTTCCTATGCCTAAAGATGAGACTGCTTTGGACCAGACCTTCTTTGTTTTGGGTTGAGTCACTTGAATGGCCTCATTGAGTTATGTAAATGTAACGTTACCTGTATCCTTTGTCCTCCAGGAAGTTGTAACTAGACTATTTATTTGTTTGTTTACTTAGTGGTTTAGCAAAAGCCACCTCAGTAGAGCTGATTACTAGGGAGAGGTAGATGAATTTGTGTTAAGAGGCTTCAACCTCCTGGGAAAGGAAAAAAAAAAGGAAGTTCCAACCTCCACTGTTCCTACTTCTCAAAGTTCAGAGTTGACGAGTCTTTTTGGTATAGAGTAGACCAGAGTGGCACAGAATAAGGCCCAGGTGTAGGACACACGAAATAATCAAGTAAAATAAAACTTCCCTGAGAAAAGCAGGATTCTGGGCCAAAGACTAGAGATCCACAAAATGTCCAAAGATTTTTTTCAAGGAAAACTGTCAAGGAAAACAGCTTCTGGATGATACTGGAAGCTCCACTGGGCATAGTCAGTCTAGCATGTTTCTGGGCACCGGGGAGCAATGGCTGACTGTGGGAATGTGAAAGAGCTGTAATGCTGGAGCTCAATGTGACAACTGTGGCCTGAATAAGATCTGGATCTGCAAGGACCATCCAACAGCAGTGGACCAACATCTGTTCCAACCCATCTTTAACAATGACCACTCCATGGCCAGGAGAAGTAAAAGCAAGAGAAAACAGATCTGTCCTCTTTTTTTCTTTTCACAGTGTTTGGAAGCAGACCAACTCTGATTGACTGAGAAAGGCCTTGGAATTCTTAGATAATTCAAGAGTTGAGGGATTTTTCAAGAGAAATTCACAGGCCAATGTTAGTTACTAACATTTAAATATAAAAATTTTCTATCAGCACTGCTGTCTACGGATCACCTTCCTAGAAATTTTTAGTGTAATAGACTCTTGGTTTTTTCTGATTTGTTTGAACTTACTAATAGTAATTTAAAAGTCTATGACATGACATAATTTGTACTTTTGCTACGGCATTTGACTTGTCCCATTGCAAGAGCAGCGAGTAGAAATTGGTCACTTAGGTGTTGAGCACACTTAGCAGGCCATCCAGCATCTAGATGTATTTAACTGAGACTCATACGTATTTTATGGAGAAAATTTAATGTTATAGCTGTTTTGTGAGTATAAAATCTCCTAAAATTTTAAAAAATAGATAAAAATAAGAATTTTCACATAAAATTCTCTTGGGTAAAAAAGAAAGTTCTCCAGAAAAAAAAAAACAAAAACCATCTGAGGATCTTGCAACCCTGGGCTCAAATTCTGATTGTAAATTTCAGGTGGAGCTGAATACCAACTGCCTGCTTTAGACGTGATATGTACCCTCTAGTTCACCACACCCCCATATCATTACTGACTGAGCCAGAGTGATACCTGCCATTTTCTTCACACACTGTGATTTTTATCGTGACACAAGTCCTGGATTTTGTACCCACCCTATTTATTCACAATACTTATCTGGCACTGGAGTTCACGAGCTCTGTCCTAGACTCTGTCTTTTGGATGGTGGTTGTAACCTCAATTCCTTAGTATATTTCTAGTTCTCATCAGCAGAATGTCCTGCTGAATGAAGCCCACCTGATTTCTTCTCCACTCTACTCCTCTACTCTCTTCTACTCTTGTTCACAATTGTTGCAACTTGTTAACTAAAGAGTGGTCCAGGGATTTTGAATGTTCCCCCCGAAATCCTGCAGAAACTAAAGCCAAACAACACAAAGCAATTATTAGAGAAGCCCAGGTTGTAGGAAAGAGAGCTGTAAGTCTTCCCCCCCACCCATTAAATACAGACTCTTACTTCCTTTTCTTGGCTGTGCTCTGAAAATGGGGGAGGACCTGAGAAACACCAATACTGCTAGTTGAAAATTTAACTTTTAACATATTATTCTGATGAAAAGTAAAAATTTCCTCTTTTTTAAAAGGTTTTGACTTCAGATTGGAGGAAGTTAAGGAGACATGAGAAATAAACAGAATGTGAGATCCCTGAATAGATATTGGAACAGAGAAAGGATACTGATGAAAAAAATGAGGAAATTTGAATAAGACTTTTAGTTTAGTTAACATTGTTGTACTGATGTTACTTTCCTGGTTTGGATCATTGTACTGTGGTTACGTAAGATGTTACCATTAGGGGAAGCTGGGCAAAAGTTATATACGAACTCTGTTCTATTTTTGTGACTTTGTCTAAAATTATTTCAAAGTAAATGTTTTATCAATTTAAAAAAGATTTTATATTTTTCTTTTGATGCATCTGTTAAAAATATATATCTATGGTCTCAAAAAGAGTGAATATGTCAAATACTAAGCTCTAAACAGCACTGCAATATTTAGAAAAAGAAACCTGTACATTTGTGTAGAAAACCTTCTGTGACTGCATATACACTCCCATGGCTATATATACACACTTTGCTAACAGTTGTTAGATTACCCATGGCCTGACTGTCCGCCTGGATTTCCAAGTAGCCCTATAGCCTTACCACATGTTGAATGGTTATATTACTCCATTTTAGTCTTTTATTACTAACTTTGTCTGGACCAGGTCCAGAGATAGTCACTGGCTCTTGAACACTATGTATTCTGTGTTCTACTGTAAGTCTTGCAGTGGGTCAGTTGCCCAAGCACTGCTCTTACCCTAATAGGAGGGTCTAGCTGAGTCCGGCTGGTTTCATATATATGATACTCTAAGGGCTACTACCTTCTCCCTTAGATTCTCCACACCATTGTGAGTCAAATCTTTTTGTCACCAACATTGCTATTTGCTACCCCTACGTCTTCATTCGCTCATTAAGTATTTACGGAGCATCTATTATGTGTAATGCACTGGGCTAAGCACCGAGAATAGGGAAAGAAACACGTTGGACATTGATCTTATCCTTATGGAACACATACACATACTTGGTGTGTGTACTTAGTGACTAAATAGTTGGCTATTTTTTCTTCCTTCCTCCCTTCTTTCCCTCCTCTTCCTTCCTTTTTTTTCTTTCATTTCAGATCTTGAATGATAACTTCTCTCTGGCTCCTAGAAGTATTTTTTAAAATTTATTTCAGGGGCTTCCCTGGTGGCGCAGTGGTTGAGGGTCTGCCTGCTAATGCAGGGGACACGGGTTTGAGCCCTGGTCTGGGAGGATCCCGCATGCCACAGAGCAACTAGGCCCGTGAGCCACAACTACTGAGCCTGCGCGTCTGGAGCCTGTGCTCCGCAACAAGAGAGGCCACGATAGTGAGAGGCCCGCGCACCGCGATGAAGAGTGGCCCCCGCTTGCCACAACTAGAGAAAGCCCTCACACAGAAACAAAGACGCAACACAGCCAAAATAAATAAATAAATTAATAAACTCCTACCCCCAACATAAAAAAAAAATTTATTTCAGCTCACCAATTTATTGTATAAAAGAATCCTGATTATATATGATTAGCTCAACTCTGCTATATTAGTATCTATAACTTTTGTTTTCGAAAAATATTGCATGATCAACAAGTTTCATTGTATACAGTTTGCCATTCAATCTAAAATTTGTATATTTGTGAGTGTGGATATAAACATGCAAAGACTTGGAGGCCCTGAGTCTTGCTCTTTTCAACAGCCTGCTTCCATGGCAACAGAATCTATTAGAAGCAACCTTGTCACCACAACTTTAGGTCCAAATAACTTCACAGAAAAGATAAAAAGGTATGTGGCAACTCTATCTTGCTCCATCTTTTACATAAAGTAATTTCTCAGAAATATGATCAGCACTTGAGACAACAGTGATTAAAAATTAAAAGGCCCCGAGAGAGAGAAAAAGACTATCCGTAACAAGGATTTTGAAAGCTTAATGAAAGGTAGAAGAAAACATGATAGGACTGCAGTCTTTAAACTTTTTTGCACAGTGAACAATTGATCCAAAGTTTAAAATGTGAAGATTTAGATCGTCATTGGGAGACTGAAATGTTCGTCCTTAAGGGTTTGTACTTACAGGCCCATGAAGAGAAAAAAAATTTCATCCATTAAGGTTGAAGAAATCCTAAATTTATGGTGTCATTTATTACCTGGGTCAGAAAATTAAATATGAGCGCAAATACTTCATTATGTCCTTTGAACTTTGAATGTCAGAGCACTTTCTCCAAAACAATAAAGGCAGAGGTGCCCTAGTAGGACACAGAATTGTCAGCCCAGCATTTTTGTTCTTGGTTCACTGGCTTTCCACATCTCTGTGCTCTAAAACACTGTGTTGATTTTGCTGAACTCAGTAGGTCATAGAGTCTTCTCATAAGGTTAAGGCCATAGAATTAATTCCTGTGTATATTAAGTTTTATGGTCACAGACAGCACCAAAATTTTCACTAGTCACACGAAAGACTGGGCCAGCCAGCAAGACTAAAAACTTCATCTTCAAAACTGTTTACTGACGCCATCATAATGATTAAATATAAATAAGTACAATACATATTACCCATTTGTATTTAGTTTTATTTTATTAGGGGATGTGGCTCAGGTTGTGATTGTTTGGTCAATATATCCTCTTCAGAGATAAGGACAGAGTAATTTCTGTAAAGAGCAATAGACACAGGCTGGTCACTGGATATTCAATTTTAAAAATTTACTAATAATTTAAATAAATGTAACATGAATATATATGTAATCGACATCTCATATTGTCTGATGTCCACAGCAATATACATAAAGTGAAAGATTTATATTCACTTTATAGAGACTTTAGGACTCTGTATTATTATTTTGTGAATTTCAAAATACATAGACAAATTTTAAAGAGTTTAAATAAAGCCTATAATAAACAAGTATTTATTTAACATTTACTGTGTACTAGGCACAAGGACTTGGGGAAGATGCAAAGACAAAAAAGAAAGCTAATCTCATCTTTTACTGTCTATCTGGGGAGTTGCCCTTGTAACACAGAAATAAGGAGGTGAATAAGGAAGGATGAATAGGGAAGTGCAGAGTATAGAGTGAATTGGTAGATAGATTTAGGATTTAAAGTTAGAGTATTAGGACTTAAATTTATAACATTAGAATCAAAGTTTTGGTGCTTTTAAATTCTGCCCCAGAAGCCTAGTTCATGGTAAAGTCTCTAGTGGCAAAAAAAAAAAAAAAATCTACTTGCATTCTTGTAAGTATTTTTTTAATAAATGTCTTCCTCTACCAGAATGCAAGCTCCAAGAGCACAGAGACTGTCTACATCTAACTCAGCATAATCACTAGCAGGCAGTAAACCTTCCATAAATAATTGTGGACTGGTTGAAGAGAGCAAGCCAAGTGCAAAAGCTACTTTTTTGTTAAATTTCTTTTAATTTTTAAGCCTAGAATTTTTTAAAATTTCATTTTGATATATTATACTTGCAAAATGTTGCAAAAATACTACAGAGAATTCCCATATACCTTCCACCCATATCCCATAAATATTATCTTATATAACCACAGCACTATCATCAAAATCAAGAAATTAACATTAGAATCAACCTTAACATTAGGTAATACTATTATCTAATTTACAGACCTTATTCAAATTTAGCCAATTTACCCACTATGTCCTTTTTCTGGTTCAGGATTTAATCTACCATGACATGATGCATTTAGTTGTCATGTCACTTTACTCTCCTGTAATCTGAAGCAGTTACTCAGCCTTTCTTTGTCTTTCGTGAACTTGACATTTTTAAGAATGCTAGCCAGTTATTTCTTAGAATGTTGCTCAATTGGAATTCATCTGATGTTTCCTCATGATTAAATTCAGAGTATTCATTGTTGGTAAGAATACCACAGTAGTGATGTTGTGTCCTTCTCAGTGCATCATATCAGGAGGCACGTGGTATCAATTTGTCCCATCATAGGTGATATTAACTTTGATCACATGATGAAGGTGTAGAACAGCTGACAGAGAACAGTATTTTGTTACAGCAGCCCAGACAGACTAAAATAAAAGAGATCCATAGCACACACAAAATACATTAAGACACTTTGTAGAACAATCAGGTATGAAACAAAAAGAAGAAAAAACATTCTTTTTCTAATCAGTTGATAAATTTACAACAATATAGGGCTCTTCAGAGTTTCTGTTTTATCTTGTGTCACTTTTGGTAGGTTGTATTTTTCAAAGAATTTATCAATTTCATCTAAGTTGTAGAAATAGTGGCATAAAGTTGTTCATATATTCTCTTATTATCCTTTTAATGTCTATTAAGATCTATAGTGAAAGTCCCTCTTTATTCCTGATACACATATAATTTATGTCCCCTCTCTCTATTTCTTGATCCCTCGCTAGGAGCTTATCAATTGTGCTGATATTTCAAAACAACTAACTTAACTTTGTTAAATTTTTCAATTGTCTCCCTACTTTCCACTGATGTTATACCTTTCTTCTTTTCTCATTAAAACATTTAAAAGCTATAAATTTCTCTCTAAGCACTGCTTTAGCTGCATTGTACAATTTTTATAATTTTGTGCTTTCATTATTAGTTTAAAATGTTTTCTAAATTGACTAGTGAATTCTTCTTTTACCCATAGCTATCTATCAGAAAAACTAGAAATAACAAGTGTTGGTGAGTATGTGGAGAAAAGGGAACACATGTGCACTTGTTGGTGGGAATGTAAATTCATGAAGCCACTATGGAAAACAGTATGGAGGTTCCTCAAAAAGATTAAAATTGAACTACCATATGATCCAGCAATTCTACTTCTGGGTTCTTACCCAAGGAAAAAGAAAATACTAACTTAAAAAGATATATGCACCCCCATCTTCACTGCAGCATTATTTGTAATCGTCAAGACATGGAAGCAATCTAAATGCCCATCAATGGATGAATGAATTCAAAAATTGTGTCATATGTATACAATAGGATATTATTCAGCCATTAAAATAAAGGAAATCCTGCCATATAGATCTATCTATCTATCTATCTATCTATCTATCTATCTATCTAGATACAGAGAACAGATTGGTGGTTGCTAGAGGCAGGCCAGGGGGTTGGGGGTGTGGAAAATTAGTCAACTGGGTTTTTCTCATTTAATCAACATTATAAAAATAAAGGATATTAAAAATTTTGTCATCAAATAAAAAATAATAAAGCAAGCAAGAAAAATACACTTCTTTCATGCTATGAAAAGTTGCTAAAAGCTTGTCTTTCCAATAAAGGAAACTTGGAATTGATGTAATGGATAAAAGGAGCTTATGAAACATACATAGGCATTCTTGATAAAATAAAAATAAAAGCTTAAAAGATATTGCTTTTGGTAAGGTAAAAAAGTATTTGTTATTTTTTAATTCTGCTTTAGAAGACAGATGTTTTGCTCTTCTTGACTAGTAGATGCAAATACAGCTTAACTGTTTTCCAACAGGAAAAAAAATATATTCAGTATTTCTTTTATTTTTTCCTCTGTTATTTTAATTTTTTTTTTTTTACTGGAGTATAGGTGCTTTACAATACTGTGTTAGTTTCTACTGTACAGCAAAGTGAATCAGCAATACATATGCATATACCTCCTCTTTTTTGGATTTCCTTCCCGTTTAGGTCACTACAGAGCATGGAGTAGAGTTCCCTGTGCTCTACAGTAGGTTCTCATTAGTTATCTATTTTATACATAGTATCAATAATGTATATATGTCAAAGACAAAGAATAGCATAAAAAGGATAAGTCATTGTCTTGCCATTCCTTTTGTGGTTCCCATTTCACACATGTGGGCACATAGTTCACAGTGTAAATTGATATACTGATCTTTCAAATGATTACTTAAGAACCATCCATTTAAACTTGAACCATTCAAAAATTTTTCCTTCTCATTCAACAACAACAACAAAAGGTAATAAAAATCTTTCTGTGATGCCAGACTTTTCCTAGTGAAAATATATGGTTTGCCATAACCAAAGTAATTTCCTTTTGAAATCCAGGGTGTTTACGACTCCCACCAGTAGACACCGCTAAGTAATCCCTCTGAGTCATATGTGGCTGTGCAATCCTAGTCATGCTGTTAAGATAGCTGTCTCCTTGATGAGCATCAATGGCGTTGTGCAAATTTCTGAACAAATGTAAGGCTTACCCAGTGTCAAAGTGGGTAGTACCAATTTAAGAAAGGTGAGAATTTAGTAAGTCCTTTGAGACTGTCCAGAAAATACCTGAGAGAGATTTTTAAGAGTGTAACAAAGTAGAATGGAATTTCCCAGAGATGGTTGACTTAAGGAAAACCTCTTGGTCTCTTTTAGAAATTTGTCATTTGAGTAAAAATAAGATGCATGATTACTTTATTCCTAAGTGCCGATTAGGACCTCAAATAGTGCCTGGTGTCCATAAGCAAAAGTAATGACAAACTAGCTATAAAAATAATCTCAACCTTTAGATAAATTGTTGATCTTGATGTTTCTCTCTGTTGTGTTAAAAAAAAATAGAAGTAGGTTATTTACTTCCAAATGTTGAGGGATTCTCTAAATATCTGATATTTTCACTACATATAGAAGTCTGGTCAGACAGGTTTCTTTCAGTGTCTTAAAGATATTGTTCCACTGTTTTCTGGACATTATTGTTTTTGATATTAAATCATTTGTATTCTTGTTCTCCTGTATGTAATGTGTCTTTTTTTCTCTGGTAATATTTTCTCTTTACCTTTATTTTTCATCAACATGTGCCTAGGTTGGTTTTCTGTGTCTTTCTGCAGTAAGAGTCTTAAATCAAAAATTAAGATCTTTTGAGCTATTATTTGTCATATATTTTCCACTCTAACCATATGTTAAAGTTTTTGCTATTGCCCCACAGAAATTGAGGCTCCATTCATTTTCTTAAAAATCTTTATTTCTTCTGTTCTTCAGATTGAATAATTTCTGTTGATCTATCTTCAAGCTTACTGATGATTTCTTTGTCATCTTCAGTCTTCTGTTAAGCTTCCAGTATTTTTAAATTTCAGACATTTCCAGAATGGCCACCATCAAAAAATCTATAAACAATAAATGCTGGAGAGGGTGTGGAGAAAAGGGAACCCTCTTGCACTGTTGGTGGGAATGTAAATTGATACAGCCACTATGGAGAACAATATGGAGGTTCCTTAAAAAGCTAAAAATAGAATTACCATATGACCCAGCAATCCCACTACTGGGCATATACCCTGACAAAACTATAATTCAAAAAGAGTCATGTACCACAATGTTCACTGCAGCTCTATTTACCATAGCCAGGACATGGAAGCAACCTAAGTGTCCACCAACAGATGAATGGATAAAGTAGATGTGGCACATATATACAATGGAATATTACTCAGCCATAAAAAGAAACGAAGTTGAGTTATTTGTAGTGAGGTGGATGGACCTAGAGTCTGTCATACAGAGTGAAGTAAGTCAGAAAGAGAAAAACATATACCGTATGCTAACACATATATATGGAATCTAAAAAGAAAAAGAAAAAAAAAGGTTCTGAAGAACCTAGGGGCAGGACAGGGATAAAGACTCAGATGTAGAGAATGGACCTGAGGACACGGGGAGGGGGAAGGGTAAGCTGGGATGAAGTGACAGAATGGTATGGACATATATACACTACCAAATGTAAAACAGATAGCTAGTGGGAAGCAGCCGCATAGCACAGGGAGATCAGCTCAGTGCTTTTTGACCACCTAGAGGGGTAGGAGGGAGACCCAAGGGTGAGGAGATATGGGGACATATGTATATGTATAGCTGGCTCACTCTGTTATAAAGCAGAAACTAACACACCATTGTAAAGCAATTATACTCCAATAAAGATGTTAAAAAAATTTTTTCAGACATTTCACATTTCAGTTCTATAATTTTCTAACGGTTCTTTTTCATAGTTTCTATTTCTTGGCTGAGATGTCCTACTTGTTAGCTCTTTTTTTTTTTTTTTTTTTGCGGTACGTGGGCCTCTCACTGCTGTGGCCCCTCCCGCTGCAGAGCACAGGCTCTGGACGCGCAGGCCCAGTGGCCATGGCTCTCAGGCCCAGCCGCTCCGCGGCATGTGGGATCTTCCTGGACCAGGGCACGAACCCGTGTCCCCTGCATCGGCAGGCAGACTCTCAACCACTGCGCCACCAGGGAAGCCCCTTGTTAGCTCTTTAAGGTCACATTTTCCTTTATGTCCTTAAACATAGTTATAACAGCTGCTTTAAAATCCTTGTCTGATAATTCTAGCAACTGCATCATCTAAGAGTCTTTATTGATGACCTGTCCTCTTGAGTAAGGATTGCAATGTTCTGTTTCTTCATTTGTCTGGTTATTTGGAATTGTATTGTGTGAATGATATTTTGTAAATATATATTTTATCTTGTGAGTGATATATTGTAAAGATTCTGGATTTTCTTATATTCTTCCAAAAGCATTGTGGGTTTTGTTGTTGTTGCTGTTGTTGTCTCAGCAGAGAGTTTATTTGACTGAACTCGAAATCCAAACTCTGTATCCCTGTAGAGTGAAGCAACTGAAAGCCTATTCAATTATTTTAGCCTTAGTTACTCCATACATGTGCAATTCAGGGGTCAGCCAGAGATAGTGGCAGATTTTATACTCAGAATTTGGGGGTATCTGTGTTGATTTTCTCTTTTCCTATGTTTTCTCCCTGTATTAATTTCCTAGAGCTGCCATAACAAAGTATTACAAACCGGTGGCTTAAAACAAGAATTTATTCTCTTACAGTTCTGGAAGCTACAAGTCCAAAATCAAGGTATTGGCAAGGTTGGCTTCTTCTGGAGGCTCTGAGGAAGGATCTGGTCTATGCCTCTCTCATAGGATCTAGTGGTTGCCAACAACAGTTGGCATTGCTTGGTTTGTTGCTGCATATTCCAATCTCTGCCTCCATCTTTACAAGGTCAGTTTTCCCTCTGTGTATGTCTGTGTCAAAATTTCCCTCTTCTTATAAAGACACTGTCATTGGATTAGGATCCATTGTAATTCAATATGATCTTACCTTAATTATATCTGCAAAGTGTCTATTTCCAAGTAAGGTCATACTCACAGATTCTGTGTGGAAATGAATTTTGAGGGAAACACTATTCAACCCAGTACATTCCCTTACTTCCCAACTGCTGTGGCGGTCTCAAACTCTATCCCCTAAGTCTTCAAGCCATTAAGACTACAGATTTCTATCCAAGTTTTAGGTGCTCCTTATGTCACTGAGTGGGCCTGCACTCAGTCAAAAAGCCACACACACAAAAAGAAACTCATAAGGGCTATTCCCTTCTTCCCAAAATCATGTCCCCTCCAGATTTTGCCTGCTTTTGATCTTATAAGAATTACGCCATCACATGTAGAGTAGACTCACCTGTTTTTCTAACAAGTTTAATAGAAAAAAATTAAGAATTAACATTTTGCTTCATGTTAAATAACATGTATGGATTATCCTATATTTTTAAACCATTACTTAACTCTAATATGTTAAATATTTCTACTTCATCACTTTGAAGTTGTTTTTCCCCATCAGAAAGCATGCACAGTATCCGATGAATAAAATATTAATAATAATAACATATTTATTACTGAATGTTACAATTACTCTTCTAAATGCCTTATATGTATTATTTCAGTAAATCTTCACATCAACATACAAGTTAGGCAGTAGTTTTACAGAAGAGAATTCACTTTAGAAATGAGGAAACTGAGGCCCAGGAGATTAAGTAGCATGTACCTGTTACACAGGTAGTATATGGTGAATTGTAAGAGCCCATGCATATAGCCATTATGCAGTACTGCCTCCTAAAAACACAAATTGTTGTCTTTGACACTAGCTTGGATCATTATTAACCACAAAAAATTAGTTATTTATAAGGCTGCATTTGGCTAATTTTCCCTAATTTCTAGTGTGTTGTGTGAAGTAAATAGGAAGTAAATAGTAAATAAATATTGTAAATATATGATTTTATTAAATGGAATAGTTTAATTTCAGAATCAGAGTTTATTTCATATTTTTCATTTTTCTAGTTTATATGATTGATATATCAGAAATTCTTTAAGCACTAAAGCAAGTTCCAGAATTCTCAAACTTGTACATTCTCTTTTTAATTTTATCTACAAGGCAAGAAGTATAGGAAAATTAGATTCAATGCGATTAGTGCATACTCTGCAAATACTTGCATTATATTTTGTTACACGCTTAACTTTTATCATTGAGAAAAAAATCCCTTTCTCTCTCTCTCCTCTCTCTCTCTCTCCCTCCCTCCCTCCCTCTCTTTCTCTGTCTCAGCTATTTGCTCTTATCATAAACATGACAAGCTGTAAGACATGAACAAGTGTGTACTTAAGCAAAATAGTTATTTCCTTAACTTGACTCAGCAAGGCACCCTAGAGATTAATACTGTTACTGATTTCACAGGTCTCTTGTGCATGTGAATTTCCATGAGATTCTATTCAACTGGTGTAACTAAGAAGAAAGAACAATGTTCCTCTATACAAGGTGGGTTTTGCATTGTCCCACACATAGCCTGCTGATGGCCGTGGGATGGCAAAGTCATCTTCATTAGACGGAATTTAATAGTGAATCAAAGTTCTTGTGGAGAATAGACTGATCTAAACTTTAGCCTCCCTTGGGTCCTGCTGAAAGATTACAGGGAAAGAGTAGGGCCTTAGTAAGTTGAATGTATCAGATTGTTTTTCACTAATAGTTCTCTTGTAAAACTCTGAAAACCACCCAGTTTAACCCTTAAAAAAGGAGAAAGAAAAAGGAGTAGGATATGGGGAGGGAAAAAACTCAGATAGTATACTACGGGCATTGATTGCATTGATTTTTGAGATGTGCTGTTATCCCTGTAGCAAGTTCCACAGGTTGGATTATGTACACATGACCAAAGTTTGTCCATCAGAAGTAAACCAGTTTTCATGCTACATTTAATAGTCCATGCCAGATGCAACAATGCTATAACTTTAATAAAAAGTTTATAAAATATAATTGCCTTTAAGTTTCGTTCTATGTTTGGAGATTCTGAGACTCAATCTAAGGGTGTAGTTCTTTGATAAAATCTTTTCAAAAATATTCTGAATCCAGGAAGAGTTAATGGTGGAAGAAAAAGGAGGAGCAGCGGAGGTAAAATGTATCAACCAGCACCTGTACAGCAGGATCAGACATAGTTAACAAGAAAAAAGGAAGGAGAAACAAATGTGTTAGGTGATCTTTAGTCTAAAGAAATCTCTGTTGGGCAACTGGGCGTTTTGCTCCTTGCCTTTTATTTCCAACTTCCTTTCAAAGAATTCGTTAAGTGAAAAGAGAGATGATGGCAGCTCAGTATATCAAAGCTCAGTTATCAGTTGGCTTATTCTAGTATCTTTAGTCTTTTGTGGATGCCTTATGATGTGTTGTGTGGTAACACTGGAAAGTCAATCTTATACCAGTGATTGCCACATAAATGTTAAGGAGTCTGAAAAAAAATCACAAAATAGAAATTGTTGCTCTCTCAGGTATAAAGTGGCACTGATAAGAATTAATGTATCCAAAAAGATTTGGGTAGGTTTCTTTTTCCTTTTTGTTGGGGGGACGGGGGTTGTGCAGAGGGATTGACTTATTTTTTAGTAGGGTGAGAAGGAATGTCTAAGAGAAAGAAAAAGGCATAATGGAGACTGTTTCATCATCAACTTTTTAAGAATTGGCTGTAAGCACGCTGTCCCGATTAATGACAAAACTAAATAAAAAGCTTACTGCCATGACAAAGAAATCTGTTTTCTGTAATATTTTTATCTTTAAAAATTCACAGGAACTCTTAAAAATTAAACCTCACTTTAAAATCAAAGTACACCTTTTGGGGGACAAATGTACTTTTGCTAAATCTATAACAGGAAGACTTTTAAAACCCTTGAAAGACAGTGTACTACTCAGCAGGAGACACCCTCATAGGGATAGTGAAGAAAATTGAATGAAGGAAGGTACAGTTGTCACAGCTGTGGGTAGGAGTAAAGGAACCAGTAAGAGATGGTGAGTCAGCCAGGGACCAGCAACAGCAGGAACCCATCACCACTGGAAAGCTACTGGGCAAGTGGAAGAAGCAGTGTTTCCAGACCAAGTGAGAGCTCAGCCACCTGAGAGGGACACGGCCATAGAGCCAAAGCCAGAGAGAGGGAAGAAATACCCTGATCTCTTTCTCCTCCTGTCCACTTATCTCCTGCTGTGCCTCCAGAAGCCAAACCCCTCCAGAAGCCCAAATGAACTTAGTGCTGCTGTCTTCAAGGATCAGAACCTCCCCTTTCACCAGCCCAGGGCACAGACCAGAGCAGAGAGAGGAAGGAAATTGACAGTGCGGTTTGCAGATGCAAGACCAATGGAGATATTGAAAGAGAAATCACTTTTTATCAAAAGCCAAGAGAGCCTGAATCACAGTCCTTAACGCATGAGGAGTCAATTTTCTGTGACTGAGACTATATTCCTGACTATAGCCTCAGTAATGATCTCTTAGCTGTGATGGATCACAGGTTGAATGCAATCCTTTTTCAGGAAAAATATGTTTAAAAGAACGTGTAAACAAGAAAAGAAAAAAGATGCATGAGATTTTCTTTATGGACAACTTTGTCCATAAAAAGGACAGGTGTAATCTGTTTTATTCAGGTTAACCATACTAATTCTTATTTTTATTTTGGTATAACTATATGAGTTCGTGTCTTTATTTTGTTATAGCTGTATGAGGTAGCATGACATATTTTCTTCAAAATCACTTTCATCTACTCCTTAGAATGTTTTAACACTGGGTAGCATTGCATATTGATTTTAGTCTGCAAATCTTCTCTAAGAGGGAACAATACTGCAATGAAGCCACTGTTTAGATGAAATGATCCCTCGGGAGATAGAAAATACACCATGCATCTAACACTTCATAGCTGAAAGGGACTTTAAAGATCAAGTCTAAACCTTTTATTTTGCAAGTGAGGACAAAATATAGACAGAGTTGTAGTTTTCCTATTGCAATACAGTGCTGGGTTTTAGGGCTTAAGATCAGAACCCAGGTTTCCTGGCTCCTTATCTGGTTTTCCCATCTTCCCATGGTGTATAGTTCTCATTTATATTCTTATTATATAGTCAGACCAATTTTATTTCAAGGAAATAATAAATTCCTTCCTAAAATTACCTGTACAAAAGTGCACTGAGAAGATGTACCTGTCACCTTAATGTTTCTCAGCCAAGATGTGAAGATACCATGCAGAGTAGAAACAATGTCCCTGTGGATTGTCAGAGGCTCTTAGAACTGCCTGTACTCGTCTCTCTGTGAACCTTGGATCTGTCATAAGCCCACTGGCCAACTGTGCATTCAAAGGCTCAAGCTCCCTTGGCCTCATGTTTTCTCCACCAAACCTAGTTCATTATTTTGCAAGACCTATAAATGAAAGAATTTTACCTTGTGTTTTAACTCCATGAAAAAAAATTGTCAGGGCTCACAAGGAGTTTCCTAGATATAAATCAATTCATTTGACTTTTGGTTCTGTCTTATCCTTTCACTTTGACACTCCTATTACTTAATCTGATCATTTGCTATTCTATTTCCTCTTTAACGTCTGCGATTTTTATCTATGTTGTCTTGCTTTGTTATACTTCCCTGCAGTAAGCAATGACATACAAATAGAGGACCCAACCTTTCAGGCAGGTGTGTGTTTGCTGTGTGCTTGCAGATAGGTCACCAAAAGTCCATGCAAAATAGGGCACTTCACACGGCAGCAGAATTTCATCTGGAGTAACAGGTGTGTTGTAGAAGGGAACTGTAAAAGCCTCAGGTTGAACAATGGCTGTTGATGCTTGTCTATGTTTTATTCTTTCAGTTCACCTAATGGGTCATGTTATTGACATCTGAACTCTCCAGAAATGGTCATGGAAACCTCTATGCCTCGTGTTCCACTAGTATGGCGTTGATCTTCTTAGGACAAGAAGATCACCAAGTGTTCTGCCTCCATTCCTCTCAAAATAAAAATTTGCAAATTTCAGCAATAAAATAGTTATTCAAGGAACATAGGAATATAAATGATTAGGCCTCTGGCAATAAAAGCTTAAAAAAGTTTCAGTCTTCTACTATGAGATTATAAAAGTAAAATAAATTAATATGTATTAAAGCAGGCGGTATTTGGAATGCGTTTTTTTTTTTTTAAATCTCCTCAATCAGAATAGTATTACATTTTAAAAAATACCCATTGTAAAGATTTTAAGGAGTGAAATAGACTTACATCTTTCTAGAATATCTTAAGTTCTTGCTCTTTATAAAGTGGGTTGGCAAATCTGTGGTTCTCAAATATTTGTTTGTGGACTAGGGCCAGTCTGTGGCAAAGATTTAACCAGTCTATATTGAAAAGAGAAAATAATAGTAAGGGAAAAGGAGAGAGATTAAGATTTCTAAAATGCCGAGCTTTCTTTCCTGAGGGAAGACCCAACTTTCCTCTAGGATTTTTTTTTTTTTTTTTTGCGGTACGCGGGCCTCTCACTGTTGCGGCCTCTCCCGTTGCCGGAGCACAGGCTCCGGACGCGCAGGCTCAGCAGCCATGGTTCACGGGCCCAGCCGCTCTGCGGCATGTGGGATCTTCCCGGAGCAGGGAACGAACCCGTGTCCCCTGCATCGGCAGGCGGACTCTCAACCACTGCGCCACCAGGGAAGTCATCCTCTAGGATTTTGCCAGTCTTTTCTTGGGGAGTTAAACGATTATGGTGATAAATGGAGGTTCACTTTTTAATGTCCTTACTTAACAGAAAGTAATTGACAAACCCATGTCAGTATTCTCTCTCACTCCTTTTTTTTAAATTTAAAATTGTTTACTGATCTGTGAAATGTACACACCTAGGAAGGTTCTTATAAGCCCTAAGATGCCAAAGCTGACTCTACTGAAGAGCCAATCAAATGTAGCTGAACTGTTCTATTTCTGATTTATCACAACTGTTGCTATCAATTCCAAATGCAGACAACTTGAAGATATCAATCCCTACCAATGGAAGGTGAATTGGAAATTTTAATCTTGTTAAAAATTACTCATACCTAGTCGGATTTTCCTCATTGTCCTCACTAGCTTTGTTAACTGTCTCCTTACTCTTCAACATGACCTCTCAGTTGTCTTTTCTATCAAATATTGACACTGGAATTTTCCAAATGATTCCAAATCATTACACACTGCTTATATTTATTTTATTCAACAGACCAATCCTTAAAAACGGAACAATTCTCTCCAAACCTCTAGCACTGAAGAACTGAAAGCACTAGCAGAAGTTAACAACTCAGGCAAGCAGGTGGTATGAGATAAGAAAGTGGCTTTCCTAATTATTAGGGAAAAAAAAAAGTACTGAGGCTCCTACATAAGGAATTATTTCCAAGTTCGCTACTCTGCTGGGAAAAATACCCCTGAGCCTTCTTTTTGCAATTCACTGAAATTTATTTATGTGAAATTACTGACGGCCAAAGAGAAGAGCAAATAAATAGCTCTGAGCACTGTCTGCCTCACTCCACCCATCAGTGAAAGACCCTGAGTGTCCATCTTCCGGGGCCTGAAGAGACGAGGGAAAGCTTTGGATTGGCTTAATTCTTTGGGCTGAAAGTTCTTACAAATAAAGTTTGTGCCCCTCTCCGAGTCCTTGGACAGCCTGCACAGGGCCAGGACTTGAGGCAAACGAGGAGGCACTCACTCTAGGGCCCTGCAGGCTCAGGGTTGTCACTGTGCGACCTGCCCCTCTAAGCCTTGCCCTCCAGGGTTGCCTCATCCTGGTCCTGAGCCCACACGTTAATGCATTTGAGATTTGATAGCAAACCCCCAAACAACAGCATGGGTGGGCGTCAGGGGTGGGATTTATCTTGCTACACCTAAAGAATGAATTTAGGAGCAATGCCTGGTGGAGAATGGAAGGACCTTCCCTGCTTGTCAGCAATGAAGAATATAAAAAGCCACAAAGTTTTTATACCTTTCATGCATGTTTCACAATATCTTTTTTAATAACTTCTTTTCTTTATAGCTTAAAGATTGTCAGTATGTAAACAAATGCCCTTTCAAAAATGATTCAAAGGGCGCAATTTTTGGAAAGTATGTTTTCCTCAACCCTTCCCTCTCTGCCATTGAGAACTGTTAAGCCATAATCAGCAAACCCCTTTAGCCTTAACCTCTGTGCAGTTTCTGTGGTTCTTTACTTGAACTGAAGCATTTCCTCCAGGAGTCTATTCCTGTGTTAATCTGTCTTCCGAAAAGCAGCTCTAAAATGGGATTAAAGGCACAAAGATTTTCTCAAGGGTAATGCCCGGTTGAGAGAAAATGGAGAAGTAGCCAGCACAGGCTGGGAGAGCTGAGACTGTGGTGCAGGTATGACAGGGCACGAAGGAGAGAGAGAGGGAAGCAGACTAGACAGTCCTGCAGTCTAAGGACGGGTCTGCAAGGCCATCGAGGGCCCGTGAGCAGTCCTATGTCTCCCTAGAGCTGCCTTTTGCCTTAGCATCACCCCTGCCGTACTTGGTCAGTGCTTGGGGCAGCCTGTGGGCAGCATGGTCCTGGTGCCAGAACCGGCTGCTGGGGCCCTTGGTTAGTTAATCTCCCTGTAGTTGGAGGTCTGCAAGGCACATTCTCATGGCCACCACAAGGCTAGCTGTGGCTTCTTAATCTTTCACACCCCTCATGCCTCAGAATTAGGACTGGTATCCCTTACTCCTCTGATAAAACTTTTGGACCATTCCTCCTCTACTTTCTTTTTAAGAACAAAATAAAACCATGAACTTATCAAAGCAAGCAAACAAACCAGAACAGCAGCTTTCAGACCCACGCCTCTTAGCGGGCCCATCCGCTGACCACTCCTCGTTCACTGAACTTTGATATTGGACAGTGGTCTTCCCCACTCTAATTCTTTCCAACACAGCAGGTAAATTCAATACCTAGGCCTCTCAGTTTCTCATCTTCTTCATCATCATGACCTTCTCCTTTACCCATTCTTCCACACACCCTCAAAGGCCTGCTCAAATAGCACATTCTTAGGGAAGCCTTCTCAGAAACCCAACTTGATCGCATCCTCCTGTCCTGTACTTCACAGCATCTCTGCTGCTCATTCAGAGCTCAGTGAGTTTTGAACATATATGTTTAACCATGTTATTTGACTATTATCTTCTCTTTACCTTTAGTTCCATGAGGGTCAATTAAGTCTGTTCTGCTCTTTTCTTTATTCTTAGCATCTACAAGGTACCTGGCACATTGTAGATAGTTAATAGATATTTTTTGTATAACTAAATGACTAATAGATTAAATAAATGAATGAATGAGTAGATGCGAATTGAGTTATGTGAATGAATGTTGTTGCCAAGGGTTATGTCCGGCTAAATTTGAAATATATATAGCTATTAATGTAATTTAAAATTTCTGAAGAATTAAAAAAACTTTCTTCATTATTTTATAGCCTATTACATATTTTTTCAAAAAATTATGCTTCACTTTATCATCTAAATGACTTTGGATTTGTTTTTTATCTTAAACTACAAACGTCTTGACCACAATGTTCTTTACAAGTCATCTAAGGCTTCCTAGAAGTTCATAGCCCAGGGTCTTACACATAATAGAATTTACTATATACGGCATTAATTTGCAATGCATTAATTCAGCTTCTCTAAGATCTGGTGTTTTGTTTTGCCTAATGGAATTAACCATTTGTCTGATTTCTCTCCATTTGTTTTCACTGAGAGACATAGTTAACTTGACTTATACTTGGGGATTTATTTTCATCATAAGATCTTTATAAAGAATGCATCCATTTCTGATCTTTTATTTTTTTTGGCTTGGTTTTTATTTTTCTGAGTTATTATGCTTTGATTTTTTTTGTGTGTTTATTTTTTCAGGATTTAATTACAATTAAGTTTAAGGACCTAAGTGTAGATTTTCTACGACTGCCTCAGGAAGTTTTTTTTGTTTGTTTGTGTTTTTTTTGCGGTACACGGGCCTCTCACTGTTGTGGCCTCTCCCGTTGCGGAGCACAGGCTCCGGACGCGCAGGCTCAGCGGCCATGGCTCACGGGCCCAGCCGCTCCGCGGCATGTGGGATATTCCCGGACCGGGGCACGAACCCGTGTCCTCTGCATCGGCAGGCGGACTCTCAACCACTGCGCCACCAGGGAAGCCCTCAGGAAGTTTTTTTAAACATGGGTGGAGTGCAGCACTATTTAAAGGAAAGTATAATATTTTGATCAGTTTTCCATATTTAATTTACATTTTTTTGAAGTTTGCTTTTTTAACAGTTTTATATATTAAATCAAAATATGTAATTACAAATATGACTGGCATCTTAGAAATTTTGCCTTGGAAATGAAAGTGTTCTGATCTTTATTATTCTTGGGTTTCCCGTCAGGTTTAATGCTAAAATTATTGTTTTATCCTACTATCTTATTTTCATCTATTTTCTCCTCTAATTTAGTCCAGCATTTGTCAATGTTTTTGTTCTCAGGACCTCTTTATATTCTTAAAAAGTATTGATGATTCCAAAGAGCTTTTGTTTGTGTGGGTTATATCTATCCATATTTATAATATTAGAAATTAAAACAGAAATATTTAAAATATTTATTTTTTCAATCATTTAAAGTAACAATAAACTCCGATATGCTAACATAAATAGTTTAATAAAATGAGTTATATTTTCCAAAACAGAAAAAAATACTGAGAAGAGTAGCATTGTTTTTCGTATTTGCAAATCTCTTAATAGAAAAGACCTGTTTCAAGAATCTAGCCTGGGGCTTCCCTGGTGGCGCAGAGGTTGAGAGTCCACCTGCCGATGCTGGGGACACG
The DNA here is from genome assembly GCF_003676395.1 of Aethalodelphis obliquidens. Taxonomy (NCBI): domain Eukaryota; kingdom Metazoa; phylum Chordata; class Mammalia; order Artiodactyla; family Delphinidae; genus Aethalodelphis; species Aethalodelphis obliquidens. The sequence goes on from NW_020837961.1 coordinate 12,237,930, forward strand.
GGTTCGTGCCCCGGTCCGGGAGGATCCCACATGCCGCGGAGCGGCTGGGCCCGTGAGCCATGGCCGCTGAGCCTGCGCGTCCGGAGCCTGTGCTCCGCAACGGGAGAGGCCACAATGGTGAGAGGCCCACGTACCGCAAAAAAAAAAAAAGAAAAAAAAAAAGAAACTAGCCTGGTGGTTACCAGCCAGGGGCGAGAGGGTGGGAGCGACTGGAGATATTGACCAAGGAGTACAAGCTTCCAGTTATAAGATGAATAAGTTCTGAGGATCTAATGTACAGCACAGTGATCAGAGTTAACAGTACTGAATTATATACTTGAAAGTTGCTAGGAGAGTAGATCTTAAACATTCTCACCACAAAAAAGAAATGGTAATTATGTGACGTGATGCAGGTGTTAGCTAACGTTATGGTGATAATCATTTTGCAATATATAAGTGTATCAAATCAACATGCTGTACACCTTAAACTTACCCAATGTTAAATGTCCACTGCATCTTAATAAAGCTGGAAAAAAATTTTAAAAAATTTTTTAAGTGAGTAATGTATAGATTAAAAGAAAACAGCTCTTTCTAGTCATGCTGAAAGGTCAAGCACAATCAGGAGTAAGCAGTGATCATTGAACTTAGCAATGTGATCCTGGGTCACACTGCTACTTCCTCACCGCTTCTCTCACCTGAGAAATTAAATATTTAGTTAGGCATCTCAAAAATATGGGAGTGTTTCTATTCTAACATAATCCATATGCCATAATAATCTTAAAGGTGGTCTGCCCTTACTTCTATCTTATTTCACATAAAAACACTAAGTCAGAAAATAAAAAAGTCATAAACCATATAATTACCAAACATCCAGATGGTCCTACACTTCTTAAAATGTTCTTCCTATTCTTATGTAACTCTCCTAGTGAGTTTATTCCTATAATCTTGTTTCCTTTTCTCCTACATATAACTAATAGTGCATTCCCTGTTTTTCATTAAGGCATGAAGATGAATGGACTTTTGATTTATGACTTTCAGGTTATTCGAACTTATGAAAGATTTTTTTATAGATAATCATAAAATTATGATTAAATAGAATTTGAGATTATATTAAACACATTTGCTGAAGTGCAGAATATCTCTATAAATAAAGTACTGAACTGATACATCTTTTAAAGTAAGCAAAAATAAGAAAAGTTTTAAAACAACTTGCATTATCATAGATACACTTTCAAGGAAACTTTTTCAATAATTTACTAATAAAGCATTTAAGTTACCAACAAATTGAAATAATCTAAAGTTAATCAAGGTTTGACATATAAAATATCTTTTCATGTAATTACTTTCCATAACTATATTATTTCTTGATTATTTTATTTATAAAATTATTTATAGCCCCTATATATTTACATAGAAAGATGTCCACAATATATTGTTGAGCAAAAAAAAAGCAGGTTTTAGAATAGTGTGATTAGTATTATTCCATTCAGGATTTTTAGAAATCTACATACATTACATGTATGTTTGCAAATATATGGGAGGAAACTGGGAGAATATATGTCAAATTATTGACATTATTTATAGTCCTAGTAAGGGGTTAAAAGAAAGGATTGTGTTTTATACACTTTTATATTGTTTGGGATTTGCCACTAATAAATACTATTTTCTATGTCTTTAAAATATATTAGATTGTCAAAAACAAAGTTTCTCCTTTCATTTTGACAAAGTATTTGTTTTAGTATATACATGTCTGTAACTTGGATTATACATACTTTTCATATATTAAAATATATATCAATAAATATTCTTGTTTTGGTAAGAAGAGGGTTTTTTTTAACAAATTAGAATCAGAATTTTAGGACTTCCGTTCTCTGGAGTTTTAAATAATCACAGCTGCACAGGTGCAAAAGCTACAAGACAGTGAATCAAGAATGATTGCTAGAGACAGCCTGCATATTTCTCTTAATGTAAAATCCTATTATGAAATAATACTTTGTGGTTCTCTGAAAATTGAAGAAACCAGTTGCAATCATTTAAGTTTTATGAGGTTTTTTAGTTAATTGCATTTTCCAGCTTTCTTATTAGTTGCATTGAGGTAAATCAAGATTTTGTTCTCCTGCTATTAGTTCTATGTGCTTGTTTTCTAACATGTTGTCATAGAGATCAAGAAGAAAGAGACTTTATGTCTAGTGCCAATTTGTTCCAAAAATGAGACCAATTGTCACAAAAATACATAAAGTACCTCAAATTACCAATGACTTTCACCAAAAATCCAAATACAGTTATTACATATTATCAGTAATAATACAACTCTCATCTTTACTACCCTATACAAGAGACTGTTTTCTCAACTTTTTTAGTTTACCTTGAAAAAATTGTTGTGTAAAAAGCAAGGTGAAATGGCCGGCAGATCGTGTTCACCAGGACAAAGCAACATCTCACAGAAAACCTTTAACCTGCAAAACATCAACCTGCATCCTTTCACTTGTGAGAAGAGAGTCCAAGTGTCTGATGCAAGAAATCTAACAGGCAACAAGAACCCAGCACAATTAGAAACACAGCAGAGAAAGAGCATGCAATCAGCTGTAACTAACCATCTTTTCAAAGAAAAATTTCTTTGAATTCCAATCAAGACAGCTCTGTCTTGTAGACTGGGGATGATTTTGAGGGGTGGGCTCACGGGAATATTACTAATCCTCTAACTCACAATAGCAAACCTCAATAGACTAGCCTTCCACACTACATGGCTCTGACTCAGCCATGGCAAATTCACTTATCCTGTTTCAGGCTAATTAAAATAAGTCTGTGGTAGCAATTTTACTGAAATTCTAGCTAACCTAAAGCAAAAGTAAATCGTAATATGCTATTTTCCTTATCTACTGAGTCGGAACCAATGCCAATTCTAGATTTGTCAAGAGTGCTCAGTACATTGATTATGCTTCCAAAAGCCAAATAATAAACATCTTTTAAATTATTTCACATGAGTAATATTGTTCACACACACCAGATTTCACCGAAAAGAAGCAAGGCACTTTTCCTTTTCTCCCGATCTGTAAATCAGTAAATATCCATGATATACAGAACACTCTGTCAACCACTGCATTTAGGTGAAGGGTGGGAATATTTATTGTTTTCCATTGTACCTTTAAAACATTTTTATCATGAGTATTTTTGTCAGTTAAATATAGCCTCGGTTGTTTTTTCAAAACATTACTTCTCTTGCAAATAGTCTCGGATAAAAAATATATACTCTTCTTATAAGTGATCCAAAGAAAACCTGTGATATCTTTGCCTTTCTCCGAGGGGGAAAAATGCCAATTTATTTTTCCTTTTATGGGGAAGATATACTCCTTCTATTCTGGAGATATTCATTCACACCATTTTCTAGTTGGTAAAACTCTGATTTTAAATATTTGACCATGTCAAAGTGAGAAATAAATTTACTAAATGGTACCTTGCTGCCTATTTCCTTATCAAAGTGTGTCAGCAAGAGTCCCATCAAGAAAAGAGCTAGGAAAGCAGAAACTGCTCTAGATATTTCTATCAGGAACCAGGTAATTCTTAGAAAAATGGCTCAGAGACTACTGCAAAATCTCATATCTCAGAAGTCCACACGCCTTCCTGCTGCTGCCAGAGGAAGGAAAACATGGCACCAACTTCTCTTCACCCTGCAGGTCTGATACAAATGCATCTCCTAGCAGACTCTAACTCAGAACATGGCTGGGAATGTAGTTCTTAAGTGTCCTGCTATCTCCATACAAAGGAGAACACAGCAGAGGGGAAATGATGCTAAATTGCTAACAGATAATATGTAGGTAGCAGGTAGGATTGAGGTGAAATCTGTCCCAGTGGTAATGTCCAAAGACGTTTAAGCTGTGATTTAACAACTCATTGTATAACTACTGAGATGAATAATAGTTATAATCCACTCTCAGTTATCCATTTAGGGAATTTTCCTCTTTGATCCTCCCATTTTTATTTCCTTGACCACTTGGATAGGGAATTTAAATCCCCTAAATACTTCCTAAATACTAATTTCAATGATCTAACAGATAAAAACCATAAATTAACTTACCATATACCTGTATCTACATTACTATATATCTATGGAGAGAATATACTAGGTGCAAGGCATGTACTGGAAGTCGCTCTGTCGGATGCAAAGATAGCCCCTGCCTTTCAAGTGTTCACAATTATTGGGAAGCGAAATGAAAATACAATCAATATAACTCAAGGCAGATTGTGTGCAACTAATAAGAGGCAAAAGAAGAAGTAGAGCAGGAGAGATTCCTATGAAGTAATAATGAGGAACTGGAGAAAGCCATGGGGAGGCAATGCTTTTTGAGGTGTAAGGATTCTGACAGATGGAATTGGAGTGAGGGGCATGCCAGAACAAGAAGCCAGAGTGAGCAAAGTGAAGAGGCTGAAGAACTTGCTAGCATTAAAGTAGCAACAGATACTACAACAGATGCCCACAGGGGCCAGCAGTGATGGAAATGAAGCAGCCTATGTGGAGACTGTGGCCAGAAAGTGAATGCACAAGCCACCTAAGGAATGTCCCTGGTGAAAACGTTGGCCCCGTGTTATCAGAGCTTCCATTGTTCAACCGAAGTGAAAACTCATATTCTAAAGTAAAACTCCAATTTTAAATTGTTAACACCTAATTAAAACAAAAACTAAAACAACTAAAGCCTGTTCAAATCAAATAAAACGCATCTATAGCCCATATATGGCCCCAGGGCCATCGATTTGCAACTTCTGGGTCAGATGCCCTCTACAACCCCATCCAAGGAATTCTGGTTTCAATTATGAACTTCATTGAATAATATATGTTCATCTTTTAAAATTATGCATATTAAGCCTTACCTCAGAAATTTTCTTCCTATAAATTGTGTGTCTTTGAGTTTCTTCATAAATCATTGTAGAGTTCTTTAGACGTTCATTTGCAAGGGGCCTAGAGTGATGTGGAGAAGTGACAGGAAAGGGAAAACAGAAAGAAGATAATCAGAAATGCAGATTCTACAGACATTTACCAGTGTAACTAATATTTATCAGTCTCTGAGAATTGAAGACTGATGATTTTATTTATTTTCACTAACCAGGGAGAGAATAATGAAAATTGTTTGTAGTAGAGGAAATGTTGACTTTCTGGAATAATAATAATTAATTACATTAGCAGAGGTATACCCTGCTAATATACCCAATGAATATAGATATTTAAAATCCAGTCTACTGTAATGTTTCCTTCCATGTGTGGACATTCTTTATTTTCAAACATTGCTTATTAACTAATTATTTCCCCCCAACTGTGTGATCATACCATCATACATAACAAAAAAAAGGATAGTAATAACAGGGCATAGGTCAAGAAGTAAAAAAAAAGGCCTAAAAAGTAGCCTTGGTGCTGTCTTGCTTTACTAGCAGTTTCAAACTGAGCTGAATGCTGTACCAGTGAAAAATCGATCTACGTTCTGTAAGAAATTTAACAAAAGACGCAAATAATATCGTAAGCCATTACATAAAGTTTCTACTTTCAATCAAACAGGCCAATGTTAATATTGAATTCACTATGTTAATACTTCTGATCACATAAGTCTTCTGTGTGTGATCTGCCACCAGGGGAAATCACATTTATCTGAATTTCAAGGAGGAGAGAACTCCTCAGGAGAATCTCTTTTAATAGTGTCGTTATGTACTCAGAAAACATTTCAGACTAGAAACTTGGATAGATATTTGAATTGGGCTTTTCCCAATAGTGCTGCTTTTTCAATAAGATAGCAGAGTAGCTAATGGAACATAATGAAAAAGATCAACAATAAAATCAACAATTTCAGAAAAAGAAAAAAACCACCTGACAATGTTCTCTTTGCTTACAGTTACCGCTTCACAGAACAAGCAGTGTAGAGTGTAGGTAAGCATACATACTTTCAGTCTCAGAACAAAGAATAAAAATCTAAAAAGGTAAAAATGAAAATGTGTGCTATTCCGCTGCAATGTGGCTGAGAGTTATAAAGGCCCTATGAACAATATTGAGTTTGTGGCGGCACAATCACATCACGAAAGATTTACCTTCACTCTGCAAACTCAATATAGGGCAATAACAGTCTATTACAAGCAGAGCAATACAACATCAAAGGAATGTTTAAAAGAACCAGACAGAACCTTTAAATCAACACAATTGGGTTATCTTCCCCCAAAGGAAGCACCATGGGAGAGCTCATAGCACGGTTTTTCAAGAGGTATTACTAATTTACCATAAGTTATATTTAATACACTTTTAAAATGTGTTTTGTAATCTTTCTCCACTTTTTAGAACACAGAGCAATAAATTAAAAGAGAAACAGTCCCCAAAGAGCAAGAGACTGGGAGAAAAAATGACAATAATTTTATTCTTTGGGGGTTTAACATTTCAAATAATTTTTCCAAGCTGAAAAGGCTGTATTGGATCTTTTTCTTCTCAATTTCAATAAGATTCTTTAAATATGAATCTAGAGGAATAATAGTAAATAAAATAATAGTAAGTTTCTACTATTTATATTTATAAAATTGATTCCAAATTCCATTAAAAATAGCAATATTCATCATAACATATTTGAAAACTAGTAAGACATCCTCTTTAACATCTCCAGTAAAGAAGTAAGCAATTTTATTCTGCCTTCTTATGACTGAAATGAACATTTGACAGGTTGAGTTTCTTATCCAGGTCATGTCAAAAATGGTAACAGAATTTATTGTGGAGTAGTACTATTCATTGCTGGCAGTTCTCAGGCATTTTCTCAGCATTTTACTATTTCCACATGCATTTCTATTTTTAATGTATATAATAGTGTGTTTCATTTAATAAAGTATTGATATAAGATATTATTTTTCTATGTATAAAGAGATGTTACTTTTCTATACGTAGAGCACGGGTTTTGTTGTTATAAACTTTAAATCCACGTATTTGTGTTTCCCATGAGGATAAAGGGAATAACTTCGCCTCATCTATTAATGTCTGATATTTGCACACATAAAGTCATAAATTTCTATATGATGCTAATAGAACTGCTTCTCCAATTCTTTCAAAAGATTTTTGCCTTTTGTTTAGCATTTTTGTTTTGGCTTAAGTTATCCTGATTCATACCAGAGATATATATGCAAAAGGCTTTAAATTCTGGATAATTTGTATCTGTAATGGCTTTTCAGTACATGAATATTTTAGTACTGAAAACACACCCACAGCAGGTGCACGAAACTGCCTGTAACACATGGCATATGGGAAAGTACTAGGGTTTGTCCCTTTTGATATAGCACGGTTTTATTGGCATCATACTGTAAGATTTTGTAATAAATCAGATAGTGTATGGATTTATACTTATACGTCTGGTGTTGGAAAATATTTAATTCATGTTTATAATGTTTTTAATTTTATAACCAGCTTCCTAAATTTCTTTTCAATTGACCTTTGTGTCAAAACCATTTCATTTGAAATTGCCCATTACCAGATAATCTTTTCAGCTATCTGAGTTGTTTTGCCCTTTTTCTTTTTTGAAGCATGTTCTTTTTTAGAAGTCCATCCAACTTCTTCATACTAATATTGTGAATTTAAAGGCAAAACTCTGAACCATATTTGTTATACTTGTGCCCGGGCAGTAGAAATTAATTTCATCGGTTATTACATACCCTTGGTGAGGTTTTTGGAGTTCCATTATTTGAAACAATTGGTGTGAGTGTGATAGAATTTTCATATTTCATATTGATGTGATTAGGATATGTGTTCCCAACATGTGTTGGCAGGTTTAGCTTGTTAGCTTGTTTATAATCATCAGACCTGGTCCACTGAAATAATAACTAGGAATTCACATTTTTCCCCCATCCATTCAACCAATTCTCTCACTAAGATCCAATGTCCAACAAGAAGCTTCATGTCATACGCAGTTCCAATGTTATAAAAACAACCACACTGATATTTGTTCGCTGCCTGATGTCAGCACAGTGGTTAAAAGAATATATACCCTGGAGTCAAACGTGACTTTGAAATTCTGCTCAACTACTTAATAGTCACGTGATTGTGTCTCAATTTCTCTTCTATAAACAGAGATAACAGTAATATTTATAGGTTGCTATAAGGATAAAATCAGATTTTGCTTATAAAATGCCTAGCTCTATGGCATATAGTATGTCCTCATGAGATGTTAGCTATTCTTATTGAAAAAATATGTTCAGAAATGCTCTGACACCTTCCAATTAGCGTCATGAGTATTACAAAGTTTACCCAACTATGGAACCTACTGGCTGTGATAAAACAAAATAAGAATGTTGACTCTTGTGCAGAGATTATAGGACCAACACCTGCTGCCTAACAGTAGTGGGACTCATACCAAGTATCAATGAATGAGTAACCACCCTAAATAGCTATCACAGTCATAAGGCAGTTGGTTCTATAGTCTAGATCTGTTTAAGAATTGAACCAAGTCACCTGCTGACTATAACAGCCATTCAGAGGAGTGATATAAAATTTAATGTTAGTGATTATCTCTTATGATATAACATCATGTGTATATTGCTTTCCAAGACTTGCTTAAAGAACATTTTAGAAATGATACTCAGGGTTGTTTCAGTAATAGAAGTGAAGCACCATCTATTTTTACTAAATCATGGCCTGTAAAAAAAAAAACTGCAATTCAATGGCATCTAGCTCATCAACATTTTTAATTAAGGTAGAGAGGAGAATATGACTATTGTCAGAAACAGACAATTCATAGCAGTTGGCTTAACAGAAATTTTCTAAAAATAGATCATACTCTTTTAACAGTGAGGCTTGACATTAAAAATTACAATAAATGTATTATTAAGGTTTTATTAATTTTCTTTCAACATTTGTTATTAATTGACCAAATTTATGCTTGCGTTTTATTTGGGAATATTGCTTCTGCTGAACTGGTATGCCCCTTTTTGTCCTTAACCACTTCCTATAAAGTGGCAAAAGTAGACCATCCTTTCACTATTTTCTGGTTGACTGCCATATCTTAGGAAACACTCTTCTTCCCTCCCTAAGAAAATTCTACGAGTGGCACAGAAATATTTGAAGTTAACACCATCTTGGTAGGTACATTCATAGTTCATTAAATATATATTCATTTCTTTTATTTGTGATTACATGTATTTATTTGGCCTTACTCTGAGTCTGCTATTTTCCTTCAAATTCCCTGTAGGCAGAATTTATATTTCCTACCTTTTTTCTCCTATTTCCTCCATACTTGGTACAGTGCTCTTCAAAAGCACTTAAATATGGCATATAGTATGTACTCAAGAACATAACAAAGGATAGGATAGGTTTGTCTAGGATCCATTAAAAAGATCAAGATGTCTTTAACGGCCTGAGTGGTTCAAATTCTCACACTTTATTATTATTTTTAAAAATTTTAATAGGGATCAAAACATTTTACTAAAGAATTGATACTACTCTGGTATATTCTCCCATATTGCCCAGCAAATATGAATAAGTTAATCAATAAATTAATGCATGAAGACAGATAAAAGAGTTCCAGGGTCTTTCTACAAATCACAGCCAATTAATGCAAACTAAGAATTTCTAGTTACCAATGGTCTTTGCGGCCTTCTCAAATACAAAACAAAATGTAAGTATTATATTACTTTATATCTCAATGGAAATTTACAAGCAGGGTGAGGTTCCCATTTATCCCCAATCTAGAGACGATGTTGATGATAAAAACAAGCCCAAGGACCTAAAACAAGTGAAATGTGGGCAATGACTTCAAAGAACCAATTCTAGGTTTACTATGCTTGTATCTGAGAGATATCTGGGATCCTGGATGTGTTAGAGGATGACCTCAGTCTGGGAATTAATCCCACCTAAACCCCCAATATTCCTCAAGATTAGACTAATCTCTTAAAATTTTGGGTGAGATGCCAGGATTTTTCAAATTAGGTGCTGACTAACTAATAAATACCCAACTACCCTTACTGCTTCCACAGCCTAAGGTGCCAGCCACACAGCTGCATATGATGGTATATGATAGATTCTACTTACCATCCATGTTCTATCCACTCTCTTCTCCTGTTACCCTTCCTAACAAAATTCTAGGAATCCTTCAAGATCTGGATAAAATATAATTTCTTTTCTCAATTATTTCAGGAGTCATTTCCAAACCTTACCATTCACATGCCCATCACCTCCCTCCCTTCAGCCTTTTGCTTATTCAACAAATATTATTTGAGCATCTATTATGCTCCAGGCACTCTTCTTTATACTTGGTCTGAGCCAAGCAGATAAAACTCCTGCCCTTGTAATGCCTAATTTCCTTTTTTTTTTCAGCATCCGAAATCTTTTTGCTTATGTGCTGCCGAAGCAAACACTGTAATGTTTAATTTCTAATGGAAGAATAATTAACTATTCTTTCTATGTTCTCACATTACATTATTATTGCATTTGTCACATTTATTGTAGATAGTTGTTTATATGTCTTTCTTACTGGATAGCAAGGACCAGATAACAATTATCTTTTCAATTTTTATCACCAGCACCCAGCACATTGCCTTGCACCATGACATAAGGGAAGAGGCAAAACATACTATACAGTTTGGAGGCTCCCTATTAAATTTGAATTTGCTCAATATTTATAATTTCGTTACCAATTGCTGCTTAAAAAACTAACCTAAAAAATTAGTTGCTTAAAACAATGCTCACAATTTTATAGGTCAGCAATTTGGAAAGGGCTCAGTGGGGTGGCTCATCTCTGATCCACATAGCTTCAGCTAAAGCTATGGTGGCTAAGGCTGGATTATTCTCTTTCGGGATGCCTTCTTCATTCACATTTTCGGTAACTTGCAGCAACTAGTTCTTCTCTCTCTCTCTTTCTCTCTCCCTCCCTTCCTCCCTCTCTCTTCACATAAGTTCTTATCCTTCAGGGCCTCTCCATGAGATATGGGCTTCCACAGCATGGTGGTCTCAAGATAGTCACACTGCTCACGCGGCGGATGGTTTCTAAGAGGTAGAAAGCAGAACTGCCAGGCCAGTTAAGGGCTACACCAGGAACTGGCCCTGCATCATTTTCTAATGGTCAAAACAGTCATGAAGACTGTCCAGATTTAAGGAGATAGAGAAATAGACACCACCTCTTGATGGTGGAGTGGCAGGTAGTACAGAGGGCAGTGGAATGACCATATTTTGGTGGTCATTGTAGAAAAATAATTTCTGCCATTATTTATGATAGATGTCTAATATGTCTAATCAGCCATAATGTGTTTAGGGGACATATCAGCATTGAAGTCAGATTTAAATTGTTACTGAGCAAAAATAACCTACTCCTATCTCAAAGATTTTATTTTCATATACTAAATGGGTGGTGATGAAAAACATTGAGCAAGCAAGAATTCTAACAACTTCTAATATCAATATTTTAAAAAACATACCTCAAAGTTATTAAAGGGGATTTACTAAGTTTTTCAAATTAAAAACACTTGATATCTCAATTGTGTTCCTTCTAAAACTTACACAATTTTGAGTTATTTCTTAGACATGTATTTCTCATTAACGTTTTTTTTTTTTTTTTGCGGTACGCGGGCCTTTCACTGTTGTGGCCTCTCCCGTTGCGGAGCACAGGCTCCGGACGCGCAGGCTCAGCGGCCATGGCTCACGGGCCCAGCCGCTCCGTGGCATGTGGGATCCTCCCGGACCGGGGCACGAACCCGTGTCCCCTGCATCGGCAGGTGGACTCTCAACCACTGCGCTACCAGGGAAGCCCCTTCTGTATAGTTTTTAGTTAAGACTATCCTTGATCCTTGGGCTAATTTGAGAAGGTTCCCCAAATCAATCCCAACAGGAACAAGTAGGCCAAGCACATGTCACCTCATTTTCTAGACCCCTTTCATAGTATAGTATATTATGTGCCCTGATATTTTTTTCCAGCTGCTTATAGTCCTTTGGGGAATTCAACCATTTATTATGGAAATAAGAAAACTGGCCACATAGTAGAAGGCTAAATAATTGTATTTGGGGGGGAAATTATGGGTATGAATATTCAATTATGGTTTTGTGAATGTATATCTGTGGTGTTTTAGTTTAAGTCATCAACTTTGCATTATGATTGTACAGCAAGTTTTTCATTGCTCTTTTTACCCTATTCATGTTATAGTGTCTATAAAATAACACTTTATGTTAAAATCAATCTCTATGTGGTTTTAGTAATTCAAGGTGGCATTTATAATTTTCTTGTAATATGAATTAGTATGAGTTTACTTAAATGGTCAACAGCATTAATACAATGCAAAGCACTGCCATAATCCAGGTATAGAGACTCTGGTTTATTACTCAAGGTTGAAAGCCCCTTTACTTATAATTTTCCTTAATAAAACATTCAAATTGAAAAGAAGCCAATTTCCCTGAGGAAACTACTGAAATGTCTCTACAGAGAAGAAAATCAACTACTGAAGCAGACATTTTTGAGAACCAAATTAAGAAATTTGGCCAGAAAAAAAGGCAGTGTGTATTTGGACCCAAGGAGTGGGTGAAATAATGCTGAAAGAACCCTGTTCACCCTCTGTGCATTTGCAACACTATAGGATGGGCTCCAGGAGTCCTGCCTTGCTGATATGCCACTCCTATGACCCATGCAAGGCATATGATGAGGGTGATGAGGATGTCTTTACTTCTAAGTGTGGTTATGTTTCTGTGTGCTGCCATTAATGGGTATTACCATAAACCAAGTCAATAATTTCACAATACTACTTGAAAACCAAGCTTCATGGTAGTGCTTATAGCATAGCAATAAAATAAGTCTAGGATGCGAGAGCTGAATTCTTCCTCTTATATTGCTTTACAAAGTTTTAAGCAAAATAATCAAAAAGAGAAAAGCATTATAAATTAGCTATACTTTTTTTGTTTCAATATTTTAAAAATATTTATTTATTTATGTATTCATGTATTTATTTGGCTGCAGCAGGTCTTAGTTGTGGCATGCAGGATCTTCAGTTGCAGCATGCGGGATCTTTAGTTGCAGCACTTGAACTCTTAGTTGTGGCATGTGGGATCTAATTTCCTGACCAGGGATCAAACCCAGGCCCCCTGCATTGGGAGTGTAGAGTCTTAGCCACTGGACCACCAGGGAAGTCCCTGTTTCAATATATTTAAATCTAAGCTTTATGTCTTTCCTGAACATTCAGAATAATCGAGTTGAAATGATTTAGTGATCTCACAGCTCAGTTAAGTAAAATCTCAGGATATCTTCCATCTTATGAGTCTGTTAAAAATAGCCCTCTATTCTGTAGTAAACTATAATGGAAAAGACTATGAAAAAGTATATACATATATACACACACACTAGATCTTGGTCTCTAATACCACTTTGCAATAAAAGGAACCAGGGCTCCTTGAAGAAATGGCTGAGTCCAGAGCTGGCATAGGAAATACACAAGATCAGCATAGAACATCTTGTTAGGCCAGAAGTAAGGAAGTGCTAAAAATAAATAAATAATGGAATATGTTACAAAGACTAGGGAGAAGCTTGAAGGTATTCCACTGATCAAATCAAGAGCAACTTGAACACAAAATAATTAAGTACACTAATAAATTATAAGCAATTCCAAAAAATTGGAAATCATGGTTCATATCAATAATAAATAAATAGGGGAGCAGGGAGTACTCTAGATTACATTAAAATGTTAAATGCCAACTGGTAAATGAGGAGGGAGTGCAAGATATGGAAAATCAGTATTATGTAATCATCACAGTAAAGACTGGATCAGACAAGAATGATCAATGGAGAATATACTGGGAGAGAAATTTTGATGAAGAGCACATTACTTGCATAGTCTTAAAGGGTCTCACCATAGTTCCAAGGGAAAAATGATAATTATACAGTGGAGAAGCTAGACAATACATTCACTGGGTGATCAAAATTAACATCACCAATGAGGAGTTTATAGGCATCATATGCCTTCAGATAAGATACTCTGAGAAGGCCATAATGTCATCTATGTAGCATTCTAGCAAAGAGGCTTAGAGAATATAAGCATAAGTTAATATTAGATAAATGCCAAATGAGGAACATTCTTTAAAAAATAAAAGACGGGAGACAGTAGTCTTCAAAAATGTAAACAGTAAAAAAAAAACAAAGCAAGGTTATGGAAATGTTCTGGATTTTAAAAGACTGCCAATCAAAACTACGAGATATATCACCTCACATCAGTCAAAATGGCCATGATCAAAAAATCTACAAACAATAAATGCTGCAGAGAGTGTGAAGAAAAGGGAACCCTCCTACACTGTTGGTGGGAATGTAAATTGGTACAGCCACTATGGAAAACAGTATAGAGATTCCATTAAAAAATAAAAACAGAGCTACCATGTGATCCAGCAATCCCACTCCTGGGCATATATCTGGAGAAAAACATGGTTTGAAAGGATACATGCATCTCAATGTTCATTGCAGTGCTGTTTACAATAGCCAAGACATAGAAGCAACCTAAATGTCCATCAACAGATGAATGGGTAAAGAAGATGTGTAGATATATACAATAGAATATTACTCAGCCATTAAAAAGAATGAGGGTCTTCCCCAGCGGTCCAGTGGTTAAGACTCCATGCTTCCAATGCAGGGGGCACAGGTTCGATACCTGGTTGGGGAACTAAGATCCCGCATGCTGTGTGGTGTGGCCAAATAAATAAATAAATAATAAAAAGAATGAAATAAGCCCATTTGCAGCAAAATGGATGGACCTGGAGATTATCATACTAAGTGAAGTAAGTTAGAGAAAGACAAATATTATATGTTATCATTGTATGTGGAATCTAAAAAAAAAAATGATACAAATGAACTTATTTACAAAACAGAAACAGACTCATGGACTCAGAGAAGGAACTTATGGTTACCAGCGGGTAAGGGTGAGGGAGAGGGATAGATGGGAGTTTGGGATTGACATGTACACACTGCTCTATTTAAAACAGATAACCAACAAGGACCTACTGTATAGCACAGGGAACACGGCTCAATATTCTGTAATAACCCAAAGGGGAAAAGAATTTGAAAAAGGATACATGTATATGTATAACTGAATTACTTTGCTGTACACCTGAAACTAATACAACATTGTTAATCAACTATGCTCCAATATAAAATGAAAATTTAAAAAAAAAGCAAGATTACAGACATGTTCTGGATTTTTAAAGAGTACAAAGACATGACAACTAGACGCAATACCATATCCTAGAGTGGATTATAAGATGGTAAGTGTGATAAAGGCATTCTATCGGTCTTAAATTTACTGAAGTTGTTAACTGAACTGTGGTTATGTAAGAGAATGTCCCTATTCTTAAGAAATATCCACAGAAGTATTAAGGCAGATGCAGAAAGAAGGTGAGAGAGAACTTGAGCCAATGATTAATCAAATGAGGTAAAATGACAATAAGAAGTGAATCTTTGTAACAAGTATCAGGATTTTATTTGAACTACACTTATTCTTTTTTTTAACATCTTTATTGGAGTATAATTGCTTTACAATGGTGTGCTAGTTTCTGCTGTATAACAAAGTGAATCAGCTATACATATACATATATCCCCATATCTCCTCCCTCTTGCGTCTCCCTCCCACCCCTCTTGAACTATACTTATTCTTGCAACTTTTTTGAAAGGTTGAAATTACTTCCAAATAAAAAGTTAAAAATAAAAAACCAGCTCTGCAGAAGCAGCATACACAAGAAGAAAAACATTTCTGTTTCCCACTGGCAAATTTACTCCAGCATGTAATGGAGTATGCCTAAAGCCATTATGCAGAAAACTAGGAATTATTGTGTGCCCACATCTCAGGTGAACTTGATTCCGATTAATGTAGTAGGCAGTCTTGGTAGTTAACTAAACTGCCTTCAAATCAAAGGCAGTGTAGTACAGGCCATGGGATTGGGTTAACTGTAAAAAACCTCGTTCTTAAGTCCCTAGGTGATACCTGACACACTCAAGCACTAACTTTGTAGGCTTGGGTACAGAAGATAAGCAAAAAGTCACACAGTGGTTCCTCTGCATTTGGCCCAGCAGCCAAGTTTAAAAGGACAAACAGGCTGTACTGCATAGAAGGTGAAATGCTTAAATGTCAGAGAAGCATTGTTAGGACCTATCTGTATGCACAGAAACTATCATGTGTTCCAAAAAGAAGAGAGTACATTTCATGAAGGGAAATGAGAATAAAAGACTGTATCCTGTTTTACCATTCCCAGAAGACACAGAAAAAAATCTTTTAACAATTTAGATGTGTTGACTTTACTGACCTATGTATTGTGTCAGTCTCAAAACCAAGGGAAAATATACAAAGTGTTTACATATTTCTCATTTGAAGGCACAACAGGGAAGCCAATTGGCATTAGTCTTCACTTTTAAAGGTGGCATCTACTTTCTAATACATTTCAGTACATCCTTAAGAGCTATAAATCTTGACTGATTCTTTTGCCTTGTATGCTCTCCACTACAGACTTTTATGAAAGGCTGGTGAAAGATTTATTCCCTCTAAAAACACATTAGCTAAATAAAGCCTTTTTATTGCTTGCTGAAGATACTTTTTTTGTTTTTCTTTTTATTTCATCTTCTTATTTCCTGTACAAATGGAATTATTTAGTTGAAATTATTTGTAAAATATTTATTATACAGTGACGAATAATTGATTCTTTGTCCTTTTCTCAATAAATTGAGATTCTTTGGATGAGATTGATAAGCTCTTCAAACTCAGGTGGAATTAACAGGGAGAAGTTTTAAATAACTGAGAGTTGAAGTTGTCAGAAGTGGGACAAAGAATACTGACAGAGGAGGGGAGTTCTCTGGCTTGCTTGGATTGGGGGGCTCAGTACTGCCACACAATCTTAGGTACCCCTCTGTACCAGTTCTATATCAGTTTTGAAATATTTCTCACTTTATAAAGCTCTTTGTTCAAAACAGCAGGCTTCTTTTCTGTATCATCTTCTGTTTTGTTTTTTTTTTTTAATGAGTGAGAAGATGGCAGTTTGGTTAATTCAATGAAGCAGATATGAAAGGGAAGAAAAGTTAGGGTCTTAAATTGCAGTCCTCTCTATTAAAAATACGTGGGGCAGGGCTTTCCTGGTGGCCCAGTGGTTGAGAGTCCGCTTGCCGATGCAGGGGACACGGGTTTGCGCCCCGGTCCAGGAAGATCCCACATGCCGCGGAGCGGCTGGGCCCGTGAGCCATGGCCGCCGAGCCTGCGCGTCCGGAGCCTGTGCTCTGCAACGGGAGAGGCCACAACAGTGAGAGGCCCTCGTACCGCAAAAAAAAAAAAAATGCGTGGGGCATTTTCTCCTAGGGCAAGTCATTACATTTCTTTAGATTTGTTTACTCTTATTTAAAACTTGCCAAACGTAAAGAATTAAATTGTTGAAAGAGATTAAAACTATCAATATTTACATGAGTTTCATTTAAATAATAAGCAAATCCTAAGGAATATAGATCTCTGAGCCAGAACTCCCACCTTTGTAGTTAAGTTTCCCTGAGTAAGTTACTTTGTTTCATTAAGTACTTGCCTCCTAAGTTTCGGAAAAGAGTAACTGAGATAATTAACAGGGCCTGATAAATAGTAAGTGTAAACAGATATTAGTTATTGGTGTTTTCACTACAATTATATGAAGAGCATTCTGTTGACCGTACATGTCATGGTAATGGATCTGCTCACACCACTTGAACTGTTCTTTCAAGACCCCTTGTCCCATCATTGTGTCCTTATTTTTCCCAGGTGCTATTATAGAGTCTCTAATACCTTTGGGGATTATAAATTTACATGTCTGGTTCTTCCTACTGAGGTAATAAACTCCTTCAGTGCAGAGATGATGTTCGTTTTGGCTCTGGACCTTAGAACAGAGCACAGCCTGCACTCCACCCAGAACTTGTTAACATTTATTAGGCACTAACCAGTGCTAGGCCCTGCTGTAAGTGTCTAACCAGTGTTATCTCAGTCTTGAATGTCATCTCGTTCTACCTCTATGAGGTGGGGAGGATTACAGTATGATTTTAATTTACAGATGAGGAAACTGAGGCACTGAGAAGTTGAAAAGTTGATGAAGGGCACACAGTAAAAGGTGAAGCTGGTGATTTGATACCAGCTGTCTTTCCAGAGAGCCTGCATGCTTATCCATCTTGCATACTGCCTCTTAGGGAATATGCAACATATATAAACACTCGGACATGCTCCCATTCTTCTTAAGCAAATGATAAGATCTCCTTAGGCAAATGGTATAACCAACAAACCACGTGAAACTAGCTGGGGCATATTCTGTACTTTGTTCTAAGCAGAATAAGACAAAAGCGTGCTCTTCTCCCTAGATTAAGTAGAGAGTATTTCTTAATCTTAAATGAGAAAATCGAATCCCAAGATTTTGTAAAATCGAATCTCTCACATGATTCGAGTTAACCATCCTCAGTCCAGGGGTTCTCATCTTTAACAAGCACCAGAATTACATAGAGGACTTGTTAAAACACAGATATGGAGACCCCATGCCCACAGTTTCTTATTTAGTATATCTGGAATATTTGAATTTCTAATAAGTTTCTTATAATGCTGATCTGGAGACCACACTGAAAAGCACTGTCCTAGTACAAAGCTCAACTTACAATTCTATGTTATGTGCCTTCACAATTCCTTGGTCCTTTACCTGAAGTCACACAACATTTACACATTTTTTTTAATGCACAATCATGTAGCCTGGCATTACATATACCTGACCATGATTTCCATTCATAAATTTAGGAAATTTCGGGGGATGACGTCAGCATCATAATGGAATGAGATGCTCCCTTGTCTCTCCCCTTCAATCTACAACTAGTAAAACATACATAATTCAACAAAGTTTCCTCTGTCGAAAACACCAGGACACCAGAGAGATCCACACATCTGTATATCTGAAGGGGGATGGGTGCTGGAACACACAGAGGAGGTGGAAACGGGGGAACAGGGGAGGTGGTGCCTGTGATCCCATCCCCTGGCTGTGGTAGCTGAGCCCTCAGACCCAAAGAACACAGCAGCAGCAGGAAAGGTGGTGCATGTGACTCCAGCCAAAGCAGCACCCATGGCTACAGGGTACCAGGCAGCAGTGGTAGCAGGGTTCATCCCTCCAGACACAGTAGCATCCACAACTCCAGCCCCTTCCCCCCACTTGCAGCCCACAAATGTGACAAACCCCAGACATGGCAGAGGTGCCCCAAGCCTGGCTCCCACCCTACCCTCCACCACCCTCCACCACAAGGGCAGTGCCCAGGACCCAGGCCACCCCAGATGTCACAGAGGCACCTGCCATCCTAGTGCCCCAGGTGGCAACATCAGCAGCAGCAAGGCACGTGCTACCCTGGAGGCACACACCAACAAGGGCACCTGCAACACCTCTAGCAGAGGCAGTGGTGGGTAGGAAGTGCCAATTCTCAAATATAGCCAGAGGCAGCTCAGGAAGGGTGTGTGTTGGGGGGGAAACTGTGATATAGCGCCACCTACTGGGAAAAAGAAAAGCCTCTACTGACTTGCTAATTGTCCGAATCAAAGTTAAAAAAGCTCTACCTAAATAAGAAAGGTGTTCACTACTTCAAATGTGCCAGCAGAAGAACAGCTCATCAAGTATCATGAAAAACCATGGTAACATGATATCACAAAAATAAAATGACAATTTTCCAGAAACCAAACTTAAAGTCACAGAATATTGTGTTCTGATAAAGAATTCAAAATAGCTGTCATGGAGAAACTCAATGAGCTACGAGAAAACTCAGAAAAGCAGTTCAAGGAGCTCAGGAATAAAATTAATGAAGAGAGTAAATACTTTACCAAAGATATTGAAGCTAAAAAAGAACCAAACAGAAATTCTGAAACAGAAGAAGTCAATAAATGATATGAAGAATGTGTTAGAAAGCACTGAAAATAGAGCAGGCTCAAAGACAGAAATCTAGAAATGATTCAGGTAGAAGAGAAAAGAAAACCAAGTATTTTAAAAATGAAAAATTTCTAGAACTATCTGACTGAATTCAGAAAGGCAGCACAAGGATAATATTTATCCCAGAAGGAGAAGAGAGGGATAAGGGAGCAGAAAGTTTATGTAAAGAAATAATAGCGGAAAACTTTCCAAACCTGGAGGAGAAACTGGATACATATGTTCACAAAGCTAAAAGAAGGCCTAATTACCTCAACACGAAAAGACTTCCTCTAAGACACATTATGTTAAACCTGTCAAAAGTCAGTGATAAAGAATCTTAAAGGCAGCCAAGGAAAAAGTCAGCAGCCTACAAAGTAACCTGCATTAGGCTATAAGCAGATTTCTCAGCAGAAACTCAACAGGCCAGGAGAGAGTGGAATGACAAACTCGATATATTGAAAATTTAGAAATTGTCGGCCAAGAATACTCTATCTGGCAAAGTTATGAAGGAAAAATAAAGGCCTTACCAGAGAGACAAAAACTGAGGGAGTTCATCACCACTAGACCCACTTTACAAGAAATCTTGAAAGGAAATCTTCTACTTAAAATGAAAAGGCAAAAATACACAAAACTTTGAGTAAGGTGATAGACAGAATCAGAAAACTGCAACTCTGTATCAGAATAGGTTGTTAAACATTTAATTACAGCATAAAGGTTAAAGGGAAAGAAGAAAAATAATAATAGCTACCTCAATTGGGTAATAAACTTACAATATAAAAAAGTGATAACTTGAGATAACAAAAACATAAAAGGGGAAAAGGAAAAGTACGAAACCCATATAGGCAAATGGAGATACGATTCTATCAGAGGAAAAAGGACTATTTTATCTGAGACCTTTTATAAAAACCTCATGGTAACCACAAAACGTAAATTAGAGCAGAGACATGAAATATAAAACAAGAGGAAACTGAGAAAAATATCATGGAAAACCACCAAACTAAAATAGCAGACAGAAGTAGAAGGGAAAAAAATGGAGATACAGAGTGACCAGAAAACAAAAGATAAAAGACAGTACTAAGTCCTCATTTATTAATAATCACCCTAAGTGTAAATGGATTGAATCCACCAATCAAAAAACACAGAATCCACCACTCAAAAACACACAGAATCCACCAATCAAAAAACACAAAAAAGAAGACCCAACTATATGCTGCCTCCAGGAGACTCATCTCAGCTTTAAAGACAAACATAGGATCAAAGCGATGGGATGGAAGATGATACCCCAAGCAAATGGCAGCCAAAATAAAGTGGGTATAGCCATACTCATATCAATAAAGTAGACTTCAAGCCAAAATGGTAGAA
Organism: Aethalodelphis obliquidens; assembly: GCF_003676395.1. Lineage (NCBI taxonomy): Eukaryota > Metazoa > Chordata > Mammalia > Artiodactyla > Delphinidae > Aethalodelphis > Aethalodelphis obliquidens. Next base: position 12,259,156 of record NW_020837961.1, read on the forward strand.
AGGGACAAAGACAGACGTTATCATTCATCAAGAAGACCTAACATTTATTAATATATATGCACCTAATATAGCAGCACCAAAATATACAAAGCAATTATTAACAGACCTAAAGGAGAAGTTGACAGCAAAACAATAATAGTAGGGGACTTTAACACCTCATTTACATCAATGGATAGATCATTCAGACCAGAAGTCAACAAGGAAACAGCTGCCTTAAATGAAACATTATATCATATAGATTTAATAGACATATATAGAACATTCCATCCAAATGAGTAGAATACACATTCTTCTCAAGCACACATAGAGCATTCTCAATGATAGACCATATATTGGGACACAAAACAAGTCTCAATAAGCTTAAGAAGACTGAAATATCAAGCACCTTTTCCAACCACAATGGTATGAAACTAGATATCCACAAGAAAGAAGCTGAAAAATCACTAATACGTAGAGACTAAATAACATGCTATTAAACCACCATTGGATAGACAAAGAAAAATGAAAAATAAAAAAACACCTGAAGACAAATAAAAATGAAAATGTGACATACCAAAACCTATGGGATGCAGCAAAAGTGGTACTAATAGAGAAGTTTATAGCATACAGTTCTACACAAGAAACGAGAAAAATCTCAAATAAACAATCTAACATTAAATCTAAAGGAACTAGAAAGGGAAGAATGAACAAAGCTCAAAGTCAGTAGAAAGAAAAACAAGTAATAAAAATCAGAGGGGAAATAAATGAAATAGAGACTAAAAAGACAATAGAAAAGATCAGTGAATCTAAGAGCTGGTTGTTTGAAAAGATAAACACAATTGACAAAACTTTAACTAGACTAAGAGACAAAGAGAGAAGGCTCAGATAAATAAAACCAGAAACCAAAGAGAAATTATAACAGATACCAAATAAATGCAAAGGATTATAAGAGAATACCATGAACATCTATATGCCAATAAGTTGTACAGCCTGGAAGAAATGGATAAATTCCTAGAAACTTACAACCTTCCAAGTCTGAATCATAAGAAATAGAAAATCTGAATAGACTGATCACTAGTAAAGAGATTAAAACAGTAATCGAAAACCTCCCAAAACACAGAAGTCCAGGACCAGACAGCTTCACAGGTGAATTCTACCAAATATTCAAAGAAGATTTAATACCTATCCTCTTCAAACTCTTCCCAAAAATTGAAGAGGAGGGAATGCTTCCTAATTTATTTTACAAGGCCAACATTACCCTGACACCAAAACCAGACAAGGGCAACACAAAAAGAGAAAATTATGGGCCAATATCTCTGATAAATATAGATTAAAAATATCATCAATAAAATATTAGCAAATCAAATACAGCAATACATTAAAAGGCACATACACAATGATCAGGTGAGTTTTATTCCCTGGATGCAAGGATGGTTTGACATCCATAAATCAATCAACGTGATATACCACATTAACAAAATAAAGGATAAAAATCATATCATCATTTCAGTAGATGCAGAGAAAGCATTTGACAAGATTCAATATCCATTTATGATAAAAAGTCTAAATAAGTATAGAATGAACATATCTCAACATACTAAAGGCCATGTATGACAAAGCCACAGCTAACATCATAGTCAATGGTGAAAAACTGAAAGCTATCCCTCTAAGATGAAGAACAAGACAAGGATGCCCACTCTTGCCACTGTTATTCAATATAGTATTAGATGTCCTAGCCAGAGCAATTAGTCAAAAAAAAAAAAAAAAAAAAAAAAAGGTATCCAAATTAGAAGGGCAGGAAGTAAAATTGTCACAATTTGAAGATGACATTTTATATATAGAAAATCATACATATTCCACACACAGAAAATATTAGAACTAATGAATGAATTCAGTAAAGTTGCAGGGTACAAAATAAAAATACAAAAATTGGTTGCATTTCTATACATTAACAATGAAAGCAGAAAGAAAAACTAAGAAAACAATCCTATTTACAATCACAACAAAAAGAATTAAATACTTAGGAATAAACTTAACCAAGGAAGTGAAAGACCTATACACTGAAAACTAAAAGACATTTCCAAAAGAAATTAGAGAAGACACAAAGAAATTGAAAGATATTCTGTGCTCATGGATTGAAAGAATGAACATTGTTAAAATGTCCATATTACCTAAAGCAATTACAGTTTCAATGCAATCCCTATCAAAATTCCAATGACATTTTTCACAGAAATAGAACCAAAAAAAAGTCCTAAAATTTGCATGGAACTACAGAAGACCTCAAATAGCCAAAGCGATCCTGAGAAAAAAGGACAAAGATGGAGTTATCACACACCCTGATTTCAAATTATACTACAAAGCTATAGTAATCAAAACTGCATGGCATTGGGGGAAAAAACAGATCAATGGAACAGAATTGAGAGCCCAGAAATAAACCCACTCATACATGGACAATTAATTCATGACAAAGGAGCCAAGAACATATTGGGTTGGCCAAATAGTTCGTTCGGGTTTTTCCATAATGTTATGGAAAAACCCGAACGAACTATTTGGCCAGCCCAATGTAACAGACAAAAGATATTCCCTTCAATAAACAGTGTTGAGAAAACTGGACAGGTACATGAGAAGAATGAAACTGTACCACTTTCTTACACCATACACAAAAATGAACTCAAAATGGAAAGACTTGACTGTAAGAACTGAAACCATAAAACTTTTAGAAGAAAACATAGGTAATACACTTTTTGACATTGATCTTAGCAATATCTTTCTGGATATGTCCCCCAGGCAAGGGAAACAGAAGCAAAAATAAACAAATGGAGCTACATTAAAATAAAAAGCTCTGCACAGCAAAGGAAACCATTAACAAAATGAAAAGACAATCTATCAAATGGTAGAAGATATTTGCAAATCATATATTTGATAAGGGGGTAATATCCAAAATACATAAAGAGCTCATATAACTCAAAAACAACAATAGGAAAAACAACTTTCTTAAAAAATGAGAAGAGGGTGTGAATAGACATTTTTCCAAAGAAGACATACAGATAGCCAACAGGCACATGAAAAAATGTCCAAAATCACTAATTATTATGGAAATGCAAATCAAAACCACCTCACACCTGTTAGAATGGCAATTTTCAAAAAGACAAGAAATAACAAATATTGGAGAGGATGTGAACAAAAAGGAATCCTCATACACTGTTGGTGGGAATGTAGATTGGTGCAGCCACTATGGAGAACAGTATAGAGATTCCTCAAAAAATTAAGAATAGAACTACCATATGATCCAGCTAACCCACTTCTGGGTATTTATCCAAAGAATACAGAAAACTAATTCGAAAAGATATAGGTACCTTATGTTGATCACAGCATTATTTACAATAGCCAAAATATGGGAACAACCTAAATGGATAAAGAAGATATGGTATATATATATATATATATATATATATATATATATATATATATACACAATGGAATGCTACTTAGCCATATAAAAGATGAAATCTTGCCTTTGTGACAACATGGATGGGCCTTGAGGGCCTTATGCTAAGTGAAATAAGTCAGATGGAGAAAGACAAATACCATACGATATTACTCATATTTGGAATATAAATAAATAATAACAGACAAACAAACAAAACAGAACAAAAACACATAGATACAGAGAACAGATTAGTGGTAACCAGAGGGGAGGGCACAATGGGTAAAGGGGGTCAAGCGTACGGTGTCAGGTAGAAACTAAATTTTAGGTGCTGAGCATACTTCAGTGTATACAGAAGTTGAAATATAATGATATGCACACGAAACTTACAGGTTATAAACCAATGTTACCTCAATCTAAAAAATAAAAAGAAATGGTATTTCAGCATAATCTCTAGCTACACAACAGAGAGGCATATTCCACGTGTGCACCAAAATTGACAGAATGATTCAAATTCTCCCTGATATAAAGGAGAATAAAATCTGATAGGGAAATACAAGTTTGTCCACTGAACTCTTGGATTTTGTGTGAGAAAAGAGATAAAATGCTCCATGAACATTACATGGATTATCCATTATATGGATGAGCATTATTCTAAGTAAAAAGCAGTGTGGCACTTCAGGCAGAATAACATTTTCAAGCTATAACTGATTTTTGGCCACCCTCACTTGGTTTTCCCTTTTCCTTTCCCTCATCCAGGCAGATGGTCTACTCTCAATTCACTGAGCTCTCAGTTCTCTACACTTCCAGAAGAGAGATTGTGCCACGAAGGATAAATAGTTACTTATCAATCTTATTGCTTTGATTTCCTACAGCCTAACCCCTTGAGACAATGCACGGTGCCTCCAAGGCAAAATCATGATGGGATTAGGGAGACCTTTCTCCCAAGACTTAAAAAAGTTTCCAGTATGGGAGGATGAAACATCAAGAGAAGGATACGAGAGCAGAGGTTTTGCGGGGTGGAGAGAAGTGCCCTGCACTCTGTCCCTGTGGAGCCAGAGAAGAAATGCTGCACAGAGCATTTACAAAGCTAGGCCACAGACACATTCATAGATTTCCATACTCTCATGCATATTAAAAGCACCAGAAAGATTTGCACATGGCGGGCTTCCCTGGTGGCGCAGTGGATGAGAGTCCGCCTGCCGATGCAGGGGACAGAGGTTCGTGCCCCGGTCCGGGAAGATCCCACATGCCGCAGAGCGGCTGGGCCCGTGAGCCATGGCTGGCGAGCCTGCGCGTCCGGAGCCTGTGCTCCGCAACGGGAGAGGCCACAACAGTGAGAGGCCCGCGTACCGCAAAAAAAAAAAAAGATTTGCACATGGCAAAGCATAGTGGAAAGTGATGGGGAGTGTCACCCAATTTGACAGAGGCCTGCCTGAGATGAGAAACGGGGCATCTAAGTGGTTAGCAACCTGTATAGGGGAATGAGAAGATACCATCAACCCCACAGATGATTTCCTGGTCAGCTATACCCCACCTCAACACCTTGGACTACGTGACCCCATCCAACTTAACACACATCCCCCACAAGATGACAGAGAACTACAGACTGACCAAGATTAATTGCCCACAGCCCTCGAAATTAGCTCGCACAAATGAATTTGTGATCTGAGAATTATGTTCAATAACAACGTAGACAGGAAAGTCCTAAGCCTTTATACTTAGTAAGAAACCTTAAATAGTATCTACCATCTCATGGGGGAAAAAAGGTTTTAAGAATTCCAGGAAATATTTCTAGGAGCCAACATACTACTAGGAGTCAAAAATAGCTTAGATTCTTACAGAAACCCCTACTAGACGGATTGCATTATCTGCATCAGATATAGTTTTTCCTCTGCTTGTCAAAAAGTCTTTTCCATTTATATCAATATTTAAGTCTTACAAAATGACAGAAACATATCTAAAATTCTGAGGGGTTATTTTAAAAATAGTGTCTTTGTGACATTGTTATTTTACTCTTCTCCATTTTCTTATATTCCATCCCAGGATAATACCAGGATGTAATTAGCACTGCACTTGGAGAATAATATATCCCAATATTGAGTATAAAATCATATCAAGTTTTAAACATTTTTATTATTAAGGGCAGTGATCCATAATAAGGCACATAGTTAAGTCTTATATAAAAGAATGTAGTCCATTTAATCCTTCCATTTTTAAAGGCTGTGAACTTTATTCATCACAAAATGCCATTGGTTTTTAGCTTTTCCTTCTGGGCTGCAAACAGTTTTCCTCTCTAATTTTTCAGCTAATTACTATCTTCTCCTCGCTGATTGGAGGACTTAAAATACAGTTACTGCCTGGGCTCTCTGACATCCAGGTAGACATCTTGGGAACACTGATGGAACTGATAACAGGCCATTTTATAGGGCCTTAAAAGCTACTCAAGAAACGAACAAGGTCCATTAGACTTTCTGTCATGCATATGATGGGGAAAAATATACCACCATAAGATCCACTCAATTGTCCCGCTGTGACAGCAGTAGCTATTGTGTGTGAGAGGTTTGGGGAAGGTGGCTCCACCTTGGTGTTTATGCTCTGCTGGCTAGTGGGAGTTTCGGTACGGCATCCTAACAGAAGGGGCTTTGTGATAGGCTATCAGTGACAAACAAGAACGACAACGTGCAGCCCAGTGGTTTTGACAAGAAGGAGAAGCTCAACAAAAGGAGAATGACCTGCTTCAGTTTCCCATTTCAGTCTAACATTTACTTCCTCACACAAAGCTTAGCTTGGTGTGTTGGTGTCCAAATCACATTTGAACCTTGTACAGAGTGATGAGAGTCGAGCTGAGATATTTTAAGTGGATTTCTTTTCTTTGTACCCTGCTTTGAACTGCTTTTAAACCTACAGATGTTTGGCAGAGTTGTCCAAACTAAGAAACTGAGAAAGAGAAACATGGAAAAGTATGTTCCCAAATTAATGTTTTGTTTTTACACATATGGTGTGTGCTAAATATATCCTAGAGCCCAGCCTTTGATGTATATATAATAATCTAATAAATAAGCTTCCTTTTTTTCTCATGAAAAAGACTGATTCTTCATCAAGATCTATCTATAAACTCACTTCAATAAATATTTATTGAGCACCTACTACTCAATATTATACTGCATCTTGATGGGAGAGACAGATGCAAGGTAACCAATACATGGAAACTGAGACATGTAGCCAAATAATTACAAGGTATGATATACCTTGTAATCAATGCCGCATTCCCTATCAAGGCACTTCCAAGCTTTTCCCATATTCATTAACTCAACAATTCTACCGTCTCACCTTCTCACTTCTGACATGACATCATCTGTTACCTGAGAAAACCCAACATGAGAAAAGTCACTTCACCTGTCATCATATAGAAGTTATTTAAAAAAAAAAAAAAAAAAAGATAACGTGTCAGAAAAGCAGTGTAGGTGCCTGTTCAAATGGAACCAGATGGAACCTAATGGAAACTAGAGCTAGTCCTCAGATTTAAAGTTAAAACTCAAATTCAGTGCTATACCAACATATGAACATTCTCTTGTCTTACTCCTAATTTTTCCCATCACTTATTCCAACTTTTATTTCATTTTTATAGTCTCTTGAAAGGGAACATAAAGGAAATGAGCAAGTTTTAGCCATACACTTTATGCCAAGCCCTGTGCTAGCATTTTAGATAATGCGTCTCATTTAATCCTCATCACACCCCTCTGAGGTCAGTAGTGTGATCTTCATACAGATGGGGACACTGAGACTCAGCAAGACCTCACAGCTAGATGGGATTCAAACACATGTCTGCCTGAATAGAATGTTCTCTATGCAGGACACTGATACTCGATCAGTCTGGCTCCTTCCATTGTACATAGGACAGGAAAGGAATCAGGAAGGATGGTAGCTGCTTATGAATTACATCGAGTATTTCATACCTTTATTACTGACACATGTTCAAAAATTCCTTTCTTGGGCACTTCCCTGGTGGTGCAGTGGTTAAGACCCTGCGCTCCCAATGCAGGGGGCCCGGGTTCGATCCCTGGTCAGGGAACTAGATCTCACGTGCATGCTGCAACTGAGTTCGCGTGCCACAACTAAAGAGCCCGCGTGCTGCAACTAAGGAGCTCACCTGCCGCAGCTAAGACCCGGCACAACCAAATAAATAAATAAATATTTAAAAAAAAAAAATTCCTTTTTTAAAAAGCAGTCCTTAAAAAGTAGTCAATCTACTACCCTGCATCACTCCTTGCTTTCACTGCCAAATTTCATTTTTGAATAATTTAAAGACATTGTAAAGCACAGTTTTAGATTTAGAGCATAGTTGAGCAGATAATACATAACACTCCATGTAGCAACTCCCCACCCCCACCGCCAGTTTCCTCTATTATTAACATCTTGTTTTAGTGTGGTTGAGTTGTAAGCTCAAGGGGTTTTAACAAATGAATAGTGACATGCATTCATTGCTACAGTACCATCCAGAATAGTTTCACTACCCTAAAATCCCCTGTGCTTCATCTACTCATCCCTTTCTCCCCTTCCTCCCCCTGAGCCCCTGGCAGCCACAGACCTTTTTACTGTCTCTATAATTTTGTCTTTTCCAACATGTCATATAGTTGGAATCATACCATATGTAGCCTTTTCAGACTTGTTTCTTCCACTAAGCAATATGCATTTAAGGTTCTGCCTTAGGGTCCTTAGGAGTCTTTTCAGGACTTGAAAGCTCATTTTCTATTGCTCTAAATATCATTTTTTCAACACAAAATTGTAACACCTACAATATATCAGGACCCATGGTGAGTACTGAGGACACAGAGATGGATAGAACATAACCCCTACTCTCAAGGATCTTACTGCCTAGCATTAGGAGAAAGGTACATAAACACAAAAAGTAATAACATTTTATAGGTATTATAATAGAACAAAAGAAGGGCAAAGCGGGGAGAATTCACATTTACTCCTGGCGTAGTTAGGAATGGCTCCCTACAGCATTCGGTGTTTGAACTGAGGAACCAGTGACAGCCGAGACAGAGCACCGGGAGACAAGGTGAAGAGTTTTAGGTGGGACAGCAGGACATGTTTTGAGAGAGGCAAGGAGCCCAGCCAGAAGCTGGTAGACCTGGATGTGAACACGCTAACCTCTCAGATCCCATCTAGAGCCTGTATTCTCTCTCTCAGCTCCTTCACGTCTCTCCTCAAATGTCACCTCACCAGAGGCCTGCCCAGAACACCCTGGAGGAAAGAGAGCACCTCCCTCCCACCTTACACCCTTTTCTCCTTACCCTCCTTTTTCTCCAAAGCAAGTCTCAGCTTTAATATATTACATTTTTATTTGCACGTGTATGGTCTCCTCCTCTCACCAGAATGTGTGGCCCTAGGAGCAGGGATTTTAGCTTTGTTCATGACTGGCCCACAACAGGCCTGTGACAAGCATTTACTGAGTGAATGAATACACAGTGCAGTTCTGTCTGTGTCTGAGATGCTTCCTATAGGGAAAAATGCTATAAAAGAATGTATTAACTCTTACCGGTAAACAAGGGAACATTCTAACCCTAATTTACGTATTTCCAACAACAGCTATTAAATCCACAGTACTCTAATTCCGCAGATTCTAATATTGTTTTATTTCTCTACATTATATTGGGAAACAGAAAAAGGATACCAAGAGCTTTCAAAAATGACAGATAACTTTACTGACCTTTACTGTCATTTTGACAAAACTTTTTTCTAATACTAATTCCAGGCCTGCTCTAATAAGTATTTCTTGCTACAAGAGAGTCTAGCATTTATTCAAAAAGAGGATGTGTTAAGTTAAAAACTTAAATAATTACTCTAAAGAACAGCTGAAGATTGGCACCATTTTTTTTTTTTTATTGCGGTACGCGGGCCTCTCACTGTTGTGGCCTCTCTCGTTGCGGAGCACGGGCTCCGGACCCGCAGGCTCAGCGGCCACGGCTCACGGGCCCAGCCACTCCACGGCATGGCATGTGGGATCTTCCCGGACTGGGGCACGAACCCATGTCCCCTGCATCGGCAGGCGGACTCTCAACCACTGCGCCACCAGGGAAGCCCCCAAGTATATTTTTATACAGCACATCTTATGACCTTCAGGGTAAAACATTTTTAAATTCTCTCCTTCGGGGTTAGGTCTCGAGGGCTACAACTAGTGTACTTTCCACTGGGAACGCTGTCTTGGAGGGGGAGCGAGGAGCAAGGAAGCAGCATGTTCTGAGTACTACTGTGTGCAAAGTGCTTCAAACAGCACCACTCCCAGAAATGGCTAAAGCCTGAGCGCTGATTCAGCGATGAAAATCATGGGGAGGAGATGATTCTGTTGTGTGGCCACAGTGACTGTTTCGGTTTTGGACAGAGTTGCCCAAGGTATGACTTCTCCAGGGAGCATTTTATGAAAAGCACTGGCTTTCTTAATCCCTTGCCTTCTCAGTTCTTGGATCTTTTCTCCCATCTTTTTCTCTAGTCAACCTCATTCATCCATGTCCAATGCCATAACTCTAGGCCTTGATATCCCTAATAAATATACCACAGCAAAAAGATCTTAATGTCAAGCTCCCACCTTTTTCACATGCATCTCTTCCCTCTCCTTCCCCTTTCCCAAATCCAGTGCCAACAATTACTCAACTGAGTGGAGAGAAGTGAAGTGTTTTCCATTCCCATCATCTCACATCCTCATTTCTTACCTCTCCCAGTCTAGATCCCATGGATGATGATTACAATTTGCTTCTAACTCTTTAGTCCCTCTCTCCCTCTTTCCCATTTAATTATATCCCAACTCTGGTTAAGCTCAACTCCCCACTTTCTTTGTACCTCTGCCCCAGAAGCTGAATGTTCCTGGAGAAAACCAACAAACATTGTAGATTCATCTTTCTCTAAATTTATGATCACTTATCTTAGAAGAGCACTTGGGAGTGCCCAGGAATCCTACTGCATTTCCCATTACTTGAAACAAGTTTCAGATCTTCTTTCTCTTCAAACCTTCAAAACACCCTCCCCTCTACAGCTCATGAACTCATCTCATTATTCCCTGAGAAAAGAGTAGCAATCAGATGGGAACTCCTTCAACTTCCCACCACCAACTTTATTAACTTATCTGCATCTACACTCACATTCTCTGCCTTCCTCTTATTACAATGGAAAAAAAAATTTCCCAGTGCCTAAAAATGTCAACTCCTCCCCTTACTTTCTGGATTTCATCTCCTCTTCCCATGTTCAAGAAATTCAAGCCTGCAATTGTCCTGTGACTCTTCATGTATCATTAGATTCTCTCTGTCTACTGGATCATTCCAATAAACATAAGCATACAAATTATCCATTAGGAAAAACCCTCCTTTTATCTCATGTTACCTTTCAATCATTACCTCATTTTTCTGACCCTTTCACAGCAAAACATATCAAGTGATGCCTAGATTTACTGACTTTCTTTTATCATCTCACCTTGTACCCTCAACCCACCCCAGTCAAGTTTATCTCCCCTCTAACCACTGAAATTGTACTTGTCAAGGTCAAAATAATGTCCATGTTGTAAAATTCTTCCTCTAGACTCTGCTGAGATCTCATCCAGTCCCATGACTTTATTATCTGTGTGCTGTTGACGCTCCATTTTGAATCTCCAGCTCTGAACTCTCCCCCTGAGTTTCTAAACTTGTTTCTCTCCTTTGCTTCCCCAGCTAATAAAGAGCATCAACTTCCAACCATTTGTTCAAACAAAATTCCTAGGAGACATTCTTGACTCTTCTTTATCCCCTTACTCCTCCTACATCACGTACACACATACTTCCTAAAAAAGCATCAAGTCTGGCCAGCTGTATCTCAAAAATATCCCCTTTGTCTGTCCACTTCTCTTCAGGTCTGCTGCTACCACGCATATCCATGCCACTGCCATCTTTTGCTTAGAGTACTGCAGTGGCTTCTAACCACTCTTCCTGCTTCTTTTTTAGAGCTTCCAAAATCTATTCTTCATACAGCAGTCCAAGTAACTTCCTACAATGTAAATAATGTAACATTAAGTCCCTAAAAACTCACCAATGGCTTCCCTTTCCACTTAGAATCAATTGCAAATGTTTTTTTTTTTGGTTTTGCTGAAATTTTTATGATCTAGCTGGGTTTATATCCCCAACCTCAGCCCATCCCACTCCACCTATTCCTCACTATGATCCAGCCACACAGGCTGGCCTTTCTCATATTCCTTAGGTTTCACAAACTCCTGCCCAACTCAAAGCCTTTGAAATGGTTTTCTTTCTGCCTAGCATGCTCTATGTCAAGAAATGTCATTGCTAAATACCTTACCTAACATGAATTTCCCCTCCAGTCACTATTATCAAATGACAATGTTTTATTTTTCTTATACAATTTATTAACTAAAATTATATTATAGCTTTATTTTGCAATCTGTTTTCCTCCCTCTAGAATGTGAACTTTATGACAACATGGATCTTGAATGCTATCTCACTCACTCTCTTATTCAACTTATTTAAAGCAGATATCCCACCAAATAAAAATGATCGCAATTATTTGTTGACTGAATAAATGGATACTGAAGCTCAGTTGTTATTACTAAATAATATATAATACTAAATATCAAGATTAAGAGATCATTTTGCTCTTTCTGCCTTGGAATTAATGCTTGAAATCCAGTATTTGGGTTGTGATGTAAGACTTTGTACTTCAGAATTTCCAGGAAGGTTCACTGCAATAAAGACATACACCACTGTAAATTATTTTTTACATTAAAATAAATATAAACACCTTTATATATATATGTTTAAAAGTAATTGTGTGTGCAAATAATCTACAAATAATAGAAGTTAATCAATAAGCCTCAGGACTTGATAATTTTTCTATCTTTATTCCAACTACTATAAATTCTCCAGAGCTACAGCGAGTGCGCAGGCTCTGTAATTGCAGCACATGGGCTCTCTAGTTGTGGCACGTGGGCTCTGGAACACACAGCTTAGTTGTCACGTGGCATGTGGGATCTTAGTTCCCCAACCAGGGATTGAACCCACGTCCCCTACACTGGAAGGTGGATTCTTAACCCATGGACCATGAGGGAAGTCCCTCCAAGTTGACGTTTAACAAACATGGTAAAAAAAAAAAAAAAAAAGTACCAGAACCTAAAAAGAAGAAAGAAACCTTCCTTGCAAAATTTACATGAAAAAGATTTACACTAGAGAAATTATTTCAGTATAATAATGTTGAAATGTAAAATAGAGAACACAACCTCTCTGTTGAAAAAAAATGGTAAAAGGATTAATTTGGCTTACTTGAGTTTTCTTCAGAAAATACTTACATTGCAAGTTTATTTATACCTTTGTTTTTGATTAAGTGCAAATTCAAATATCCTTAAGGTCAGAACGGCAGAGTCAAAACAAAGAGATCAAATAGTTCTATACTCAAAGGTAACTTGTCCTTTAAGCATGAACCAGAAAAGCTTTCAATTTTTTGTCCAAGGAGGTAAAAAGGAGATCTATGAGGGAGTGGGGAAAATCCCCTGGTATTTTTTTCTTCCCATTCTCTCCCTTGGCCATGGGGGAAGGCATAGGCATGGAAAGTGTGCAGCAAAATATGTAACTAAAACCCAGTGTCCTAGCAAGATGACCAAGAAAGGGAAATTCTAGAAATCAGATGTGTTGGAGAGATGGAGAAGGGAAAAGAGCTCAAGAAAGTACCCAGTAGATTTGTGTGTGAACTCCTAGACTCCTAGATCTTGAACTGCAAATGTATGGATCTGACCCTAAACAGAATACCAAAGGCTTTGAGAAATGAACTACAGGGTAGACAACTGCCCATATTCCAGACTCTCACTAAAAATAGAAGAGAGAACATTTTTCAACTGATTTAATGAGCTTAGAACTACGCTGATATGAGAACCAAACAAAGATATTACAAGAAAAGAAGACTATGGAAATTTTCACTCATGAAGAAATAAAGAATAAAAAAATAACGTAGAAAATAAAGGACACCAAAAGTTACCTCTTTGAGTATCTCATGAAAGTTGACAAATCTTCAGCTGGATGGATCAATAAAAAAGAAGAGAAGACTCAAATTAAAATCAGGATTGAAAGTAGGAATATTACTACTGAACTTACAGAAATAAAAAGCATTGAAATTAAATACTATGAACGACTGTATGCCAATAAATTAGATAACCTAGATGAATAAACAAATTTCTAAAAATAGACAAATCACCAACACTGAATCAAAAAATAGAAAATGTAAATAGACCAATAACAAGTAAAGATATCGAATCGTAATCAAAAACTTTCCAACAAAGGAAAGCCCAGGAACAGATGGCAAGTTCTATCAAACATTAAAAGAAGAATGAACACCAATCCTTCTCAAACTCATCCAAAAGAACAGTGGAGGAAGGTACACTCTCTAACTCATTATATGAGGTCCATGTTATTCTGACACCAAAGCCAAACAAAGACATCACAAGAAAAGAACACTACAGATCAATATCCCTTATGCATACAGATACAAAAATCCTCAACAATATACAAACAAAGTGAACTCAGCAGTACATAAAAGGATTACGCACCAGGATAAGTGGGATTCAGCCCAGGAATGCAAGGTTAAGCACATGAAAATCAATGTAATACACTACATTAATAAAATGAAGGGATAAAACATACATGATCAGCTCAATATATGCAGTAAAAACATTTTGCAAAATCCAACATCCTTTTATGATAACAAACAAAACAAAACACTCAACAAACTAGAAATTGAAGGGAACTTCCTCAACCTTACAAAGTTCATGTACAAAAAACCACAGAGCTAACATTTTACCTAATGGTGAAAGACTGGATGTTTTCCCCCTAAGATCAGGAACAACAGAAGGATGTCCATTCTTGCCACTTCTATTCAACATTGTACTAGAGGTGGTAGCCAGTGCAATTAGGTAATAAAAAGAAATTAAAGGCATCTATCTCTATTCAAAGATGACATGATCTTATATATATATATGCACATATACATATTATAGATCACAATGACTATTAGAGTGCAAAACGAAGTGAGCAAAGTTGCAGGATACAAAAATCAGTTGTACTTTTATACACTAGGCATGAACAATCCAAAAATGAAATTAATACACAATTCTATTTACAGTATCATCAAAAAGAACATAATACTTAGGAATAAATTTAATCAAGGGAATGCAAGTCTTGTACATTGAAACCTACAAAGTATTATTCAAAGTACTTATAAAGGACCTAAGTATATTGAAGGCATCTGTGTTCATAGATGGGAAAACTTAATATTTGAGACAGCAGTATTCCTCAAACTGATCTATATATTCAGTGCAATCTCTATCAAAATTCCAACAGCTTTTTTTTTTTTCAGAAATGGAAATGCTGATCCTCAAATTCATATGGAAATGCAAGGGGCCTCAAACAGCCAAAACAATATTGGAAAAGAAATGCAAAGTTAGAGAAATTAAGGAAACACTCCCATTTACCACTGCAACGAAAAGAATAAAATACCTAGGAATAAATCTCCTACCTAAGGAGGCAAAAGGCCTGTATGCAGAAAACTGTAAGACACCGATGGAAGAAATCAAAGACGATACAAACATATTCTTGGATTGGAAGAATCGACATTGTGAAAATGACTATATTACCCAAAGCAATCTACAGATTCAGTGCAATCCCTATCAAATTACCAATGGCATTTTTCATAGAACTAGAACAAAAAATTTTACAATTTGTATGGAAACACAAAAGACCCTGAATAGCCAAAGCAATCTTGAGAAAGAAAAACGGAGCTGGAGGAATCAGGCTCCCTGACTTCAGACTATACTACAAAGCTACAGTAAACAAGACAGTATGGTACTGGCACAGAAACAGAAGTATAGATCAATGGAACAAGATAGAAAGCCCAGAGATAAACCCATGCATATATGGTCACTTTATCTTTGATAAAGGATGCAAGAATAAGTATGCTGGGAAAACTGGACAGCTACATGTAAAAGAATTAAATTAGAACACTCCCTAACACCACACACAAAAATAAACTCAAAATGGATTAAAGATCTAAATGTAAGGCCGGACACTATCAAACTCTTAGAGGAAAACATAGGCAGAACACTCTATGACATAAATCACAGCAAGATCCTTTTTGACCCACCTCCTAGAGAAATGGAAATAAAAACAAAAATAAACAAATGGGACCTAATGAAACTTCAAAGCTTTTGCACAGCAAAGGAAACCATAAACAAGACGAAAAGACAATCCTCAGAATGGGAGAAAATATTTGCAAACGAAGCAACTGACAAACGATTAATCTCCAAAATATACAAGCAGCTCATGCAGCTCAATATCAAAAAAGCAAACAACCCAATCCAAAAATGGGCAGAAGACCTAAACAGACATTTCTCCAAAGAAGATATACAGACTGCCAACAAACACATGAAAGAACGCTCAACATCATTAATCATTAGAGAAATGCAAATCAAAACTACAATGAGGTATCATCTCACACCAGTCAGAATGGCCATCATCAAAAAATCTACAAACAATAAATGCTGGAGAGGGTGTGGAGAAAAGGGTACCCTCTTGCACTGTTGGTGGGAATGTAAATTGATACAGCCACTATGGAGAACAGTATGGAAGTTCCTTAAAAAACTAAAAATAGAACTACCATACGACCCAGCAATCCCACTACTGGGCATATCCTCTGAGAAAACCGTAATTCAAAAAGAGTCATGTACCACAATGTTCATTGCAGTTCTATTTACAATAGCCAGGACATGGAAGCAACCTAAGTGTCCATTGACAGATGAATGAATAAAGAAGATGTGACACATATGTACAATGGAATATTACTCAGCCATAAAAAGAAACGAAACCGAGTTATTTATAGTGAGGTGGATGGACCCAGAGTCTGTCATACAGAGTGAAGTAAGTCAGAAAGAGAAAAACAAATACCATATGCTAACACATATATATGGAATCTAAAATTTTTTAAAAATGGTTCTGAAGAACCTAGGGGCAGGACGTGAACAAAGACGCAGACCTACCAGAGAATGGACTTGAGGACACGAGGAGGGAGAAGGGTAAGCTGGGACAAAGTGAGACAGTGTCATGGACTTATATACACTCCCAAATGTAAAATAGGTAGCTAGTGGGAAGCAGCCGCATAGCACAGGGAGATCAGCTCGGTGCTCTGTGACCACTTAGAGGGGTGGGATAGGGAGGGTGGGAGGGAGGGAGGCACAGGAGGGCAGAGATATGGGGATATATGCATATGTATAGCTGATTCACTTTGTTATAAAGCAGAAACTAACACCATTGTAAAGCAGTTATAATCCAATAAAGAAGTTAAAAGACAAAATAGATCTAAATATAAAACATAAAATGTCAATGTAGTATACATAAACAATGGAATAGTACCCAGCCACAAAAAAGAATGCAATAATGCCATTTGCAGGAACATGGATGGACCTAGACATTCTCATACTAAGGCAGAAAGACAAATACCATATGGTATCACTTATATGTGGAATCTAAAATATGACATAAGTGAACTTATCTATGAAACAGAAACAGACTCCCAGACACAGAGAACAGACTTGTGATTGTCAAGGGGGAGGGGGTGGGGGAGGAATGGATTGGGAGTTTGGGATTAGCAGATGCAAACTATTAAATATATGTATAACTGAATCACTTTACTGTACACCAGAAACTAACACAACATTGTAAATCAACTATACTTCAATAAAATAAAAAATTTTTAAAAACATATAAGTTCAAAATTTTTAGAAGAAAACACAGGAGAAAGTCTTCATGACCTGGCATTAGGAAAGAGTTGTTAGATATTACACCAAAAGTGCAATCTATAAAAGAATAAATTAATGGACTTTATCAAAATGTAAAACTTTGGCTCTGTGAAAGACAATATTAGGAGAATAAAAAGACAAGCTATAGACTGGAAAAAATATTTGCAAGTCATATATCTGACAAAGGATTTGTATCCAGAATTTATTCAAAAACCTCAAAGCTCAAGAATAAAACACAACCCCACCCACAAAAAGTGCAAAAAATTTGTTCAGACATATATACCAAAGAGGATGCACAATGATAAATAAGTACACAACAAGATGCTCAACATCATTAGACATTACAGAAATGCAAATTAAATCTACAATGAGATATCATCACACACCTATCAGAATGGCTTAAAAAAAACCTGACCATACCAAGTGTCAACAAGAATGCTGGCCCACTGGAACTCATACATTGCTAGTGGCAAGGCTAAATGGTACAGCCACTTCGGTCAACAGTTTGGCAGTTTCCTTAAAAGCCAAATGTACACTTGTAATATGACCCAGGAACTGTACTCCTGGGCATTTATCCCAGAGAAATGAAAACACAAAAGCTGTCCATAAGTATTCCTAGTGACTACTAGAAATTTTAAAATTATATTCAAGGTTTGCACTGTATTGCTTTTAGATGGTGCAACTGTAGACTCTCATACTCAGCTGCCTGCTATACATCTCCTGCATGTTCCACAAGCATCTCAAACTCCATTTGATTTAATATGCCCATATGCTTCAAATTCAACTCACCATATTTTCCCTAAAATCCCTTTATGTTTCTTTTTTTTTTCTTGGCTACTCGCAGCTAGACACACCAGTTCAAGCAAAAAACTTAGTAGTCATCCTAGACTCTTAAATCACTCAACAGCTTATCAATCATCAGGTCTCATATTTTCTACCTCCTTAATCATTCTCAAATCTGTATACTATTCTGATTTTTACCACTATCTCTTTATTTCAACTCTTCTTATTCTAATCATTGCATAGCCCCTAACTACCCTCTTTACCCTTCCTCTCACCACACCAATTCCCATCTCCATCAATCTGTTATTCACTCTGATGGCAGACTAA
Organism: Aethalodelphis obliquidens; assembly: GCF_003676395.1. Taxonomy (NCBI): domain Eukaryota; kingdom Metazoa; phylum Chordata; class Mammalia; order Artiodactyla; family Delphinidae; genus Aethalodelphis; species Aethalodelphis obliquidens. Next base: position 12,277,491 of record NW_020837961.1, read on the forward strand.
TTTTTCTGTAATTCAGTTATATCACTCTCCAACTCAAATTACTATAGTAGCTTCTTTGAAACTTTAAAAATAAAATTCAGACTCCAGAGCTTGACCTAAATAGACATTATGATGGTGTTTCTTGCCTCTGTGTTTTTAGACTGCTTTTTGCCTTGTCTGGACTATAATTCTCCAACTTCATCATTTTAGCTCACTTATTAGTTATCTCAAATTTTAGCTCCCAAGGAAATCCTCCTTAAGCTCCACTCCTCAAACATCCTGTAAATAACTTCATCTGCCATCACTTGAACTAGCTGCCTCTTATTTCATTTACCAGTATGTCCTGCCAAACTAGATTCTCTGAAATCAGGGTCATTTTGTTGTTGTTGTTGTTACTTTATACATCCAAAACCTGACACCTAAAAGGTACTCAAAAAATATTTAATAAATTAATGAGACAGAGGCATCTTCCTCTTTCTTTCCTTTCTTTCTTTCTTTCTTTCTTTCTTTCCTTCCTTCCTTCCTTTCTTCCCTCCTTCCTTCCTTTCTTTCTCTTTTCTCTTCCTTCCTTCCTTCCTTCCTTCCTTCCTTTCTTTCTTTCTTCTTTCCTTCTTTCTCTCTTTATTCAACCATATCTCTGGAGAATACAATTCATAGTCTGATAGAAGTGTCAGGCATGGGAAAATGATTGTAAAACAATGTAATAAGTGCTAGAAGAAGAGGAAGTGATAGTTTTATAGAGTTTTTGACATGTTTTCTATGTAAAACTTAGAATAGAGTTTTCCCTCTATAAAGAATTTTAAACACAATTTCCTATAAGAGGAAACTAAGAAGTGTTCAGTTCAGATCCGATGTTACTCAGTTTTTGTTTATAGACTTATAAAGAACAAAGTTAGCCTCTTTCCTTGTCTGTCTTCCTTCGCATAAGCAGAGGCAGTAATTTATTTTAATCATGGACATTATTAGTTCTCAGTAGTTTTTCAGTCTGTATTACTATTAATACCTATCTCATTGCAGCTAAGCTTAGAGGCAAATCTCCAAAAGTTATATTTTTAAGCTTTGCATTTCCATTTTGATAATTCACTTTTAAGACTGGAGTTCACTTGCAATCCCAAAGTGTTCTTATTCAACTTGGGAAGTGTTCTTTTGGGTATATGGGTGCCAAGGCATAGATTCAACTCCCACATGGTAAAATTCATAATGAGTTTTTAATGTGCACTTTGATATTTAATACACGCCCAAAACCCCTGTAAGGTATAAATACGTCCCCACTAAGCATATAAGAAAAATGGAGTCAAGACAGATAAACCGGCTTACTAGTAGTAAGTAACTAACCAGAATCCAAACCTAGATCATGGAATTCCAACTCCAGTATTTTCTCCACAGCTTGTTTGGTGCTTTATCAACGCATCTTACCATCGAATGCGATAGCCAATGTGTTTTCACTATTACAAATTTGTTACCACAACAAACTAAACAACTCAAAGAGCACCCCAACTGCTACTTGACCTAAATTTCATTCTTGATATATTATTAAATGTCCCTTCAACCAGGCAAAGACCATTTTTCATACCCTAGTTAAGGATATTTACATTTATCTTAACATGCCCCATGTGTCTGTTTGATTGAACTTTTGTACTTACAAATGCATGATAAAAATACAAATGATCAAAATATGAATACCACAGCAATAAAAATTTGTTGGTCTATAAGAAAGAGGCTTGACTGCACCCTTAATCTTGATCAGAAACATACTAGCAGGAAAAGGCTTGCTTTTTGTTGATGTTGAAACTTATCTCAGTAACTGAGTTTTTTTCTGTAAGCTGTCAGCATTTATTCTGAACTGTGAATTACAACTGAAATCTTTGTAACAAATAAACAGAGGAGACACTGTCTAAATTGAGAGAGGATAGAGGGATAGAAAGGGAAAATGGGATGAAAAATTAGATATATTAGATCAAACAGAAGAAAGTATATTTTATCCCATATTTCAAATAGCTATAACAGAGTTATTCCCTTTGTGATCCTTTTGTCTCTTTTATTTCTTCCCAGTATTCAATCACACTTTCAATACAAATTATCGTATTATTTTGCAGAAACACTTTGTGTCCCTTGGTGGATTTATTCAGATAATTAATGTTAAGAAAAGAATTACTGAAAGCAAATATTGCGAGAAATAATTTACAAAATGAAATTTATACACTTGAAAGCTGATTCCTACAAAAATGATTTGGCTCTATAAAAAAAGAAGCAATCCATCAGCTCCATAGACGCAGATATGGGCCTGATAGGATTTCTTTTTCACAGGAAATTACTGCTATGACTGATTCTTGTTAACCCTAGGGGGAAAGAAATCCAATGGCAAGGGCTAATCCGAGACTGAAACAGAATGTTCTATTGTCTGAAATGATTGTCTTTGTGTAGTAGTTGAAAGACAAATTAAATGTTAGAATCAAGTGAAATATTCATTTTCCCTCGTACTTCACGGGCGACCTCACTTTAACTGAATTACTACTAAGTGCCTTTGTCCCTGAACTCCTCTCACATCCTGATAATTAAATATATAACGCATACTTCATTTTTATTCAGACTCACAGTGGCAGACTGCCTGCTGGTGAGCGTTAATGTGCCCTGCCCTAGTGCCCTTGCCTAGCTGTGTTTGCTGGCTCAGCCATTCCCTCAAACCATCCCATGCTGCTAAGGACTGTGCCAGACACAAATCCCTGCCATGTATTCCTTTCTCAGGTGGCTTTTTCTTGAGAGCTGTTACCAGCACCACACCCTCCCGGGAGGTTCTTACCAGCCCTAGTAGCAGGGTAGAGACAACATGAGAATATATACACCTAGTAGCTATGTTTTCTGGTTGTATTTATCTACTTGTATTCCCATGGGCTTATGAGAGCTGAGTAGACCATGTTATATCTTTCAGATGAAGCTGCAGAGGCCCAAAATATTTGTAAAAGTTAAGCCTTCTGCGTTTTTTTCCCTTATTTCCCAAGTTTACTACACAGGAAAATAGTATTTTTGAATGTCACAAATTGTTCTCAGTTTTCACCAGGAAGTTTGTCACATAATGAAACAGTGAACTGAAATCAACACCTTTGAAGATATATTTGAAGATATATTTAAATGAAGATATAAATGATAAATCATGACTCAATGGTTTTTCTATAGGTTGAATAAACTACGCATTTAATTGTGACATAGCAGTGAAGCATGGGCTCTGGAGTTCAAAACCTGCCTACCCTCCAACAACTGGCTTTATGACATTGAGCAAAGTACTTAAACTACCTATGCCTATTTCCTCATCCTGCAAAATGAAGATAATCATAGTACCTACTTCCTACTGCTATTATGAGAATTAACTGAGCGAATACATGCACTGTATCTTTCTTGGAGTTAGACCTCCACAAGTGTTATTTCTTATAATTAGTAAGAATATTGTAAATGAAAAATAGTTCAACATATTAAGTTTGTAGATACTATGGAGCCACAATATAGATTCCTGGATAATAACTTTCAAAAAAAATACTTCATGGTTACAGATTTATTTCAGGTGAGTTCTCAAATTCTTTTTATTTTTTTCCCTTCTGCCTCTTAGATCTTATTCCTCAGAACTTGCTCATATAGCTATTATGAAAGAAGGAAGCTCCAGTTAAAGACAACAAGCCTATTCTAGAGTCATTAGTATTTATAGTGATGTAAGCTAACAAGTAGGCCTCCGTGTTAACTACTGGTGCTATTACTTTGTGCTCCTCAGTACTGTCTCCCGTGGAATGAACCCACTGTTTCGAAAACTAAGACATGGGACTTTCCTGGTGGTCCAGTGGCTAAGACTCCACACTCCCAATGCAAGAGGCCTGGGTTTGATCCCTGGTCAGGGAACTAGATACCATATGCTGCAACTAAGAGTTCATATGCTGCAACTAAAGATCCCGCATGCCGCAACTAAGACCCGGCGCAGCCAAATTATTTATTTATTTATTTTTTAAAAAGAATATGAATCTTTAAAAAAGAAAAAAGAAAGAAAAAGAAGACACCAAAGCAGTCAAGACAATTTTTTAAAGAATTTCTCCTTCCAGGTCCTACTTTCCCTACCACCATTTTATCTTTATTTATTGTCTTAGAAAATAGCCTGATAGCCTATTTCTGCTCACTTGATCAAGATGAAAACCCATATGACACTTGACAACTGTTAGAACATTTGTCAGTATACTGGTTATTTTTATGTTTTTCCTCTCTCTTAATATATCTATAATTTCTTGTTCTTGTTTTTGCTTAAAAGATAGAAATGGAAAGCATTCCACTGCATCCCAAAGAAAGTAAATGTTTTGTTTCTCCTAACATTTAGATTGTCAAGATAATATTCTATAACACAGAAGTAACTACAGACATTTTTCATATTTTTATGCTGAATTGATCTTGGTGTTTTCATCTCTGCCTAAAATTAATGCATCTGGTGAAATCAGGTTCTTCCTCTATCATACAATGTTTGTATGGTACAATGTAATGCTCAGAAGCCATCTTTTCAAATGCTTACTATTTAGGTTTAGTCTTCTTCATGAAATGAGTAGCTAGTGGTATCATTGTTCATTTTTTAGACTGGTAAAATCAACATTTTCCTCATTTTACCTCCTGAATACAACCCTGATTAGCCATTTGAAAGATATTTGCTTACAAAAATAAATGAATTCATTTTCCTCTCAATCATAAGTCAAATCTTCCAGGGAATCTTGCACTTTTTTCACTCTAACTATTCCTATTTTTTATTCACCATTTCAGAGAGAATTGACTTTGATATTATAATGTCTGTGCCTAGTGATGGCTGGTTTTAAAAAAAAAAAATACACCACAGAACTTCTAATGAGAACTTTCTGTGAAACAGAATTCAAAGTTGTTCAGTTGCTGACTAACTTCAGAGGTATTTAACTCATACTGATTCCCATGTCCCTATAAGGAACTTGTTTATTTTGATGTATAAACTATAGAAATAAGATAACTGAAACTGAAGGTGCTTATTTAAAGCAAGCCCTTTCTTCTAGCCCAGCAGGCCATGGGGTGTCAGGTCCAATGCTGACCTTAGAGGTCCCTGTGGTAGCCAGATCTGCCTGGAATCACGTTTTATATTCTCACTTAAATGCTTATTTTACGTAGAGCCCATGCTTTCTTTTCCCCACAATTGTACACACATTTTGCATGGCTTCCTTTGAGACCGCAAACAATATCTCTCCCCAAAGGACTATTCTTATAGAAATACATACACCATGGGTTTGGTTTTTTATTAGCAGTTCTCTAACCTATAAGCTCTTCTTTTTTTTTATTTTTTAAGGCGGTCATCCACTGCAATACTTAAATGCTTTGTATTTCACAGCCCCCATATACAGGTACAGATTTTATCATGCAAGAATTTTTTGTTACTTCTTGTACCCAGCAACAACAAAACAACTCTACCTCATAGAATTCTATACCATATGTATTTCTCTTATTCATTGTGACTAGACCTACTTTAAGTTATGTTTTGTTTAAAAGAACAAAATGTGTGATGACAAAAATTAAAAACTGAGGGAATAAGTAGATTGACTTACTGGCAAAAAAAAAAATTAAATCCTCATTCCACTGCCTCTCTTTCTGTTAAAAGTTTCCACTAACGGAGAGTTTTTATTCTTTTTTTCTGGCATTGTGAGAAATAGAATTGTTTATTTTCTATAAAATAAAATTTAAAATCTGAAAGCAGTGTGTACATACACAGATATAGTATTTATGTTGTTTGCTTTTAATTATATTTTTTACTTCTGTTTTTGTCTTTCTCTGTGAACAACATTCAAATTTGCAAAGTGCTTCCAAAGACGCTTGCTATCACATTTTCTCCTTAATTCTTTGCTGCCAACAGAATTTTGTTATTCAAAATATGTTAAAGGTGTACAACAATTAAAATTAATTTACAACTATATATATATATTAAATCCATGTACTTTCATTTCAATGTGAAAAATATATAGGAATATTGAAAGTACTTATATTGCAAGATGGTCCCACATTCTCAAATACTTTTTACCATGACTATAGTTAACATACTCATTAAGAAAATTCCAGTAAACTTAAACCAGTATGATACCTGCACTGTGCTGTGACTTTCTCATGTCCTGGAAAAGCAAGACAAACTAAAGATCACTCTAATTTTATATACTATTATTAAATATACAGTAATGACATCATCTAATTTAAAATGTAGGATATTGTAATAAAATAGTTGTCATTTTTGCTTCATAAGCAAAATGTAATACGATTTTCTAATTTTATTTAGATTTGACTAACGTATTACCTTGAATTTATATATAGATTATTATCTTATGTGCACTACATCTTCTTCTCCTTATCCACTCACGTTTATATTTTATTTCATTGTTGCATTTCTTTAAGCCACCTGGAATGCTTTCTGAAATGAGGGATAGTATGATTAAATTAATTAAAGTACATTTTGAAATAAATAATCACTTTTCAAATGGAAAGGTAATAAACATATTAAGGTGGAGTAATTTTGTAATAAACTTATGAACTATAGAACAATATATCTTATAAAAGGAATCACCTTTTTAGTAAGAATTTATGCCCTACTAAAGTTGGTGTGTTTTCCTTCAGGGGGTTCTAAATTGTCCAGATTCTGGCTATGCAGTGACAACCTCCACCCAAACTAAAACCCAGAGCTGTGACAAGGAAACTCGGCCCGATGCTAATTGTATGTGATGTTCAGGCATCCTCAGCCGGATCATATGCTACAGCCACTACATTTCTGAATTCTAACACAGCAGGCAGGCTGAGAACGCACTCTTCAAGGCAGATGCTTCTCCCCCTCCAAGGACAGCAGGGTCTCCACCAAATAACCTCTTGCTCTGAGTTGTGGCTAGAGAGAACAAGAGATCCCCCAAGAAGCAGCAGCAGTCAGGCCCCGTTGAGCTGATAAGAGCATCAAATTCAAGGTATATACTGAGCAAAAGTGAAGGAAAGAAAATATCAAAAAGTTATCAAAACTTTTGAGCACATGAAATGTCTCATAGAGAGATTTTTCAATTTACTCTTCAGTAATAAAATTTTGTAACTGAGGATCAGCATCTTTCTAAAATAGAAATACATAAACTTCGTTTCAGAAACAACTAGTCTTGAAAGCACATAATTTATTTTGTATACCATCTGAAGGCTGTTGAAATCTCCCTGACAGTAACAGTTTGGCAAATAATAAGCCTGTGAAAAAATATGCCCTTTTTTCTAATTGGTATTCATAGTGAGGTTTCTATGCAAAAAAGAAAAAAAGAAGAAAAAGTAATCCAAACTAAATCGATTAAGGTATATGATCTATTGGGGCTTTGTTGAGACAATTTGGAATTCTTCTTTGAGAAAATGTAATAACCTATTAAATTAATAATCATATTTATTTGGCAAACCTTACTCTGAAGATATAAATCAGTCAGATGAGTGCCAGAAAAAGGCTGAGTTCTCTTTACGCTTTGCCTTTTATTGTCAATGCATTAACAATAGATGTTTGCTTGCTGCATTTAAAAGGTCTCTGATTTCGACAAAGGTTTATGTGAGATTTATTTTCTACAAATAACAGTGTTAAAGGACTTTGAAATAACTATCAACAATCACCTTAAACCAGTGCAACATGGGTTACTGACACCTGAAACTTCCATTCCTTATAAAATCACGATCTTCAAAAGTAGTGGCTATTGGATCACTTGTCTCTAAACGCCATCACTAAAAACAATAAGCTAGCTTCTCAACTCAAAGAGTTCTTTTCTTCTTTTGAATCTCACAGAACGAAAATCTGACCCACTATGTAAATACTCACTAGTACATCCTTTAAAATGTACATTGGATTGTATACAGTTTGTGCTTTGAGTTTTGTTTTTTTTTTTCTTTTCTTTATCATGTCCAATAGAGATCTCTGAGAAGAGTAACTTAGCCCTTACAACACTACCATTTTCCAGGATGTCTGCCAAGTGAGTACTTAGGAGGATGGCCTTTGGGCTGGGAGGAGTATGTTATCCTCTCTCTGGGCACTAGCCACAATCCAGGAGGCTCCCGGGAGGATAGGCTCTGTTATCTGATAGCTCTTTTCCATTTCTGACTAAATAGATGTCAGGAGTTTCCAAGGGGTTAATATTTCAATTTAGACCAATAAATACACTTCTGTAGCTGCTTCCTTGAACTTAGCATATCATATTTTTATTATTTTTAGTTTCTTATTCTCAGAAATGTGGATTCTATAATTGATTTCTTTAATTAAAAAAGAAAATGCATATTTTCACCCTTCATTGAATCCAATTAGCAACCTCCCAATGTTGCTCCATCTGAGTTTATAAGAAAAAGAGTGGTTCACTTTTTCCCTTTACAATTTATCACATTTTTAGGATTTGGGGGGCCTTGGGAATCCTATTTTGTCATAGTCATAGGTAATGTTTTTAAATAATATTTATCTTTTCTACATTTTGTCAATTTAATTTCCCCTTGGTTTATATCCTTTTTCAAAAGTCACTTTACACAACTCTTATTATATTTTATGACCCCAATCAAACATGGTGTGAACATCATAGCGACATGATTTAGGCCAAGGTTTGCAACCACTTTGCAATTGCTAAAATAACTTAGAGAATTTTATTCCAATACTGATGCCAGGGCCTCATCCCCGGAGATCCTAATTTAATGCGTCTAGGTTGGGGCCCCAGGATGTTTCTTAAAAATAACTGTTGTAAGTGCTCTGGGTAACGCTAATGTGCAACTAAGGTTGAGAACCACTGACTTAGGGCCGAAAGAGGGACTTAGATGCCTTTCTTTGGGTTAGTGATTTCCAAAGGACAGAGTAAACTGTAAAAATGAAGCTTCACAAACTATAAAAAACAAACAAACAAAAAACCAATCCTGTTTTAAGATTTAATGATGAAGTTTATAGCACGTTAAAACATATTCCCCACCACTCTAAGTATATGCTTCCCACTCCTAGCGGGTAATGGAGCTATTACCTAACTGCCTTGTCTCCTTTATTCCCTGTATTCTGAAAAATTCACAACCCCTTAACAATGGAATCAAGAAGCTGGGAAGAAAGAGGAGAACTTGTAAAGAGGGGGGAAGAGAAGGAAACTAACACTTGCTGAGCTAGATCTACCAGGAATCAGCATTGTCATTTTCTTTGTTTTCTTTAGTCCTTTCAACCACTGTGAGGTGTATGATATTACACCCACTTTATGGGTGAGAAAACTGCTTCAGAAAGATTGTGCAGTTTATCTAAGGTTACATCACCAAAAAATGGTGAAGGAAGATTTCTTTTTTGTTGTTGTTGTTGCTTTTGCGGTACGCGGGCCTCTCACTGTTGTGGCCTCTCCCGTTGCGGAGCACAGGCTCCGGACGCGCATGCTCAGCGGCCATGGCTCACGGACCCAGCCGCTCCGCGGCATGTGGGATCTTCCTGGACCGGGCCATGAACCCATGTCCCCTGCATCGGCAGGCGGACCGTGAAGGAAGATTTCTAAACCAAGATTCTGTTCATGTTATTTCCACCAACCCCAAGGAATGATCAAAGATTTGTTTTGTTATTCCTCACTGGCAATGGTGAATGGGAAAAGAAGACAGGAAAGGGAGATTTGAAAGGATACTTCAGCAGAAGCTTTGTGATTATCTTGGGACTTGAAGCCATTAGAATTTTCACGCCACCACACAAATGACCACTCGATTTTACACTTAGTGAAAACAAAAAGCTGCTACAGCACATTGCAAACCATGAACTTGAGAGTCTATCAGCACACAGGGAAAATGCACCTCAGCTGACACTGGAGTGTCTGCAGTGGCTTCTCCTTCAGTACAGCTCCCTCTGACGCCATTTCCCAACTGGAGCGCAATCTCCAAAAAACAGAGATGGGAAATTAGGAAGAGCAGACAGGAGAAAGGAAAGTTCTTCCATCGTCACTCAACCACAAAACCTAGGTTACTCTGGTTAACTTACTCTACCCTCTAGAGAAAGTTAAAACATTCTTCCTCATCCTCTACTACCCTCCTCTGGTCATACAGCTCTCACTTCCCCAGATTGAGAGAAAGTTTGGAGAGGCTGTGTGAATGCGTGCGTGTGTGTGTGTGTGTGTGTGTGTGTGTGTGTGCAATATCATATTGTGAGAAAGAAAAATTTGAAATCAAACTCTAAGGCAACAGAACTTGTATAAGAACCCAGCTCCAGTGGCAAGGTCTTTGAAGTGGAAGCTGTGAGAAGTCTTGAAGAGTCCTTTTTTGAGCAAACAGAGGTCACCCCTTATCCTGATGACAAGCTGGACAACCTACATGCTCTCATGGAGAGAAAATATAAGAAAGGAACATTCAGGTATTACTAACATGTGCTTCCGTGATTCAATTTAAAATACTGAACCTACCGTGTATTGTGCACTGTGCTGGGTATCAGGGGATATAGAAGTGGTTGAGATAAATCTTCGCCCTCAAGAAGCTCACTGTCTAGGGCTTCCCTGGTGGCGCAGTGGTTGGGAGTCCGCCTGCCGATGCAGGGGACATGGATTCGTGCCCTGGTCCGGGAAGATCCCGCATGCCGCGGAGCGGCTGGGCCCGTGAGCCATGGCCGCTGAGCCTGCACGTCTGGAGCCTGTGCTTCGCAACGGGAGAGGCCACAACAGTGAGAGGCCCGCGTACCGCAAAAAAAAAAAAAAAAAAAAAAGGAAAAAAGAAAAAAAAAAGAAGCTCACTGTCTAACAGAAGAAGCAAACATATAATAGGACATTTCAATAGAGATCATTACGAGCCACAATAGTGTTAAGGACTAAGTAACATTGTGAGCCTGAAGAGGGAGTGTGGACTGAGAACACTTCACTTTCTGCAACTGGGTTTGAAAAATGAGTAAGAATTTCCCAGGTAGACACAAACACAAAGTTAACGTAAGAATGGGGACTATGTAAAGGAATAGAGGATGAAACCACATAGAACTACCTAAGCACCTACTGTTCACGTAAAATCAAGCATATGAGAGGCTCATATGGAATAATGGGATGAGGCCTAGGTGGAAGCCAGAAGTTTTGAATTTAAGGTCTGGCTCTGATATTCTGTAAATGTGTAACACTGGGCAAGTCAGGTGCTCAGAGTTTCTGTTTCCTCTTTTGTAAAGCAGAGACAATAATGCCTGCACACAGAAATAGAGACACAGATGTAGAGAACAAACATATGGACACCAAGGGGGAAATGCGGGGTGGTGGGGTGGTGGGATGAATTGGGAGATTGGGATTGACATGTATACACTAATATGTATAAAATAGATAACTAATAAGAACTTGCTGGATAATGAATAAATAAAATACAATTCAAAAAAAAAATAATGCCTGCACACGACAGTGAAGAAGTACCCAACCCAATACAATATAGGTACCCAATCCAATCTTGGGGAGTGGTGCCTTTTCTTTTTAATTGAAGTATAGCTGGTTTACAATATTGCATTAGTTTCAGGTGTACAGCATAGTGATTCAGTTTTGTTTTGTTGCAGATTATATTCCATTATAGGTTATTACAAGATAGGAAGTGGTGCCTTTTAAGGAAGAAAACTGAGAGGCTGAGATCTGAAAGATGAGGTGGGATAAAATGTCCAGACTGAGATAAGGCAAGGCTTGGAAGTGAAAGAGAAAATATGGCACTTTTGAAGAATGAAAAGTTTAATAAGGCTGGAACATGAAGGAACAATAGTGAAAATTGAGGCTGTAGTGGTAAGATCATGGAAAACCATGAGCTAGGACTTCAGTCGATGGGCTGGTGGTACACTGAAGCACTGAAGAGTTTTTGTTTGTTTGTTTATGTTTTGCTTGTTTTTGTTTTGCTTTGGTTTTAAAGCAGAGAAGTAGCTGGATTGGATTAGCTCTTTAGAATCTAAAATGGATTATGCTGCAAGCTGGGGAATTAATTGGAGGAGAGTCGAGCTGAACTCCAATATACCAAAGAGAGCACAGTCTCAGTCCATGAGGTGAGACTTGAAGGTGGGTTCAGCTAAGGTAGTAGAAGCGGAATATTCTGTTTTCTCTTCAGGTCACACAAATCTTTTGCCTTTTCCCCAGGTGTCATAAATATAGCTACCTCTTCTCACTGTTGACTTATCACATTGCAAAGGCTTCTATTCCTTGGCTTGGTTTTGTTTCCTTACTTAATTTAACCTAGATTCATTTTTTAAATTTGTTTTTAATATCTTTTTCACATCCAAGTGGAAAACTATATAACTGTTTTGTAGCTACATAGCATATTAAGAGATGTGTATGAGTGTCCCATTTGTATTGACAACCAAAAGAAGTACAGTATTTGTTCTCACTTACAGAGTCTAGTTGATTGGCTTGGAAAAGTTGTTCCCAGTGTCTGTAGACTTCAACAACTACTGAGCAACTTCTACACAAAGAAATGTTTTCACATTCTCTACTCCTTAATTAACTTGACAAACTAATATGTTGTGTTTTTATTGCTCTTTAGGGTATATGTTTTTATGCAATAAATACAAATTTTTGAAGATAGTAGCTGCACCGAGATTACACTTGCGCTGCAAGAACAGGGTCATCAAGGTTATGCCAAATTTCTCGGTGATGGATTATCCTAGACAGCATTTCCCCAAATCGTTATACAGTATGTCACAAGCAGGTCAAAGATCATGTTACTCTTCTGCTGCGGCCTCTATCTTGAGATGCTCACTCCCGCTCTGAGTTATGTTCCAGAAGAAGGCAAGAGAATTTACAGAGGTTTAAAAATAAGTCACACGAGAAGACCTAAGAATGCAGGCATCTGAACTGCAACTGAAACGTTGCCTAATATACATCAAGTATACTTCAAATGTAAGGCAAGCTAAGATATAAAATAACAGAATGTCAAATATTAAGTGAGGTGGGTCTCCTTGATTTAGCAAAGTGCAGAGTGCCTTCAAATTGATCCATTACCTACAGAAAGTAAAACAATTATTTTGGCTAATGAGGAAACAGTGCTAAAAGAATGTTTCTTTCATTTCTAAGAATTATTGTTCTTTCTATGCTGTGCTCTTTTACTGTGACATAGCATGATCTCTCCCTCCTAACAATTCCATATGATTTAAAGCTCTTGCATATTAAACTATATTCCTTAATGTTATATAGAAATAAAATTTTAAATTAAAGTAAAAATATTAATTTGACATTTATTAATCTCATTTCACTTCAAAGTTATAAAAACGTATTTTGAAACTACTTTGGCAAACTATTTTTAATATAGTTCTAATAGCAGCTAGTCCAGTTGCATACAATAAATTTGAAAAACCCTTGAATTACAACACATAATACCACACATATATCTGCTAAATCTCACGTAATTCTTACTGAAATAGGAAAAATGCTTTCTTCACTTCTCAGCGACACAGTATATAAATTGCTGTGTCAATCAGTGTGTCAGAATTGCTCTTTTATCCCAATCTAGGAGGAAATAAGTTTTTTTCACCTATATTCCTAAACAACCAATGTTAATTTACATTATATTAATAATGTGTTAAAATCCTTAAATAAGTATTTATACCAATTTTATTTTTCTATCAAAATAAAACATAGCATCAGAAAAAAACTTTTAATTTCATGTTCTTTATTTTTATCATATATTTCCTGCTAGAACTGAAAACACTAGCTATTTTATAAAGACTATATTAGTTTTGCCAATATAGAAACAATCTCTGTGCTTTCAAATTATAAAGAGATTAAATGTCAAAAATGAATGTATAAAAGTCATCGAAGTGTTACTTATTTATCTTATTTAGGTATTATTAGACCCTACTTTGTTCTTTAAAAAAAGAGTTAAAGCAGCTCTTCAAAATGTGTAAGAAATCACTCATGTTATATTTTTTATTTATAGTATCTTATATGAAAATAAGAACGTAAATGTGTATGTGCTTTCAAGAGTGAGGAATCTCATCACTGAGTAACCATCAGAACGGTGTTTCTAAAAGAAGTTGAACCGCCCCTACTATGCCCAAGGGCGATCAACCTCCTCTAAGCTTTACATTTGAACTGAGTTAACGGAAAGCTGGTATTGAGTAGACACTGTCCAGAAAAATAGAGAGGGCCTGCATGGGGGTGTGTTGGGGGATGCAGATATTGCAAAGCAGTCAGGAGCATAGACCAGGAGCAATTACTACCTCTTCAATCCCCGCTCTACCTTTTGCTACATGTATGATCTGGAGCAAACTATGTCAGCTTTCTAACCTTCAGTGTCCTAATCTATAGGTCAGAGGTAACATCTGTGCCTTTCTCTTAGGTTTATTATGAAGACTCAATGAGATAGTCCATGCACCACTTGATATAGTACTTAGCACAAATTATAACTAGGCCAAGTAGGGGATATGTTAATCAAACAAAAGACAAAAGACTAACGAAGTACAAAATCCCTTCCTGGCTGTAAAGTTCTAGAAGCCACTCACTTTTATCTCTCTGAGAACATTAATTCCGTAGTTAGTGAATGAGTAGAGCACATTTTCTCTACTGCAGTATCCAAATATATATATATATATAGAGAGAGAGAGAGAGAGAGAGAGAGAGATAGATGCAAGTTAAGAGTGGAGTAGTAATTTAAACAAGTACCTCTCATTTGCTTTGTGAAGAAATAGAGTTGGTCCATTTTGAAAATGTAGCAAGTGAAGAGAGAAGGAAGATAGTCAAAACCCCAGATCAGATTAATAGCAGGATTGCTCCGCTTATAATCTACAATGCAATTTGTTTGTATTTGGAGATATAGAGTGTAAATTCAAGTGTAAAAAATAACTAATAATTCAATAGTAGGAAACTTGTTTTATTCAAATATCTCTGTGGGAGGTCTTGCCATATTATGCTTTATTCTTTGGGAGCAAAGATAATAATGGTAAGTAATTATAACGATTGACAAGTTACTATGTGACAGGAACTAAGCTAAGCACATGGCATACACTATCTAGTATAATTCCCATTAAAATCTTTTTATAAGGGCTCAGAAAAATTAAGTAATTTTCTTGTATTTGCAGTTATTAAGAGGTAGAACTAGGATTCAAATCCAGGAGTAATGAATTACAAAAATCCTGCCCTTTCACTATGCCGCATAACTCCCAGCAATCACTGAACAACTTTGATTTTTCTGGTGACAAGATACTACTACTACCTATTCATTTGCCCTGGCCCCCAGGACCAAGGTGAGACAAGCGGTGTCACTGGGACCGCCCATTTTGTCAGTTCTGGGCACATTTATCGTACCTGTTTTAAGACATATTTTTTCTTCTTATGATGCGTAGAAGAATGATATCAAAGGGAAGATTAGTCTTTATATCCAAAACTAGACTATGGGAAATTTAGCCAACACCAGAAAATTAGCTAACCTCATTATTTTTACCCTAATTGTGTTACACAGAAATGATTTTTAATAAATCAGAAATGATTTTTAATAAAATAGCAAATGAAATCTCTATTTCATGCTCAAGTACCAACTGTCTTCATTCCTTTTGAGATATCTGACCACCTGTACTGAAACTAATCATTTCCCTTCATACAGAGTGCTTTAAAGTAAGAGTTGCTAAAAAAACCTTTTGGTCATTTTCACCATCATCTGGGATCTGAGACAGTAACTTAAAGTAGATAGAGTGTTATTCCATGTCCAGTCTTTCTGTGTCAATCAGCACTTGCCTTTCTACTTCAGGATAACTAAATGAGGGTGCCTAATTGTAATTCAAATATTTCTAAGTTCATCTCAGCCCATTTACAAACAGTACAGATATGATTCTGATCATCAACGGATATGAAGTGTTGCTCAGTGTACATTTCTTATCATCACGTGGGCTAGCCCACAGAACCTGTAGCTTATTCTCAATGTTCAAAGCATAGCTTGTTTTGAGGCACCAAGATTTCTAAAAGTAAGCGGAAATGTAACTTAAAATCAGCAACTAAAATTTCATAACTTAATGAACCTATTCCTGCACATTTTAGATGTTATCCTTTAAGCAGTAAACTAAATATTTATGCAATTGCAGCTGATTAAAAATAAGCCGTTATTAATAAATATACAGGTAAAACATATAAAGATTGGCATAAGGAAATAACAGACTTTCTTGTGATTTGCATTCACCTTCTTATATTTAACATGTATTTATTGAGCCTCTAATATGTGCCAGGTATCATACTTGGCATTGAAGATATAGAAATGAACAAAGCAGATGTTATTTCTGTCCTTACACTGGCCTCCAATGTAAATGATAAAGAAGAAAGAGTACTATAAGTATATTCCTTTATCATAAATAAAATGATGAAAACAGTGAAAATTTTAAAGTTGTCATTCATATGAACTTATTGCCAGAAAACTGGAAATAAAACTCCAATGGGTCTTCATGCACCAGTATTTGTACTCATACAACAAAATTTAATAGAATTTTAAAATTTTATAGTAGAAGACATGTCAAATGCAGTTTACATTTCTCAGCCAGTAATTATATTTTCTTACAAGTGATTATTACATTTTTGCAGACAGACACAACAAATAATAAGAGGTTTTATTTGAGAGGAGAAACAAGAATGGGGTCTTTTTTAGATGAAAGGGGTATAATAAATTTATGAGACCTCACATACAGCTACAATACAATAAATTAGAAGGATTAATAGAATTGTGAGCTACAGTAACCTGCCCTAGAGTAGAAGGCCTATTTCATGGAGCTCGGTAATAGTTTATCACTGACTCCATGGGAATTCCCACAATATATTAGCTGTGGTGTAACAATAAAGCACACACAGTAAGGGGCATGTCCCTTTTGACACACATTCTCTTCCCACACTTATTTTACCGGGGAAACAACTCTGGTGCAGTTTAATTAAACTGCACTGCAATGAATTAGTCCAGGTCTTAGCCCTCTGACAGAGAGGGGCCTGGCAGTACCACAGGGGTTTGCCCCCTTATGATACCAGAGAGACTTCAGAAAACCTGGGAAAAAAAAGTGTAGTGTCCCTCAAATGACAGTGTCACTGGGCAAGACTAGAGCTGTCAATCAGGTCACTTAAGGAAGCACTCACCCCCTTTGGAGAAGTTTTTATATTTCCCCATTTGTTGACTATGGATCAGTCTTTTGAGAAACATCTAAATGCCCTGGGAAGGTTATGTTCTATGGCCCTGGCTGGGGACAAGACCGTCACTGCTCACTTGAAACAAAAATGGCCTTGTTATTTTAAAGTCCACTGTGCATTCATAGCTAGCTTTAGAAAAGCGAGCCAGAAAGTAAAACTGGAAATAAACTTAGGATGACGATGAGTTCAAATAGACTCTATTGGAAATAAGATATGAATAAAAACATTTTCGTTCAAAGTAAAAACTCTCCAGCTAAACATGATCTAGAATATCCAAGATGGGAGGGTATTACAGAAGATATGTTATTTCCCCAGAGTTTCTGATCAACAGAGTAGTAAGGTTACACCCCACCCCCATGACAAAGAAAATCTTAAATTATTGATGAATATTCTTATTTTATCTGAACACTGTTTATTAATTCATGAGGGTGTTTGGAATTGAAAAATAAAAATTCACAAAACAATTACATTTTTAATAACCGCTTCTAGCTAGACACATTGAATATTTAAGTGAACCAACACACAAAGACCTCAAAAGAATTTATTAGACAATGGCAATTAGATCTCTAATAACTTGGCTCCACTGGAATTACTGAGCTCTATTTAGATGCCAGACGTGGCACCTTAGTGATGGGTATACCATGTCGCCACCCTGCCTTTGGCTGGGGACCCTGAGAAATGACAGCCCCATTAGGTGTCGTGTAAAGCAGCTGACCTCACACTCTCAGCACTTGATCTTTGCACTGCAAGTGACCATTTGTCACTGTTGCCCAGAGATGAAACTCAGGTGACTCAATGTCACCACTGCCTTTTCAAAAGAATGAGATAATTATGAGTTTTTTCTAAGCCTAGGACAGAAGATGCAAATTTGCTTACAAAAATAATAGGCAAATTAAAAGGAGTAGAATTTTTTACTCATAGGGAATATGCTTTCTAATCATTACAAAAATTATCTGGATTTGCAACTTTTTAACCAAAGGAAAGAAAGGAGAATTATGGCTGCCTGAAAACTTTTTCCTAAGTAGGTAATAGAGAATAAAAGTATTTCTACCAGAGCAAACACATTAACATAGAGCACTCACAGAGGCTTAATTACAGAAATATGATTTCCCTTTCCTTCTCAAACAAGATATAGCAAACCAGGCTTAGTTTTCTATAAATTGGGGTTCATATTATAGAAAAATTGCCACCACAATATTTTCAAGCTATGGGGATAATATTATTTCCTTTATTTGTTGTGCCTTAGAAGTCCCGGAATTTGAGCCCGTTAGTTAAGAGATAAGCTCCTCACATTTCCAGTCTTCTGGACCGTTTATCACCTCAGGTGATTCAGAAATCTCTGTGTTGATTTTCAAATAGTAGCTATTGTGTATTAGTGATCATTATTTGCAGGCACTGTTGCTAAGTGCTTTATATAGTATATTTTATGAGTGCTTCATTTTAATTCTCACTAGAAGCACAGGAGTTTGGTGTTATCGTCATTTTATTGATAAGCAAACTGAGAGTCAGAAAATTTATGTTATTTACCCATAAGCAACAGAACTAATAGGGAGCAGAGCTTGGATTCAAACTGAGTCTTTCTAACTGTAAAATAGATGGGTTAAATTTTTATCTACATTATCTCTCAAAATTAAAGTTTGGAGATCTTTTCTCACTAGTAAATATTTCCATACTATAATCTACTTGGGAAAAAGTCTAATTTTTTCAACCAGATTCTTAAGAGACTGAGTCAGCTTTTAACTCTCTAAAGCCATCCTATTAGGTAGTGACAGAGGCCGAAATATTGTTCTATTCGGGGAAGCCACTTTATTATTTAGACTGAACTTCGTTGTTCACGGGCATTGTGGTCTTGTTCCTTCTTCATGCACCTATGTCTCCACAGGAAGGGAAAAGTGGAAAGATTTCTTTCCACTGGATATGCAACTCTGACACTGAAAACATTGCCTTAATTGTCAATAGAAGAAAAAACTGAAACTCAAACTTATGATAAGCTGCCTGTAACAATGCTCATCCCCATCATTACCTCCCGCTTCCCAGCCTAACCCTCGATTAGGAGAAATGGGATTTCTTCACAGCTGGAATGTATAATTTAATCACTTTTTAATTGGAATTAAATAGCAAGAATAGCAAGACCTGTATTTTTGTGAATTCAGCATCTCAGTTTTAACATCCACAGGCCTTGTTTTCCCAATTTATTTTATATTCCCATATTTTCCCATTTTGTAGTATTTATGAAACAAAGTTTTGTATCATCCCTTGAACTTTTGTTTTTGTTTTTGTTTTTTTTTGCGGTAGACGGACCTCTCACTGTTGTGGCCTCTCCCGTTGCGGAGCACAGGCTCCGGACACGCAGGCTCAGCGGCCATGGCTCACGGGCCCAGCCGCTCTGCGGCATGTGGGATCTTCCCGGACCGGGGCACAAACCCGTGTCTCCTGCATCGGCAGGCGGACTCTCAACCACTGCGCCACCAGGGAAGCCCCCCTTGAACTTTTTATTTGGAAATGCCAAGCATATCAATCAAAAATAAATTTTTGACAATTTCAATATTTCCATATAATTAGAATATTTGGCTGACTTTAAATATGGTGGTCTATACCAACACCTTTTTAAAAAGTAAAATATAATATAAAAGTATTTTTTGAAAGGACTTTTTTTTTTTTTTTTGGTTGCGCCAGGACTTAGTTGCAAAAGGTGGGCTCCTTAGTTGCAGCACTGAGTGGTCCTTAGCTGCGGCTCGCAGGCTCCTTAGTTGTGGCATGCGAACTCTTAATTGCGGCATATGTGTGGGTTCTAGTCCCCCGACCAGGGATCAAACCCGGGTCCCCTGCATTGGGAGCGTGGAGTCCTAACCATGGCACCACCAGGGAAGTCCCTAAAAGTATTTTAAAATGCAAATATATGGAAAGACTTTAATATATAGCTGATGTCAAATGAAAGAAAGGGAAACGACCAGGTACCAAGAGAGGAGCCAGAACAGGAAGCTTACAAGACACACGGAATCAGTCAGAGAGATGTGGGCGAGTTACATGACCAGAGGCTAAGGTTCCATTTTCCATGAAGGAACAAGCGATGTTGCCTTGAACCCAGGCATTGTAAGGAGGCAGAAACAAGACCTTTCCTGAAATTAAGCTCTCAAAGGGGATGCCTCTTCAGTGTAAGATAAGGACTCCACCCAAAAGTTCAAGAGACAAAAAAGGACACTGTCACTTCCAAGGGCTCTTCAAGGCTTAGAAAAATAAAAATTTATTTTCCATTCAGCCTGTGTTATCTTGGGGCATAGGAATCCTTAAGCCAAAAAGCATAAAAATTTATTTCCAACTCTGCAATTTTAAACAACTGGTAGAGGAAAATGCAAAACTACTCTGAATTAGCACTACAGAATTCTAGATGACAGCTGTTTTCATTCAGCATGATTCTCTGGCCCTGGACAAATACACACACAATCATCAATAAAGCTGATCTAAACTCCAAAGTACAAATCCTAAGAGGAAATACTCCAACATGAATACAATAAGCAATACAACAAACAGGAGGGTTTAGAACCCATTTCAGGTAATAAGATAATATGAAACTATAAACTAAGTACATTTTAAATTATTGAGGGGATAATAAAAAGAACAAAAACTATAAGGAGAGAATAGAACATTATCTTAAAAATCAAGATATTGAAAAAATGAGTCTACTTCAGAATAAAAGAAAAAGGAAAATTTGGAATTAAATATGGAAATTAAAAATGTAGGGGACTTCCCTGGTGGTCCAGTGGTAACGAATCTGCCTCATAATGCAGAGGATGTGGGTTCGAATCTGCCTTATAATGCAGGGGATGTGGGTTTGATCCCTAAGATCCCACAGGCCACAGGGCAACTAAGCCTGCAGACCACAACTACAGAGCTTGCGCACCTCAACTAGAGAGCCTGCGTGCCACAAACTACAGAGCCCACACTCTCTGGAAACTGCATGCCACAACTACAGAGCCCATGTGCCCTGGAACCTGTGTGTCATAACTAGAGAGAGAAAACCCACATGCCACAACTACAGAGAAGCCCACTTGCTGCAACGAAAGATCCCACGTGCCTCAATGAAGATCCCATATGCTGCAACTAAGACCCAACATGGCCAAAAATAAAAAAATAAAATAATTTTTTTTTAAATGTAAAGGATGAATTACATACATAGCAGAACACATGGAGCTGCAGGTTTAGATTAGAGAACTGGAAGATAATTCTGAAGAAACTACCCAGGGGTAATGTAGTAAGAGAAGTAAAGGAATAAGAAATATGAAAAAGAATAGAAGAAATACAGGAAATAAAATGTCTAACATATAGGATATAGGAGTTCCAGGAGGAGAGAAACATATTCAACAAGATGATGTTTGATAATTCTCTGTAATTAATGAATGACAAGAATCATTTGATTTAAAAATCACAAAGAGCCCAAAGCACAATAACAAACATAAATCTACTTCAAACACTGCTTGCTGCAACTACAAAATATCAAAACAGAAAGAAAATATTAAAAGCAAACAGAAAGAAAAGATAGATCATCTGCAAAGGAATAAAAATTAGACTGTCAATAGACTTACAGTGAGCTAAAATAGAGGCCAGAAAATAATGCTCAAGAAAAATAACTATCAACCTAGAATCCATAACCAGCTCAAATAGCACTCAAAGGCAAGGATGAACAGGTTACAGGAAATAAAAGGAATAGAGGAATAAGTTAAATGACATCATGAAGAAGTAATCAAAAAATTCAGTAAGTGGGACATTCTCAAAACAAATAAGAGAGGGATAGGCTCTATGCTAGATTAAGAAGATTTAAGGGTATAAGAAATAGATGCAGTGTGTAGTTTGGGTTGGATCCTGGTTTAAAAAAAGAGATTTTTAAAAATTGGAAACATGGACAAAATCTGAATATATACTGAGTATTAGTTGATATTAGAGAATTTTTAGTAAATGGTAATGAAATTTTATATATATTGGAGATATTCTTAGTTTAGAGAAGCATGTTGAAATCTTTGCAATTAGGGGTTAAGTAGCATGATGTCTGTAAATTTATTTGTAAGCTGTTTAGTTAAAGTGTGTGTGTGTGTGTGTGTGTGTGTGTGTGTGTGTGTAGAGAGTGCAAAAGCGGCAAAAAAAAGTTAACAAATTGTTTAGTCTAGATGATAGGCATATGGGTGTATATGGTTCTATTTTTCTACTTTTTTATATGTTTGAACTTTTCATAATAAAAAATCAGAGAGAAAGGATGAGGTAAAGATATTCATATTCAAAGACTGAGATTATTTTTTGTCACTCGCAAACCACACCAAAAGGTTTTGTAATAAATAAATTTTGGTAAGAAGGAAATTGAACTGAGGAAACAACGGTGAACAAATAAGATAGAAAGTAAATCAATAGAAACAATGAAAATAATGACTACTAGAGGGGGAGCAGGCAAAATCAACGATGGAAATAAAACACTCCCATCAAAATTTGAGAGGTGACTCAAGGAATGAATCTTAGACGTTTCTAAGAAATGTAAAGATGTGTATTAACAAAAAGACTTTTAAACAAGTATGCATATTTTAAAAGGTGAGGCATTCATTGGAAGAACAGAAAAAAATTATTACTTCAAAAGAAGAATGAAACAAAGAAAATTATAAATCAAATCATTCCAATAGAAAGCAAAAGAAGAGCAACAAGAGAAAAGTAAATGGAAAATTAAATATAACATAGTATAAATAAACAAAAATACTCCAGTTATGGCAATAAGTATAAATGGCTTTAAATCACTAGTTAAAAGATCCTCAGATTGAATGTTTAAAACTGTATCTATATGCTATTTATAAAATACATCAGCAATGATATGGATGAATTTCAAAAACATAATGTTGAGTTTTCTGAAAGTTGCAGAAAAATACTATGATACAAATTATATAAATGTTTAATACACACACAAAAACTAAAACTATAATACTCATACATAGTACTACTCAGCAACAAAAAGAAACACACTTTTAGTCATTTTTGAAAAGACAAAATTACAAAATATTGGTTGCCAGGGGTTAGGTATGAGAGGATAGAGGGGAGGAGTTGGATGTGATTATAAAGGGCGTAACATGAGAGAGATCGTTGTGAAGATGGAATAATTCTGTACCTTGCAGTGGTGGTTATATCAATCTAAACTGTGGTAAAAATGACAGAACTTTATACATATGTTGTACCAATGTCATGTTCTGGTTTTGATATTGTACTATAGATACATAAGAGGTAACCATTGGGGGAAACTCAGTAAAGGGTACACAGGACCTCCCTGTACTATTGCTTACAATTCTTATGAGTCTAAAATAATTTTAAAATAAAAAGGTTTTTACAATACTATACCTGTTTTTAACTAAATATGTATATATTAAAAGTATAAAAACATCTTGGATTTATTTCAATTTTTCTGAATGTTACATGCTTGATACTTGATATTTACAAAGTAATAATAGCAGTGACGCAGAAGATAAGAATTGTAATAGCTTACAAACAAAAACGTTTGATCCTGGTATGGTATCAGAAAATAACATGCACAGGCAAATTAAACAAGATATTTAAAGATTCTTTAGTTTTGTGATAATTCTTAATTCATTTAACTCCAGTCTCAGAGACTCAGAAGGAATTGTGATATTCCAGTTTGAGCAGAGAACACAGGCAGTCCTGACTTTGCATGCTTCCCATACAAATGAATTTCAGTTACTATGGATTGGTTAAGTAGTATCTGTCCTCCAACAACAATTCAAATTTCAGTTACCACAGTATTTGCAACGTGAGTAACTGCACAAATTACAAACTTCCCTGCTCGCTCTTCAGGCCACAAATCACTACATAAATAAAAGATGTGCATCATGATCAGTGCACAATCACATCACTTCTTTTCAAAGTCTGTTGCTTGGTGATCGATCACTGAGCATGTGATCACTGAGTGCACACACAGACAGTAAAGTGTGTAGTTGTGCTGTATTCTTGTTTCCCAGTGACAAACTTAAGTGACATTTTGCAAAAATAGATAATCAAAAGAGGAAATTGGCCAATAAAGATGAAAGTTCAACAAAGAAAAGTGGAAATGCTGGAAATTAGAATCAGACATAAGTGCAGGTATAGAAGGAATAATTGATCATGTGAATGTAGACACTGTCACCATTAGAGACTCCAGCAAGAGGAGCTTAGTGAAGGCAAACATAGTGGGAAATGGCCGTAATGAAAAGACTGAATATGTCCCAGAGAAAGTGACTCCAGCAAAAAGCTTCACACAGAAGGAATTCTCAGAGATATTTCTCAATGCTGAAATGCACAGGATAAAATGTTGGAAGTTGATCCAAACTTTAAAATGAGTATAACGACTGAGCAACACACAGAAAGGATACTCACTCCTTATTGCAAATTATACACAAGAAGACAAGCATTGTTCAAACTATCTAAGTAAGTTTTTACAAATAAAACATAATTCTCAATATTTCTAAGTTTTATATTACAGTATACTAAATATTAGTTTTACTGTTTTTTGCATGTCACTATACATGTATATACAGGTATAAACAACAGTAGGAGAGTTTTTAATGTTTTGACCAAAATGGTTAAAGATCACAGAACAATCACAATTTCTTCCCATTGATTTTAAGATTGTCTGCACAGTTAATTTTACTGCCTCACACTACTGAGCAAAGCAGTCTGCCTATATGTAAAGGTGATAATATACTTGCGCATAAATTGAGTAATGATTCCATTCCTCTTTAATACATTTTCTATATGATGTAGGAGATTAATAAGACAAACAGGGCTTACTTATGCTTCTCTACTGACCCTGTATGCTGTCATTTGACAATGAAATCCCCTTTTTAATGGTCCTTCACATATTTTTAAGCAATAGAACTCTTGCTTTAAATGAAATCTGAAGTGAAACAACAAATCAAGGTTGTACTTTTATTTTGCTTATAAAGCTAATTAATAAGAATTAAGATGAATTAATGACTACATGAGAACTACAGTCATTTCGACCTAAGCACCAATTTTTTCCTAAATGTTTTGTTCACTATTCAGAGATACACATAGATAAATAGCTGCAAATGCTACCAGTTCATTTCAAGGGTAGTTCAAGCTACCCTTGAAATTGCTGAATACTCTTCAATTAATCAGACAGGGATAGTTTGCCTATTTGAGTACGTGTGAAACTTAAAAAAAAAAAAAACTTTAGATGGTCACTTTATTCCAAAATATGCACAAAAATTTTAAAAAGGGAAAGGACACAAAATAATTATCAGAATTATAAGTAAGAATTATTAAAGAAAGAGGTTTGTAGTAGCATTCTTTATAATAACTAAAATTTTTAATGGATTTGACTTAAATATCCAAATTTAGATGAATGATTGTGCAAAACACAGTAAGTTCAGAATGAAATATTAAGCATCCATGAAAAATTATGTTTAGGAAAAGTTTTAAACAATGAGAGGAAACGCACAGAATTTAAACAAAAAGACTATAAGATAACTGGGACTTCCCTTGCAGCTTTCATAAGAATGGTTAAGAATCTGCACTTCTGCTGCAGCGGGCAAGGGTTTGATCCCTGGTCAGGGAACTAAGATCCCGCATGCCACGTGGAGTGACAAAAAAACAACAACTATAAGATGATACATGTAATGCAGCTATGTTTTTTAAAATGTACTAAAATACCAAATAGCAATATAATGCTAACAATTGTCCCTGGAATGTAGAATTCTGAATGTTTGATTAATGGGTAAAAGGATTGATATTTGCATCTTTAGTTTTCAACACTTTCTAAACTATAAATTACAATAGATGTATTTTTAAATACTTCTCTAATAAAAATTGCATAAATCAAATAAGCTTCCCCTTCTGAACTAGAGGTGGTTCTCAAAACACCCTTGCAGCTTGGGCAACAAAGCAGAGATTCCTCTTGGTGAGGAACTTTTGAGAAAGCTTATCTATATCATATTTAGGCCCCATCCTCAGAGATTAAGCTCAGTAAGGAAAGACAGGAACCCATGATCCCCACCAAAGCAGCTGCCAGGAAGTCCTGCAGCAACTCTTCCCTGACCCCACTCCCACCCTCATCTCCTTGTACTCATAACGGAGAATTTGCCAGAATGGAATTTGCCTGTAGCTTTTGCATCACTTAATGTTTTGTAACAACTTAATATGGTGGAAAAATACTAAATCATTCCTTCTAAATTTGGTTATTGCTTATATAAATAAGACATCTTTGGTAAAACAGTATTATTTTATAAGGAAAGATCAGGACAAATGATTACTCTCTTAAAATACCAAACTATGTAAATAATCAAGTCAAACCAAATGAAAAGAAGCAAAATCAGAGAGGACAAAACATGATCAAGTATCAATTTACCCTAAGTCATTCTTTGGAGGTAGTGTATTTGAAAAACATTAGTATATAATGAACCTATGTGATATGTTTATAGTTTCATTATCATTAAGTTGAGGGTCTATTAAATAGTTCAATTTTATTTTTTACTGTAATTGTTTATTATAAAACATAGGCACATGATTTCTTAAATAAATTCAAATAGACTTAAAGCAGTAAAATAAAAATAAATATCTCCAACCTCAAGTCCTACTCTCTGGAGGTAAAATTATTAATTCCTTGGATCACATTGCAGAAATTTTGGGGACATATACAAGAAAGCAAATACAAAAACATATTTATTTTATGCATGTGAGAAACATAATATACCTACTACATTACCTTTTCTCCCTTAAAAGTATACATTGGTAAATCTTCCATGTTAGCACATAAAAGTAAACTTCATTCTTTGTAACAGTTAAATGTTATTTCATACACAATTGTACTATTAGTTACTTACCAATTTCCTATTGATATATATTTAATTTCCTTCCAGTTCTTACATTACAATCTACTGAAATGATCATGCATGTATATTCAAGTAGGATGAATTCTTAGCAATAAAACTGCTAGGCCAAAGGCATATGTATTTTAATTGTTGAGAGATATTACCCAATTCCCATATACATATATAAGTTCACACTAACTAATACTCCCATGAACAGTATATAGGAATAAGTCTTTTCCCAAAACCTTATCTTGAAGCATTTTTCTCTGATTGCAAAGCATATACACTGTAAATAAATACAGTTTCATCCACAGTTAGCCATTACACCAGAAGATTTTGATCATGTATTCCTCCATGTTATTCTTACCATTGGAAGTGTTCACTTAGTTGTATAGTTGTTGAGTTTCTGGGTTTGGCATTAGCTATGGAATCTAGTAGTACTGGATTTTGACACCCTTATTGTAATGGAGGGAATAATTGTGTAATCTAATTTCTAGAATCTTAAATGTGTTAAAACTAACTTGGATGATACATCCAAATGTTGCCATTAAAGGAATGTTTTTCAAAAAAAAAAGTAGTCATTCATTTTTGAATGATACTCTTTGATTTCCACTTATATTCTTTTTTCAAAATATAATTTTAAAAACTTCTTAGTACTCTTCGTGCTCCCCAAAATGACTTTAAAATGTTTATCAGATATATTATCTCCCCCAAATACATAGTTTTCAAACCTTAGTAATGAAAAATTAACTTCCTAATTATTAGCAATGTAAAAATAAACAATGTCTTACCTGAAACTCTTAAACTTCTCCATACCACTCCTAAAAGCTCTACAAAGTAGAAGCTGTGAAACATATGGTGCATCCAAGAAAGAAATCTTTAAAATTTGGACACAAGCACAAAGTGGTGGCTCTTTTAGAAGAGCATTTTCTCCACTGCAAACCAGCTGTAGGCACAGTCTAGTTAATAGCCTTCAGAAAAGCTGTGCTGTGATATATTAATTTACACCTACTGTGCATTAAATGAGAAGCCAAAGGCCGCGTACTGGGCACATAACTTATTACCTCAACTTAAAACAGATATTCCATTTACTAGTAAAAATATTTAAGGTATGATGTCTGGGAATTTGTAAGGGAACAAACAAGTAAAGAGCCTGAGAATTTATGATATAATTAGTTAACCTATGATGCCAGAATATTCGTAATAAATACTGAAAGAAATTGTCAACTAGACCTTAAAAATTTAATCAATATTGGAACAATAGGTAATTACTAAAATTATAAAAGCCGTAAGTCAATGTTTTCATACTAAATTTGTGAGTGTAGTTGACACCATCAAATCAGATATAGTAAAATGATTATTCTTATTCTATAAAGCAGTATTCTTGATTCTGCACTACTTTTTGAAATGGTCAAATCCTATGTCTCAGGAGCAAATTAGTATATAATTATAACTTTCTTATCAGAAATGTCTCATTTTAATTGTGATAGCTGGGCTACTGTTACATGAGAAAACATATGAGAATAATGCTACGTTACTCACACTGTTGCTGCCACCCACTCTGCTGACTACTTCATTTGCAGCAGCACATGAAGGTGGTTTCTGGAACACTGACAGCTCTAGAGAGTAAATAGCCTAGGAAGGAGACACCCTCATCCAATGGGTAAGGGAATCCGTCGATCAATGTCCCAGAATCCTAGCTTACTGCTGGATGATTTTGAAATGAGTTTCTCAGAGGGTCCCCAATGGAATGTGTCCACAGCAGTTACTCACACATTATGCATCCATTATTGCCTTTTCTCTCTTGCCTTTGTTTCCTAGGATGACTTCCCAAATAAATTAATTGCATCCAAGCTCTTGTCTCAAAGTATGATTTGGGGTAACCCAAGTTAAGAAAGCAGCTTAAATACAATAGAAATGTATTACTCTTTCTTGAAGCAGTTCAGAGGTATATAGTTGAGGGCTGATAGGGTAACCCTGCCATCCTTGAAATGTTGCTTCTTTATCCAATTATAGTCCAAGGTGGCTGATCCACCTCTCCCCATCTCCCAGCCTGTGGAAAAGGGGAAAAAACAAAAAGTGCACTGACCACTCCTTTTAAGGGCACATCCTGGAAGTGGTACACAACATCTGAGTTCATGGAACTTTGGCCAGGACTTAGTCATACAGCTACAAGGGCTTCAAGGGTGACTGAGAAATGTCATCTCTGTTGTGCACTCTTGTACAAAGTTAAAATTCAGGAGTTCTGTTATTTAAGAAAGGGGGAAAACATCTTTGCAGTAAATACCTGCACCTTTATAATGTCCTATATTATCTTAAACCAATTGCATTTCATGTGATCATTGGTAGGGTTAGGTTTCAATCTGCCATCTTGATACTTGTTTTGTGTTTGTAGCATCTGTTCTTGATTCTCTTTTCCTCTTTCTTAAACTTCCTTTGGATTAATTCTTTTCTATGATTCCATTTATTTCTCCTTTTTCAGCTTTTTAGGTATAATTCTCAGTCTTATCCTTTTAGTGATAGCTTAAGGGCTTATAGAATCCATCTTTAACTTATCACTGTCTAACTTCAAGTAATATTATTCCACTTCACACATAGCATCAGAACCCTACAACAGTATACTTCCATTTCTCCCCTTTCAGCTTTTATGCTATTTTTGTCATACATTTTAGTTTTACATGTGAATAACTTCCACAATACATTATTATTAATTTTGTTTAGTCAGTTATCTTTTTTAAAACTTAATAAGAAAAAAACAAATATATTTACCTATGCAATTGGCGTTTCCAATGCCCTTTATTCCTTTGTGTAGATCGATATTTCCATCAGGTATCATTTTCCTTCTTCATGAGGGATTTCCTTTAGCATTTCTTGTACCACAAATCTACTGATAATAAATTCTTTCAGCTTTTAAATCTCTGAAAAAGTATCTCACTTTCATTTTTGAAAGACATTTTTGCTGGGTATAGAATTCTAGTTTTTTTTTCCAGTACCTTAAAGGCGCTGCTTTACTACATCAATTGAATTGTTTTTTGAAAAGAAATCTGCTGTTGTTCTTATTCTTTTCCCTCTATACATAACATGTCTTTTTTTTTCCTAGCTGCTTTCAAGATTTTTCTTGAAAATTTGGTTTTTCTTTAAAATCACTGGTTTTGAGCAACCTGATTATCATGTGCTATGGTGTTATTTTCTTCATGTTTCTTGTGATTAGAGATTGTTGAGCTTCTTGGACATACAGCTTTATGGTTTCATCAAATTTGGAAAATTTCAGCCACTGTATCTTCAAATATGTTTTCTAAACTTTCCTTCAGGGACTTAAATTCCATATATATTTTTCTTGAAGCTGTTCTATAACAAACTGATACTCTATTCCTTTTTCTTTTTCTTTCTTTCTTAAAAATTTTTTCTTTATGTTTCACTTTGGATAGTTTTTATTTATATGTCTTCAACTTCACTAATATATTGTCCTGCAATATTTAGTTTGCTATTGTTTCCTCTGCTGTACTTTTCACGTCAAACATTGTAGTTTTCATCTCTAGAAACTTGATTTTTTAAAAAAATATTTTATGTCTCAACACATTTAGTCTTTCCTTTAGCTTTTTAAATTTATGGCATACATTGTAATAACTATTTTCATTTTCTCATCTGCTAATGACAACATCTGTGCCATTTTGAGTCTGTTTGGATTGATTTTTCTCCTCATATTGCATTATATTTTCCTGTTTCTTTGCATACCTGGTAATTTTTTATTGATCCCAGAAACTGTAAATGTTATCTTGTTGGTTGCTAGATATTTTTGTATTCCTATAAATATTTTTGAGTTTTGTTTAATCCTTTTTGGTCTTGCTTCTAAGATTTGTTAGGTGACACCAAAGCTGTGGTTAATCTAGGACTAAACTACCTACCTAATACTCTGTGAATTATAGGTTTTCTATTCTGGTTGATGGGAATAGGCTCTATTCCTGACACTATGTGAAGTTTGGTGCTGTTCCCTCTAATCTTTTTGGCTGGTTCCTTTTCTGGCTTCAGGCAGTGCCTTCATATGCATGTGCTGATCATACTCAGCTGAGTTCTCTAGGGCAACCCTCTGCAGAACTCTGGAAATCTGTTACAACCTTTGTAAAGGCTGAGCCACCCAGAGTGAAGAAAAGGATGCCCTACCTCTAAAACTAAAGGAGACTTTCACCCAGAAGAGGGGGAGAGCAAACTGATGTGGGTCACTAAGATGTAAAAAGTTTCCCTTATTTGTGCTCCCATCAACTGAGTCTGGAGTTCTAGGTATCAAGAACAGATATAAATACCAGGAAGCCTCACAAGAGGTGATAAATCACACATGGCAGTCACTGGCCCTTGAAACAGTGCCACAGTATCCCTCTCCAAGCTCTGAGGATAGATTATTAGACTATGATGGACATTTTGCAAGAGTCTACAAAAATCTTACTAGGGAATGTTGGATGGACAATGGACATTTTAACACCCTTAGCTGAAGCCTAGAAACTATTAGTATAAATAGCATGTTTCAGCCTCCACCCTCAAAACCTATTTGTATCCATTATGTGCAGAAGATTTTTTCATTTTTCTTTGTTTTTTAGTTGAGAGAAGAAATGAAGAGTTTGGGATTGTTGCTGAACCCAGGACAGCATACAAGGACAGACAGGAAGGGATGAGTCCATCTGTCACTGAGACCAAAAAGCTAGTTTTTTTCCCCTCTGAGGTTCTGGGGAACAGTTAAGAGAATTTACTTTGAAAGATTTAGGACACAATCAAAGCTACTTTAGGGCTAAAAAGGAAAATATTCTATCTACCTCTTTATTGTGATAACGTTTTATCCCAGTAAAAGGAAAATTTAAAAAAAAATGATAACATAGGGCTTCCCTGGTGGCGCAGGACAATGTGAAGACACACAGGGAGAAGATGGCCATGTGACGGGAGTGATGCATCTACTAGTGGGAGTAGGAATATGCTAGATTGAAGGAGACTACTTAAATAGGAGACTAAATAGTCTTCTTTAATCTAATGATAACTATATGCAATGTGTAATCCTTGAATGGCCCCTGGATTGAAAGGGAGGAGAGCAGGACGGTGAGCAGGGAGGTAAGTAAAGAGGGAGGCAGAAAGAGATGAAGGAAAGCTCTATATATCTACATAAAGGGCATTTGGGTGACAACTGAGGACATCTGAACATGGACTATATTTAAAAACTATTATTATACTAATGTTAAATTCTTGGGAAAATAGTATTGAGATTTTATAGGAGAGTGTCTTTGCTTTGGGGAAACACACACTAAGACATTGAAGAATAAGATATGATGTCTGCAACTTACTTCAAAATAAAAACAACAAGAGATTTCAATACAAGGCATTAATCACAACATAATTTATAATAACAAAATAATGATTATAGTCGAAATGTTCACAGTTTAAATCTCTATATAATGAGGTTATATATATTAAAATACCTTTATGCTTTTAATTGGTTTTCCCTCAAGGAATTATTTAAGGGGAGCTTTTCCAAAAGGCTGCCTTTTCCAAATGACATAATTTTTAATGTGACTCCTTTGAAATATAAGAAGTACCAAAGAATCACCAAATCTAATGCAAAGACCAGTAAGTTTTTTTTAAGACCAGTAAGTTTCTGAAGTAGCATTCCAATTTCTTATTGATCAATTCCTTCAGATTCAAGGGTTCCATGCAAACAAATCCATTGGCAAAAATGTGACAAAGAAACACATGATTGTTTCAAACTTTGCTCCCTGTTGTCAAAACAAGGACTTAGTAGGAAAGAGAAATGAGACAGTGACTAGCCAAGTATGTACTATGTAGTTTAAGAAGGCTGAAACAGTAGATTTTTAAGACACTTTCAGATATTCTGGAATAGGTCAGACACTAAGCATTTATCAGCTAACGCCTTACTAGCAAAATGCAAGAAATATTCAAGAAGAGTAATCATGAGGAAGGAAAAATTAAGTCTGAAGCATAAAAAGTCATAAAGACAAACTTTTCCTACTACTCTCTTTTTTCTAGGACCAGTCCTGGCACCCATATAAAATTCTCTCTCTCTGGATTCCTTTTCATTGTACCCTGAACAATGATCTCATGTCATCTCTGGCATTTGTGCATAGGTTACTGATTTGTTCTATCTCCCTGTTGCCAAACAATAGGAAGAGTAGAGAGAGTTGTCTTAGGTCTACAGATGGGACCATTTGGAGAGGCAGTTTTCCTGTGGAACCTGTCTTCTCTGACTGAAACCTATTCAAGAAGACTGTTCATTCCTGACCTCCTGCCCCCTTGACACTGATCTGTCCTAAAGAGGATGCCAATATATTGTCTGTCAAATTTATATTAGAAAGCCATAGCATAAGGTCCCCATTTCTATATTGCACACAATGCTTTATGTCAAAGTTTGATAAACATGAAATCACATTTTCAAAGGTTAAAAAACAAGTGTCAGTCAGTCAAAAATAGTTGACCACTGTGAGTGTCTCACTGGTTGACCTTGAACTCTTCCATGACTCTGAGGTCAATGATATGTCATTAGAGGAGGAATTTCTTATAGATTTATGATAAGCTCACTTCTTTGACTAGGATCTTGACATTAGAAACAATTTTAAGTTGTCTATCTTCAAACACCTACCTAGTGAATGAAAACATAAAGCTATAAAGGGATCAATCGTCCTTTCAATTGTGCAATGAACTAACAACTTTCATGCAATGAAACTGATGTTAATAGGAGTTATATATGCATATCTACATATCTATGATACAAAGAACCCTAAGATTTCAATAGAATCTAAGACTCAATGAAAGAGACAAGAAGGTAGAAGAAAAAGAAATGTTCAGTATTTACCACAGACTCCATTTCCACCTGTATTTTAATTATCTATAATAGAAAAAAGTTAGCAGGTAGAATTACGCAAGCATCTTCAAAGGTCTGAAAGACTTGTGAAGTTCACTTTCATTATATTATGGCTATAGTAAACCATTTAAATATTGCTACTAGATTTCTAGTATGCCACACAAATATATTAATTAATGCTATCCAGAGATTGTCAGAGTCAGTTTTGAATGTGAAATACTAAGGGATTAAATATAACCCAGAACAGGGTTACTCTGTTTAGATAGTAGAAAGTGCCATGTACAGTTTTTAATTACTCTCAAAATGTGGTTCTTTCCTAGAAATAATGTTTTGTTGGCTACTCTTTATTTGTTTGGCTGGTTTTGACTACCTTAAAAAGACAAAGAAAAGAAAGAAATTAAGTTGCATCTCCCTTTCTGCAGTTTCTCCAATATCAAACTTATGAGCAATCAGAGAGATTTTAAATGAATTGCACAGATCTGTTGCAGACATTCACAGATGATTATGACAAATATACTTTATTTTCATCCTTTGAATATTAGAAGTTTGCTTATTACCATGCTTCCAGAAATGCATAATGGACATAAAGTATATCTTGTAACTTCTTAACTATGATTTAAAAGAAAGTGATAACCACTTATCTATTCTCTGCTGTCCCTACATATTTAAGCTATGTGTTTCAAATGTTTTCAACCATATGATATTCTGTACTGTGTCTTTCATATCAGATGAATTATGACTAAAAATAACACTGGGCAGCTTTATTATTATTTAGCAAACACAGTTCTTTAACCCATTTTAGTTTCCAACTCAGATAATCAAGTTCATTACATTTTAGTGTCTATGTGCGTTTCCTTACTGCCGTTTGTTAAGACTTAAGTAAAGATGGTCACTGAGGGGAAGACAGCCCTTAAACCCTATACTTAGTAACTTTAGACTCACATCTACTTGCAGGAGAAATACATGACAGATCTATTGTTCTGTATTAGCAGGACATTGTCCAGTATATGAACACATGCAAACTACTCAGGAAGGCCTTTGAATATTTAAGGCAAGACACTAGTGGCTCATCCCAGTGGGAAACGCAGAAAAGGGGAACCTGATTAAATTTAATGTCATTGTCACTTTTTTTTCATTGCGAAGAATTATATAGGTAGCCATAGCTACCACACTGTTCAGACAGCATGACCACAATATTCCCCTCAGAGGTTGGCGTCAAGGACTGAATTATTCACTCAAAGAATGTGATTCATTGCTGGATGTGGTTCTTACAAGATTAAAAGAGTCATCAGTATATAAAATGCACATACATACTCTAGGGGCAAAAGTAAAACCACTGCAACCTTTCGATCACTGATTAGGCTTTGTAAGAATAATCTGTTAAAAATTATATCAATAAATATTTTTTAGTATAATTTGGACTGTGAGCCCAGGTCTCTCTCTTCTTTTCTAATTTAAAAATCATTTTGAAGTTAAGAAGTTTTCATATAAGTTGTTGGAGGAGTTTAGAACAAGACCTCTTATTCCTATTCCTTTTTAAAGGGAAGCTATTGAATCAATATTTAATTATGCTACTCTATGGTATGTAGCATCTCTGGGTAAAACCTGCTAGTTCATAAATGATTGCTTGTTCAGCATCACCAAGTGAGCATTATAATAATCTAACAATGTTTACCATATATGTTATCCTTTATCATCAAGTCTCTAAATTTACAATTTTCCTTGTCTTGGGTAAATATTTTCAAGTGTGCAAAGTCATTTCTAAACACGTATTTTACCTAGGTAAGTCAAATAAATATGTTTTTTAAAGCAAGATAGTTGAAAAATAAAATTTCAGATACTTTTCACTTACCTAATCAAATAATACCTCTCACAGAAGAAAACATGCTATTATTTAGCCACGTATGTTAAATTTCTGACCTCTTTTGCTAATATCAGGTCCTGCTCTTTAAAAGGCTATAGAAAAGTAAATGCTAGCTGCTGCATAAAGTAGTTCACCAAGGAAGTAATTGGTGGCTTTTGATAAACTCAGGGGACTAGTAACAAGCTTTCACTTGCAGAATGTCAGTTCATCAGTTCAAACTCAGTCCATACAGGCCTGACTGAAAGCCATGCCACCTGAGTGTCACTCACTGGAGTTTATAATATGAACTGGAGGCAGACTCGGTCTGATTAATGGTGGACACAAGTCCATAACCCAGCACCCACCATCATAATTGGCTCCCTCGTTTGAAGTCTCAGGAGACTGAATGGGCAGTGGAATTTGAACTACCAACTCATTCTGGTCTCACCAGGGAAAGATGAAGACTCCCTGGTGGGGCTGCTTGGAGAAGCTAGTAATGATGCTATTGTGCCTTAGACCTGTCCTATACATAAACAGAGAGCTTTCCTCTGCACAAGAACACACTTAAGCACCTATAAAACACCAAATAATTCATTCTGCATACACAGGGTTAAAGTAATGTTCTTTTATGATTGCCTTCAAAATAAAAATGTAAATGAGCTTCTTTATTTGTTTTAGTCTACTTTGTAACAATATTGTTAGAGAATATTAATTGTATTACAAAGAACTAAACTTGTACTCTTAAGTAAAACCTAATCACATTATCTTCTAGTAAAATTTTGTTTACTGAAATGAAATTACATCTAGAGTTTTCTTAAATACAATCTTATTCCATAGCATGAAAACATGCTAATGTCAAATTCAGAGATCATAATTTCTTTCTATTAAAAAAATTCTGTGTAGATTCTACATATTGATTATTTAAATTCGATGCCCACAGAGATTATCACTTTATTGAAAGTTGGGTTGATTACCATGGGATTTATGAGAAGACAACTGTAAGCAGAGGAAGCCTTGGAGATGCAACTTTGCCCCTGAAATACCAAGGGATATTTTCCTCGGTGTAATGTTAAACAATGTGCCTTCAACAATAAACTGACAATGCCTTTCCTGAGGCTTGTGGTGTGGTCACGGTGTTGATCTTGTCTTTTCTTCTTAATGTGCTCCCATACCAGAGACACTACAATAGTCATTCACAAAAACTACAGTACAGAGAAGTTTAAGATGCTTCTTCTGTAATGTTTCTTTCTTCTATCTGCAGCTGGGGGGTTACAGCTGGTGTCTTGTTTTTTTGGTTACCTGAATGGATTTCCGCTTCTTAACTGTACCAGCTTGCCATTCTTTATGATGATAGGTTCAATCAGAATATTTTAGTGTCCTTTGGTTTCTGAGTTACCTCTCACTCTTTATACAGTTTTAAAACAAGTTTTGCTAATGTTGGACATTTTATTATTTAATGCCATCAGTGCTATTCCTTTATAATTATCTGAAACATTCTCATATAATAAAATGACTAATAGTTGCAAATAAAAATGATGGAAAAATGTTTAACTAAGGTCTATATGTAGGGGATTTTTCTTTTTAAATGGCTATCAACAGAAAAGAGGTTATTAAAAATGAAATTACCATTTCAGTTGAATTACCATTTCCTGATATTGCATCTGTAAATATAAGAAAAATGAGGCATAAAATAACTAAAATTAGGCTCGCTGCCTCTTAATCTATATTTTCCCTAGGAATAATGATTGAAAAGACTCAACACAAGGTCACTACCAGAACTGCCCAAAACCAGATATTAAAACACCACAAACTTGCGTGTCTTTAATGACTCTTTGACCTGCATGCTTGTAACAACAATAGCACATATTTATGATGCCCTTACTATGTACCAGGCACCATACACAGTACCTTAAATTATCATATTAAATTAAGTCTCATATTATCAAATCTTTGAGGTAGGAACAAGTATGCCCATTACATAAATGAGGAAACTGGTGATTAGACAGGCTAAATAAATTGCCTAAGGTCCTCAGTGATCTAGACCTATTTGAACTCACACTGCTTGAGTTTAAAACTCTTTCTCTTAAAGGCTGCATTATACAGCCTCACCACAGTTATGTACACAACTGGATATTCATCAACTGTAGATTTTTTGATATACTACTATTTAAATGTTATCCCTTGGAGGATATCCCCTGGAATTTCTTAGTGTATTAGATTTGATTTGTTTTTGTTGACAAACTTAATATTTACCAGATATGTGACCTTGGGCATGTCATTTTTCTCTGTGAATCTCAACCCTCTCACCTCAAAAATGAGGTAAATGAACTAGACAGGTCTCTAAAAGTCTGTATCATTAGCTTCTGCTGCATAACAAACTATGCCAAAACTCCATGCTTAAACAAAAACTAACCATGTATTAGTGCATGATTTTGTGAGTGAGAAATTTGGGTTGAGCTCAGATGATGGTTCTTCTGCTAGACTGGGCTGCGTTCAATCATGTATACAGGGTAACCAACCATCTCAGTTGGCCTGGGAGTGAGCAGGTTCCTAGAACATGGGATTTTCAGCGCTAAAACTCAGAAAGTTCCAGGCAAACCAGGTTGAGTTGGCCATCCTACATGTACCTGTGGCCAGCTGGCATCCAAAGTTTCACTCACATGTGTGGAGACTGGCTGGCTATCGACTGATGCCACAAGGTAAGTGAGCCACAAATGTGACCATCCTGCCAGGATCATTCACATCATGGTGGATACAGGATTCTCAGGAGCAGCAGCAGAGGCCAGGCCCAATCAGCAAAGTCCCTGCTTGCTACTCTCCCATGGTTCAAAGTCAGTCACGTGGCTCAGATTCAACTAATGAAAAGGTAGATTCCATCTCTCTGTGGAAGGCTATACAAAGTTGCACTATAAAAGAAACTAGGTATACAGAGGGATAGAACTTGTAACCATTTTTGCAAGATCATTTCCTGCCCTGAAATCGGGATTTCTGTGCTCATCAGTATGCTCTATCTAAAAACATCCATGAGAGTAACAGAAGTTAAACAACAGAAATTATAGTCTTTCTGTGGCTATACTGCCCTGTGTAAACAATCGGGTTAATTAACTTGTCCCAGGACTGCTTAACCCACTTGACGAGCTTGCTTAGACCCCTGAGGTCAAGGGACTTGTTAAGACAAGGATTAAATATGCAATGATGATCTTCGTATCATCTTTTTTTCCTTAACTTCTGTTAACAGATTAAGTATGAAAAGCTATTCAAAACTGGGGTTATGCACACTAAGCGGCATTTCTATATAGTTTTAGCTTGTGTGTTAAAAGGGCGCCAAAAGGGTCATGACTAAGAGTGTCTAAAGAGGGTCTAAACTGAGGGCAACAACAATGGTTTCTCAAATTAGAAAGATCTTTGTGAAATGAAGGAGGAAAAGGAAAGGAAAAGGTAGTTTTTCATAAAAGAAAATATACTGGATTATTTTAACAAATAGGGTATAAATATACATGCGTCATATATCCATACGTGTATAAATTTATGCACATTGTGTACAGAAGATGTATCTTCTTTTTACACTGTATTTGCATGGTATCTTATTTGCAATACAAGAGTTACACAAATAATGCAAATGAGTGAAATTAGAGAAGTAACTTTGTACAATAAAAAAAAAAAACCAAAGAATGAAGAAGAATATGGCAGAATGGAAGCAGATCTCCCTTTTAAAGTAAGAAACTATTGCTAACTTCTTGGTCTATCTGATTATTTCCAAGTAAAAAATTGGAGCCCAAAGTTCCATTTCATTTTTAAAGGGAAGACAGAAATACACAATTTCTCAATTTTAAAATGTTTAAAACTGAATTTTAAGACAATTATTATTAGTGCAAGCTAATCCAGAGCTGAATTCAGGCCAGTCACCAGTTTCCAGCATCTATAATAGCTGTTACTGTGGATTATTTTATGTGCCAGAATATGAAGTTGGGACAAATATTTGGGGGAAATTTAGTGGTCTGTGAGTTTTCCAAGCATGGTGTACTTGTTATCTATTTCTATGTTACATATTACCACAAATTTAGCACCTTATTATAACACATTTATTATCCTAACATTCCTGTGGTTTAGAAGTCCATCTTGGTGCAGATGGTTCTCTGTTCAACATTTCACTAGGCTGAAAACAAGGCACTGGCCAGGGCTACAATCTCATCTAAGGTTCAGGGTTCTTTTCCAAGCTTACTGGTTATTAGCAGAATTCAGTTCCTTGGCAAGTGTAGAATTAAAGTTCTGCTTTCTTGCTGGCTGTCATGCGGAATCAGTCTCAGTTCCTAGAGGCATCCCACAGTTGCCTAACGTATGCTGCTCTCTACAACATGGCAGTGTGCTTCTTCAAGTCCAGAAGGAAAATCTCTCCACGTCTTTTAAGAGCTCACCTGATTAGGTCAGACTCACCTCATGTAATCTCTCTTTTGATTAACTCAAACTCAATTGACTAGGGACCTTAATTATATCTGTAAGATCCCTTCTGCTATATAATGAACATAATCACAGGAGTGCCATCCCACCATATTCCCAAATCCCACTCACGTACAAGGGGAAGGGATTACTCAGAATATGTACACCAGGGAGTGAAAATCTTGAGGGCCACCTTAGAACTCTGCCTGCCAAATACAGGAAACACTAGTTTGGAGAATTTTGATCCTCTAGATTAATACTGAACATCTTTTGTGCCCTGATTCTCCAAAGAATTATCTTTATCAAGTTGTACCATTTCTATTCTTTTGTTGTGTCATTTGCTTTAAACGAAAAATTACCTAAGATAGTCTTTTAAAAAACGATTTCTTGTTTTGTAGGAATGATGAAATTATTGTCCAAACTATACTCTATGATCCCTTTAAGGAGCTCCATGTGAGAAATTTATTTTAAAGCTTGCTGGAGGGACTTCCCTGGTGGTCCAGTGGGTAAGACTCCATGTTCACAATGCAGGGGTCCCGGGTTCGATCCCTGGTTGAGGAACTAGATCCCACATGCATGCCACAACCAAGAGTTTTCATGCTACAACTGAGTCCGCATGCCGCAACTAAGAAGCCTGCATGCTGCAACTAACGATCCTGCATGCCACAACGAAGATCCTACGTGCTGCAATGCAACTAAGACCTGACGAAGCCAAAATAAATAAATATTTTTTTTTTTAAATAATAAAATAAAGCTTGTTAGGAGATATTTTGCCTTCCCTGAAGAAGCAAAAAAAAAAAATTTCTCTCTTACATTAGAAATATATAATTGACTTTACCTGTCTTTTCTTTTGGCTGCCATGAACTTATAGCCAGATTTAAATGGGCCATTATTCTCTGTATACAGTGGATGGAGAATCCTCTCCATTCTTAAATTTGTATTCATATTTTTCTAGTTGGATTGTAATTCTTAATTTTATATATTTAATGTTTTTGTTGTGGTTAACTCAAATCAAAAAGGAGATACATGACAAATACATAGATTAGATAGATGAGCAGAGGACAGAAAAATAATAAAGATAGAATAAATAAATAGTGATGAGAGAAAGAGATAAAATAAAGATCATGTATTCTTCACATTTTAAGCTACCTATTCAATTCCATAAATGTATATATCTGTCATTGTACCAATATCTCACCATGTTATTTTAACAGCATTATAACATACTTTATGGTCTAGCAGGGTCTTGTTTTCACACTGATATAATTCTTTTGCAAAAAAGTCAGTGATAAAATCCATAGTAATCAATTACTTTAATATTAGCATTTAATGCGCACCAGTGAATCCCCTTTTTTCCTCTATTTCTATTCTCTTTGAACATGTTGGGTCTGATGCTTTATAAATGTAATACTACCAAAGTTTTGAAGGTACAGTCCTATTCTTGTTTACAATCATATTTCTCTAGATGCAGTAGACCAATTTTAAATTCACAGTCACTTATTTCTCATGCAGAATACTTCTATGTTGCATTTACACAACCATATTCTTGTTGTGGAATTAGACTGCATTCTTTTGTCACATGACATGTCTGCCTCATCAGAGGAAAAAGTTGTAGGAAAAAAACAGGTTTAGTTCAAATAACTATAATTTATTTTGTTTTAAAATTTATTTTTACTTTTTCATATCCTCTTAAAACTTAAAAATATAATTTATAATTATTAATAATTAAAATAGATTATATAGACTACCAAGATAAATATTTCAACTGTGACTGTACCCCAAGCCTTCCAAAATTAAGACAGTTACCTCCTAATAATGATTTAAGAAGAATATTGAAGTATTACAAATTTAAGGTTCTGAAACATTCCCAACAAATTAAAGTATTTACTCCCACCTCATAGAAATAGCTTATTTCAGGTCTGTGGCAGGGTAAGTAGAGAGGTGAATCTGGAATATTTTGTGCCAGAAAGCAAGGAAGTGCTCAAAGAATAATGGATTTATGTCAAAAGGACACAAGTGCCAGCTGAAAGAGGCTCCCACTGGCCAAATTTGACACAACATGTGCATCAGAAACAATTGTAACAAATGCAATAGAGAAAAAAAATTGAGTCCATAATGTTACTCAAAATGGAGGAAGAGGTGGAGGTAGAGACGGAACACACTTCTTTACGGAAGAGTGACAAGTAATAAATAGAGCAGGAACGATAGGAAAATCATTAAATGGTAAAACTAGGGAAGGGTAATATGGGTGTCCACTGAACTATTCTCTTGGCTATTCTCCAGGTTAGAAAATTTTCAAAATTAAAAAATAGGGCTTCCCTGGTGGCGCGGTGGTTGGGAGTCCGCCTGCGGATGCGGGGGACGCGGGTTCGTGCCCCGGTCCGGGAGGATCCCACATGCCGCGGAGCGGCTAAGGTCCGTGGGCCATGGCCGCTGGGCCTGCGCGTCCGGAGCCTGTGTTCCGCGGCGGGGGGGGCGGGGCCACAACAGTGAGAGGCCCATATACCGCAAAAAAAAAAATAATTAATTAATTAATTAGTAATACAACAACAAAAGTATATTTAGGGCCCAGAATCATAATTTGTTCTAGAAAATAAATAATATTTAGAGTTGGATATAGTTTAACTGATACCAATTCCAGAAAAACTAGGAAACAAGGAAACTCATTCTAAGATGCAGATAAGGATTTTGGAGTTTTCTTGAACAGCTGATATATACATTGTAGATTTATTAATTTGTTTAAATATTCAGAATTACAAGAACAACATATGTTCTTGTAGTCAAAATCTGGTCTAAAAATATATCCTGACATCTAGCATAAAAAATGCACTTGCATTACTTAAAAGTTTGGTTAAGATTCACAGTACCTACCTAATGCCTAATTCAAAGTCTAGGCAGCATAGAGAAGGGAGGGAGTATAAGCTTTGGAGTCAGCCAAGCCTAGGTTTGAATCAGGCTCTGCTACTTGTTATCTGAACAATCTCATGTAAATTATATCCTGTACTGAATCCTTGGTTTTCTTATCTATAAAGAAAATGGATAGTCTACTTCAGAATTATTTTGAAGGCCAAAATGAAATAAATATGTAGAGCATCTATCCTATTGACTAGCATTCATTCTGTGTGACAAGCATTGCCCTGGGCCCAGGGACCCAGAAGTAACGAAAACAGAAAGATATCCACCTTCTCCTTTTGGAGCACACAGTCTAGCAGAAGAAAGAGAATAATCACACAAATTACTACATAATTATAACTTGGTAAATGATAAAAGAATATAATATGAGTATGTAATGTACTCATAATAGACCATTATTTTATATATATATATATATACACACACACATATGCAGTTACATACATGCACATATACATATAACCATATACACATTTCTATCTAAGACTGATCAAACAGTCAATTAATCATTGACAAATCTGGAACCAGAACTTGAGCGCTTTCTCACTGATAATCTAACATTTCCTCCTTTTAAGTGTATGCTTTAAAAAAGCAGTGTTTATTGAG
The DNA here is from genome assembly GCF_003676395.1 of Aethalodelphis obliquidens. Lineage (NCBI taxonomy): Eukaryota > Metazoa > Chordata > Mammalia > Artiodactyla > Delphinidae > Aethalodelphis > Aethalodelphis obliquidens. The sequence continues at coordinate 12,321,075 of NW_020837961.1, forward strand.
AAGTTTAAATACCAGTTACATTCACATCACAATTCAATTTGTAATAGAATGTAAAAGATAATCAATAATGACTGAATCACAGATCTGGAAGGGAATAGAAGAGGTCATATAATTAAGTTGTCATCTCCTGGGCAAGTTCTCACCTTAAAAAAATTTGAATCAGATATTCTCTTTTTTGTTTGTTTAAAATATATTTACTTCTGATACATACGACATGAACCTTGAAGACATTATGCTAAGTGAAATGAGCCATACACAAAAGTGTATGGAGAGTTATGATTTAATGGGTATAGTATGGGCTAATTTAAAAGTTCAGGAGATAGTGGTGATGGTTGCACAACAGTGTGAATGTACTTAATGTCACTGAAATACACACTTAAACATGAATAAAATGGTAAATTTTGTTATGTATATTTTACTACAGATTGTAGTAAAATATACATAACAAAATTTACATATATATCTACAAAGCATTAAATTGTTAATATTTGTTATCTTTGAACAGAGATCATAGTGAAGAGAAATAGTTTCAGTTTCTGTATAACACATATCTCTTGTTTAAATTGCTCACATGTATGTATTACTTTTATAATGTGTAATAAATTTTTAAATAAAATTTACTTTCAGCATTAAATCCCTACAACTATATAAATATGGAAAGATAGTACATATAATATGCACAAAAGATAATACTGTCATACAAAAACTTTTTCAATTTAATTTTCTTTACTAATGAAGGGTAAAGAACAATAATATAAGAAATAAGGCGATGAAAAGGGCTGGCAGCACCTTAACACAAGTGTACTTCCAAGTCCTCTTACCAGGCCCCACCCTTTATACCCAGTGGCTCCCGTTGTTATGGCTAGGACAGAGAAGTCTTCCAGTGGAAATTAGATAAGTCTGCTCAGTGCTAACCTCCAGGGTGGACCTGAAGTGGGCAAGGAATCAGAAGAACTTGAGCATAGACCTGGGATGGAGAGAGACCGAGAAAGAACTCCAAAGAACTAATGATGATCCAAAAAGGAAAGTATTTCACATAGTATCTAGGTTCACCTACATATTTCTTGGAGAATTTAGTGAGAATACTGCCTCACAACAAGGTATTGTTTGAGATAAACAAGTTCTAGTTCCAGGAGACAACCAAGCCAAACCCGAGTTTAGTGACAGTCTTAGAAGGAAGAGGAATTTTTCTTTGAGGGTAACTTAAACTTAAGGATCAGTCAAATCTTAAACTTAAGGGATGATCTACTAAAGACTTAACTTCTGTTTTTCACCACTTTTGTACAAATATTATATAAAGTCTCTTCATTGATCCTACTGACTGGTGGGGCATGAGGGAGGGTGCAGGCAGGAAAGAGAGAAGGTAGAGAAAGGTCTCCCCTGACCCAGTTAACACAAAAAGGCACGTGAGAACTCAAGATTTAGTCCTTTCTTATCTCCAAGAAAGATACAAAGGCCTTCGTGGGTTTCTAAGTTCTTCCCTTTATACTCAAAGGCCTGAAATGGGATGTGCATATAGTAGAAAGTCAATAAATACTACTCTTCTAACAATTACAATTAATCAAATTATTATTAAGAAATTCCTTCTACCAAGAGGTACAAACTACTATGTATAAAATAAATAAGCTACAAGGATATATTGTAAAGCATAGGAAATATAGCCAAAATTTTATAATAACTAGAAATGGAGTATAACCTATAAAAATTTTGAATCACTGTGTTGTACACCTGAAACTAATATTGTAAATTAACTATACTGCAATAAAAAAACAAAAAAATTCCTTCTACAATATACACATATCTATAGAAAAGCATTAATACTAACATATTCCAAGTTGAGACCTTTTGTTTAGATACCCATTAACATTCCTCTATTGTTTGAGGATTTGAACAATGAACATATTCTTCTATTAGAGTTTAAATTTCTTAAGATCTTACTGATTGTTTACGGAGAACGCTCCACCCTAAGACGCACACCAGGCTGCCTCCCTACACCCTTGAGCTAAATTTTAGCAGGATCCAGATACCAACATATTACAATCTTCATCAACATGCATTAGTTTATCTTAGCTCTAACTTGGAAAAGGAATTCTGAAGACTTCATTTATTACTCTCCACAGTGCTTAGAATGATACAAACCTTATTCTTAATGCTCAGTTATGTTTATTGTCTGTCAGTTTTTTTCTAGGTGAATTCTGATACAGGTACAATTTCCCTGAAAATGGAAGGGCCGAAGGTAAAGTTTGTCATTAAGGCAGAGTCTGTTTACTCTTAGAGTTCCATGGAAATAAATTACAGTACAAATTACGGTATCTTTACCATAATAACATTATTCAGATGAGGGAAAAAAATCTTTTTGAGGACTTAGCCTCTGGGTTTCCTTCATCTATAAACAGCCCTTTGGGCTTTCAGTACATACTCTTAAAGGCAATCATAAAGCAACTAGAATTAACAGCAATCTGTTTCTTAGAGCAGATTTAGGAGGTGTCAAACATTATCTTGTGTTGTTCACTTGAGCCTCTTTCACAAAGCCACGTTCTTGTTGATCTGTTTCTCCTAGTTTCCTTTGGGAAGTCATCACGAATAGTGTACATTTCCCAGTAAATGGAATCTTTAACAAGAGATGCTATTTTTATGCACATGAAAAAAAATTACTAGAGAAACATGTGAAATGACAGGGAATTTACTTTGCTAACCTCCTATTATAGATATACAGATTTTCTAGATTGACAACTCAAAGCAAATTCTTTGATTTGTTTGTTTGTTGCTTTTGTTGTTGTTGTTTAGTGTGGTGATCTGTTTGGTTGGGTTTTTTCCTCCCCTATAGAATTTATTATTTTCTTCAATAAAGTGGCCAGTAAACTTAGTCAATCTTATGTCAGTGATCAAGAGTCTTTCATATAGGTTATCTTGAAAATAATATATCTGAATATTAATTCTCAAAACCTATTAATTTAGAAAAGAAAAAAATTGCAGACCAACTAGTAAATCTACTAGGTACACCAACAACTAAAGTCAGCTTAAGTGTGATTTTAAAAATTCACTGCAGATTCCTTGGTGATCAGATACGTGATCATATCCTCAAAATATTCTGAGAATAGGGAAAACAGTGTTATACAGTTGTAATTGTTCTAGGGAAGAATGCTCAGGTGACTAGTAATCTGGAGTAAGACAGACCATCACATGATTAACTACATTATGTATTTTATATCACCAAATGATAACCTCAGATTATACTCCCATAAAGATGCCATAATTGACAATTCACAGGTACATCAAATATTGTGACTCTAGCTGAGTATAAGTATTCTGAATACTCAGTAGTCATGTGAGGTTTGTCTCATAGCATAGGAGCTTGTAAAATAATGCCTTACACTTCTTTACTTACTGGATTCTATTCATTTCATTATTGAATCCAGCTTACCAAGAATGTCAAAGGTTAATGAAAGATCTTTATTTTTTTCAGTTTTAATATTCTCTGAAAACAAATAAACAGTGCCCCTAAAGATAATTCAATTACTGTTTCATTCAGTATAGTTCTCTACAAAGTTAAATTATAACTCTTTACTACATTTTTAGAAAACTGGGTTTTTTTCCTGCTTCTTCTTGAGAGGGGAAACAAGAATAAACATATATGAAAAAAGAGAAACAATAAATACACATGAAAAAGAACATGTAATTTTAAAAAATAAATAATGAAAGAGTCAAATGCAACCATCTTTAGCTGCCATAGACAAAAAGAAAACTCCAAAATGACTTGACCTTGAAAGTCAGTAAATATAAGCTCCCTGTACTCCTACGGAAGGATCTCAACAGAACTTTACAAGCTACTGATACTATGCAAATTTTGGATGATTTAGGCATATCAGTGGGGTAGGGATATCAGAAAGCAAATGTAAGGGAAAAGATAATTGAGTTAGGGTCCTGTTACCAGATACAATGGCATCTGCATAAAGCTTGCCAGAAGCCAAAGTACTGCTTTACTCTGCAAAGGAAGTGTGGCATCTAGTGGACATTTCGTTTCTGCAATACCTTCCTATATTTTTCAGAGAAATAGATGTGATACAGAGTAGATCTTTGTGGTTTAACTGTCTTGTTTTTGTTATTGTTTTAAATAAGCCATGTTTTCATCTTCCTTGTTAAGTATGACTTTTTTTATGCTAACTTGACAATAAAATCAAGCAGTCCATATGAAAAAAAAATTGTTTAGAATCTATAGGTCTACAAAGTGATTCTTAGCTGAGTGTGTTTACTTTTTATTTTGAAAAATATCCCAATATGAGATTTTTCAATTATATTTACATGAAATAAAATCCTTTTTGTTTTTCCTGGAATATTAAGTTTCACAAAATGTGAAATGCTTTAAGAAAGTCAGAACAAAAATATTAGTATGTGAATGTACTGCTTCATAACATGAAAATCTTTCTCAAATCAGATAGTTCAAGTATAATAGAGATATTGCATTGAAATTCATAGAATTCTAAATACATGTTGAGTTTATTATAGAAAACAATATTTTCAAAATAAGGTATTTTAAATTACAAATCAGAAACAAATTTCGATCTTTGTTGATTTTAGTTACTCACTGATAAACGTTAGACATGGTTCCAGTAAAAACTTACTTCTGAATATTCGTTGTGAGCCAAAATACATTAACTTACTACCATCTGAAGTCATATTTCAAAATTCACCTTTGCCCTCTTGTCAAATCAGTCAAGTGTTTTAAAAAACTTATAAGTGTACAACTTGGTATTTATTAAAAGTTAAACAACTTCAAAAGAGCTTAGTGCTTTTCTATGAATTGACTAAACTCTCAAGTTATCAAAAACCCTAGCCAACATTTTCCTCTACTCTAAAATATTTTTTGCCTGCTATTGATACCTCAATGTTTCCATAGGTTTGCTTATATGAAGTTAGCCTTTTAGCAATAGGAAACCTTGAAGAATAATTTGTGAATTTCAGGTAGGCAGTCTGAAATGGCTTGGGTTTTTCGCCACTTGGGGGAATAGAGGCATATACTTCTGTTCATGGCTTTGTTCCCCCCTAGTGGACATCAAGTAATACTGTAAATTAAAATTCTTACATAATATTCCAACGGTCAAAGTAATAGAGATTAGTTGTAGGTTCAGCTGAGGGAACTAAAGTAGTTATTTTCCTGTGATAGTTTTGAATCTTACAGGTCACACTTAACTTGTTATCTAACCATCCATTGTTTGAAATGTGGGTGAATGACCTTTAAAGAATCTATAAATCCATGAAGAAAATTATATACTTGCAAAGTTAATATTTTGATGATTTGAAAATTATTGAAATGAGACACTTATTTGGAAACGTTTTTTACTTATTTCCATGGTAGATAAATAATCATCCATACTTTGTTCCATGAGACTTTGTAAATTTAGGAAAACCCCTTTTTCCATTTCCTAAAAGGTACATCACTCTGAAGACCATGCAGCAGCTTATCAAGTGTACAACCGCATTTCTTAAAGGGAAAGCTCTTCTTTCCCATATAATATACTCCTTAGCATATAATATTCCTTCCACACTATTCTAGAATACATGAATGAAAGAGAAAATAAAATGGAAAGAATCAGTGAATTTTTAATGTAATATTTGTGTTTAATAAAACTCTTAATAAAAGTTTAATAAAACTTTGAAAAAAAAGAAAGAGAAGGAGAGGAGAAAGAGAGGGGAGGAGAGAAGTGAATGGAGTTGCTCTGCAACCTCAGGAAAAAAAGATTGCCCTGGTATAGGCATTTCAGCATTGTACTGTACAAATAGCCATGGCAAAACACAGCAACTTAACAAAAATGCATTCCACGTACATAGCTGCAAACAGCATCAGTAGCAATTATAAAAGGGTTTCTACAGATATTAAAAATGAAAGTTTTCCATAATGTCTAAAGCACTACATAAATATAAGGTAACATTTATAAGTATTGCTGTCTTCAGCAGCAGAGACAATAGCTAAGACTTACAGAATCTTACTTACAAACTGGTAAACACAATTTTAACTGGTATACATACATCACTTCATTTGAGCCTCACAACAACCCTATAAGGTGGGTTCTATTTTATCCTTATTTTGCATAAGAGAAAAACGAGGCACAGAGAAGTTAACTGCCCAAGGCCACACAATTAGAAGATGGTAAAGGAAAGATGCAGCCAGTAATCCTAGCTCCTAAATCTGTGTGCTTAACCTTTGAATCTCTTGAAAATTACATTGATGCTAACAACAGTAATGTCAATAAGAATCTGGTGAGCAAATATATCAAGTGCACACATTAGAACTAAATTATTATGACCTCAATTTGGGATAAATTCTACTTCAAAATTACAAACATCACTACCATACATTATAAGTATTGATACTGTCCTTTAGATTTATTCTTACATTTGAGAAAACAAACAGCAAAAATGCCCTCTTGCAGAATCAGCATATTGCTTCAGATTAATATTTAGAATGAAAACAGAAAACTGACAAGCCTCTGTACCAACTTGTAACCAGAAAAAAATGTATTTAATCCAAGATACTCATTTATTCTTAAAAAAAATTTTTTAAAGCAATGAACTACTTATAACCTTTCAAAGCCATTGGATTAAAAGGAGATTTACCTTTTTCTTTAAAAACTGCTTGCATAAAGGTTTGGAAGTTCCCCACTTCTGGGTGATAAAAGGTGCAGGTTTATATAAATGTATTATTCTTCAGGGGATGTTTGGAAGTGCCCTGGTTATATCAAACGTTAAATAAATAGTACTAATTTCAAGATATTTCATGAAGTTACAAAAGGTCAAAATATCAAATCTTCCATAATAGCACCACTGATACATTTTAATACCAATCTTTGTAATATTCACCATCATCTTCCCCACAATGAAAATAATATCTTCCTATTTCATGATTAATTGATTAAGTTCTATCTTCTGTAATAATGTTAATTTTAGTGATATGATCTGATAAAAAGAATTACAGAGCTCAGGACTTCCCTGGTGGCGCAGTGGTTAAGAATCCACCTGCCAATGCAGGGGACACAGGTTCGATCCCTGGTCAGGAAAGATCTCACATGCTGCGGAGCAACTAAGCCCGTGCGCCACAACTACTGAGCCTGCACTCTAGAGCCCACAAGCCACAACTAGTGAGCCCAAGTGCCACAACTACAGAGCCTGCGTGCCACAACTAATGAAGCCCATGTGCCTAGAGCCCGTGGTCCACAAGAGAAGCCCACGTGCAGCAACAAAGAGTAGCCCCCGCTCACTGCAACTAGAGAACGCCCATGCACAGCAACGAAGACTCAGTGCAGCCAAAAATAAATAAATTAATTAATTAAAAAAATTTTTTTAAATAAATAAATAAATGGAAAGACCTTGGGGGGAAAAAAAAAAGAATTACAGAGCTCAAAGTACATGAACTTCTTATACCAGGAAAGATAAAAATTGATCTTTCAGAAATTTCCTCTTTTGCAATTGATATGTTTCTGATTGCTTTACAAATGGGATTTTTTATTTTTAATAGACACCCCAAAACATAAATATCAATATATTAGAGCCAACACCAAAAATATCCCAACAGAGTAGGTTATTCAAAGAGTAAATGACCTATGGTATTAAAGGAAGTGAATAGAAGCCACAAAACTTAGGTACCCAGAACTGCTTTAGATGTTTAACTTATTATCTTATTTGGTGATTCTCAAACCTTGGCTACCAGCCCAGCAGCAAAATCATCACTAGCATACTTGTTATAAATGCAAATTCTCAGGCCCACATCAGAACTACTCAGTCTGAAACACTGAAGGTGGGGTTCAGCAATCAGTGTTTCAGTAAGCCTTCTAACCGTCCAATTTAATCCTCACAACGACCCTATGAAATTAATAATTTCTATATTTTATGAACAAAGGTTAAACAACATCCTAATGGTACCAAAAGAGAGAGAGAGAGATCCAACTGTGTGCTGTCTACAAAGGAAACATTTTAGATTCAAAGAGATAAACAGGTTTAAAGTAAAAAAGATGAAGAAATATATATAATATGCAATTAATAACCACAAGAGAGCTGTAGTGGGTACACTAATATCAGAATAGACTTTAAGACAAAACGTATCACTAGAGACAAAAAGTGGCATTTTAAGATAAAAGGGTCGATTCATTAAGATGATATAACAATTATAAACATATGAACATCCAAAAAACTGAGCCCCAAAATATATGAAACAAAAATAACACAAATGAAGGGAGAAATACATAATTTAAGAATAATAATGGAGGCTTCAATACTCCACTCTTAATAATAAGGGGTAGAGCAACTAGACAGAAAATCAACATGGATATAGAAGATCTGGATAATACTAAAAACCAACTTGACTGAACTGACATATATAGCACACTCCAGACAACAAGAGCAGAGTAATTCTTAAGTGCACATGGAACATGCTCCCAGATACACCATATGTCAGACCATAAAGCAAGTCTTAATAAATTTAAAAAGACTAACATCATGCAAAGTATGTTTTCTGACTATAAGGGGATTAAATTAGATATCAAAACAGTAAACAATATGGGATATCTACAAATACTTAGAAAATTTAAGCCGTACCTCTAAATAACCCATGTATCAATGAAGAAATCACAAGGGAAACAAGAAAATATTTTGAGCTGAATAAAAATGAAAACACAATATATCATATTTATGAAATGTTGCTAAATCAGTGTTTAGAGGGAAATAGCTGTAAATATGTATATTAGAAAGGAAACAGAAAAACTAAGTAGATCTAGTAAGTAAAGAAATGGAACTAGTAATTAAAATTTTTACACACACAAAATAAATCCCATGCTCAGATGGCTTCGGTGATAAGTTCTTCCAAACATTTAAAGCAGCGGTCCCCAAATTTTTTGGCACCAGAAACCAGTTTCGTGGAAGACAAGTCCTCCACGGACCGGGGGTGGGGGGGTGGGGGGTGGATGGTTCAGGCGGTAATGCGAGCAATGGGAGCGGCAGACGAAGCTTTGTTTGCTCGCCTGCCACTCACCTCCTGCTGTGCGGCCCAGTTCCTAACAGGCCGAGGACCGATACCAGTCCATGGCCCGGGGGCTGGGGACTCCTGATTTAAAGAATACCAGCCTATGGGCTTCCCTGGTGGCGCAGTGGTTGAGAGTCCGCCTACCGATGCAGGCGACACGGGTTCGTGCCCCGGTCTGGGAAGATCCCACGTGCCGCGGAGCGGCTGGGCCCGTGAGCCATGGCCGCTGAGCCTGCGCGTCTGGAGCCTGTGCTCTGCAACGGGAGAGACCACAACAGCGAGAGGCCTGAAGAATACCAACCCTTCATAAATTCTTCCAGAAAATAGAAAAGGAAGTAACACAGTTCATTCTAAAAGATGAGTATTATCTTTATATTAGAAAAAAAGAAAAGCTGACCAAGAAAAAGGGGAAATACAAATTACCAAAATCAGAAATGAAAGAGGAGACATCACTAACAGGTTTATAGAAATTTAAATTATCATAAGGAAATACTGTGAACAACTCTATGCCAACAAATTGGACAACAAAGATGAAATGGAAAAATTTCTAAAAAGAACAAAAATGCTGTTACTGAAGTTGACTGAAGAAAAATAGAAAAACTGAATATACCTACAACAAATAAAGAAATTGAATTAGTAATTTGAAGTCTTCCCATAAAAATAAAGCTCAAACCTAGGTGGCTTCACTGATAAATTATACCAACATTTAAAGAAGAAAGAATACCAATCTTTCCCAAACTTTTCCCAAAGACAGAGAAGGAAGCACTTTCCAGCTCATTCTATGAAACCATTATTATGCTGATACCAAAGCCAGACGAAGATATCACAAGAACACTACAAACCAATATCCCTCATGAATATACACATGAAAGCCCTCAACAATATATTAGCAAACAAAATCCAGGAAAATACAAGAAGGATAATGCACCATGACCAAGTGGGATTTAAACCCAGAATGCAAGGTTGGTTTAACATCCAAGTAGAAATTAATGTGATATCTTATTAATAGAATAAAGAACAAAACACACATGATCCTCTTAAAAGATGCAAGGACTTAGAAAAAAATCCATTCATGTTAAAACAAAAACAAAGAAACTCTCAGCAAGCTAGGAATAGAAGGGAACTTTCTTAACCTGATAAAAGGAATCCATGAAAAACCTACAGCTAACAGCACACTTAATAACTAAAAGACTGAATGCTCTCCCCCTAAGAACAAGGCAAGGATATCTGCTCTCACCACTTCTTTTCAACACTGTACTGGAGATTCTAACCAGGGTAATCAAGTGCTACAGACTAAATGTTTGTTTCGCCCTAAAATTCATATGTTAAAACCTGATCCCCAATGTGATAGCATTTGGAGATGGGGATTTTTTGGGAAGTGGATTTTCGCGGGATTAGTGCCCTAATAAGAGAGACCCCAGAGAGTTACCCTTGCCCTTCCATCCTGTGAAGAGCCAGAGAGAAGAGGGCTGTCTATGAACCAGGAAACTGGTCCTCACCAGATACCTAATCTGCCAGTGCCTTAACCTTGGCTCCAACCTCCAGAACTATGAGAAATAAATTGTTGTGTAAGCCACCCAGTTTATGGTATTTTTATTACAGCAGTCCAAACAGACTAAAACATCAGGCAAGGAAAAGAAATAGAGAGGGGCGGGGGAGAGAGAGAGAGAGAGAGAGAGAAAGGGAGGGAGGGAGGGAAAGAGGAAGGGAGGAAAGAAGAAAGGAAGGAAGGAAGAATATCTCTAGAAGAAAGGAAGAAGTAAATTATTCACAGGCAACATGATCTAATGTGTAGAAAATTCCAAAGAATCCACAACAAAACTGTAAGAACTCAATGACAAGAAGACAAGCCAATTTAAAAATAGGTGAAATGGGAGTTCCTTGGTGGTCCAGTGGTTAGGACTCCATGCTTCCACTTCAGGGGGCACAGATTAGATCCCTGGTCGAGGAACTAAGATCCCACATGCCATGGCATGGGCAAAAAAATAAAATAAAATAAAAATAGGCAAAAGGCTTGAACAGACATTTCACCAAAGAAAATATATGAATGGCGGATAAACATATGAAAAGAGTCAACTAGTTATTAGGAAAATGCAAACTAAAATCACTTCACATCCGTAAGTATGGCTATAAAAAAGACACAAAGACGAATGTTGGAGAGGATACAGAGAAACTAGAACCCTCAAACTGCAGCCACTTCGAAAACCAGTTTGGCACTTTCTTGAAAATTAAACATAAATTTACCCTACAACTTGTATTTCTAGTTCCAAGTATCTACCCCTGAGAAATGGAAACATATATCCACACAAAGACTTGACCATGAATGTTTATAGTACCATTACATAATTGCCAAAGTTGGAAAATTTTTAGATGATCATCAACTGGTAAAGGGATAAAATGTGGTATGTCCACATACTGAAATTCTATTTTGCAATAAAAAGAAACAGACTACTGAAACATATGAACCTCAAAATATTTTGCTAAATGAAAGAAGGTAGCCACAAAAGATCACATATCATAGGATTCTATTTATATTAAATGCCCAGAAAAGGCATACCTAGAGAAACTTAAAAAAATCAATTAGTGCTTGCCTGGGTTTGAGGAATGGGGATTGACTGCAGATGGACAGAAAGGAACTTTTGGAGGTAAAGGGAATGTCCTAAAGTTGGGTTGTGGTAATAGTTTCATAACTCTGTAAATTTACTCAAAAAAAATCATTGAATCATGCACTTAAAATGGATTGATTTTTGTGGTATGTAAATTATACCTCCAATCAAACTGTTAAAAAAAAATTATCTTGTTTCCACAGTAGGTGATGGACCTGGGATTTAAACTCGGGACTAACTTACCTTCAAATCTTTTATGTTTTCTTTTATGATGACTTAATTCCATAAAAAGTAGACTTTTCAGATTTGGAAGTAGCTGAAAAGTGAAATATTTTAGCAAAAGGTACCTTCTAATAACAATTGGCTTGTAAGGCTTTTTTTCACATTTCCTTGCCAAAATACTTGCCTTTAAATTTTGATTAGTCAATGATTATTTGCAGGTTATTATCCTTAATTTGCTAACACTTTTACTAACAAAAAGGCATAGAAGAAAAATTTGAAGTTCAAAACATAACACACTTTTAAAAGTGATTTGTTTTCCTTTATGCAACAAAGTAACAGATCATATCAGCAGCCTACTCATCCTGATTTCTACTCTCTTCATTCTTACTTCTCGGAGCCAGAACATCACAGGCTGGGAGTGAGTCACCTTACCCAACACCTGCACGTAACAGGAGCACCCCAATACTAATTCCACTAAGATTTTTATCTAGCTCATTTTTCTACACCTCTAATGATCCTGGCTTAATATCTAAATATGGCAATATATCAGAAAAACACAGTTCCTTTACAAAAAAAGAAGAAGAAAAATTGTTCTAGTTTCACAAAACAAAGTAAAGCAAATGTCTAATCCAATATTCATGACACTCATTCTAGATGGCCTTTCCCTCCTTGAAAGTTTCTAACAGCTCTTTAAAGAAAACTCTGTCCCAGGCCCACCTCCTACACACACCCTTTCCCAACTACGTCCTAGTCATCCTTGTGGTCTTAGTTTAAAGTTATTTCATTTAGTCAGTCACTTATTTAAAAACAAGAACAAAAAACGTACAACGTACCAAGTGCATACTAGAAGCAAAGTGATCTGCTGGGTTCTGAGAAACAAGTAGAAGACAAAAACCTTACAGTTTAAAAGCAATACATAATTATGTAATCTCTAATGCTATGGGGATCTATCTAATTTAAAATGGATGCTTCTGAAAGGCCTCTTGGTAAGTGACATTTAAACTGAAGTCTGAAGTATAAAAAGAGCAACCATCATGGTGAAGTGTGAGAAGGGTGGCCCAGGCCAAAGGAGCAGCATTTTGAGGGAGGAAAGAGCCTAAAGCTTGGGAGGACCTGAAAAAAGCCCACTGTGGTTAGAACAGAGTAAGCAAAATGGAGGAAGGCATCCAGATGAAAGTGAAAAGGCAGATTAGGCCTTATAGGCCTCCTTGAGGATATTAGTTTTTATCCTAAGGACAACAGGAAGCCTCTGGTTTCAAACAGGTAAATAAAACCTAATTTACCTCGCAGAAAGATCTCCTTGTGGTGTGAAGATCGGATTAGGCTAATTAAATTAAGAATACTTAACCCCCAGATTACTAAAACAGATTATTAAAACCTTGTAACCTATTATTACTAAACCAGATTATTAAAACCATAATTTCTGGGGTCCTCAAATCTCTCCTCCTTGGTAGAAAGAGGAAGGTAATCTTTGGACTACTTCCCTCAGGGTATGACCTGTGATGATTGTGATTCTAACAATGTTTTGTTTATTTATTTTTTTAAAATCACAGGTCATGGTTTGGCTGCTACTGGACCCTACCCCACCTTTGGTTGTATGCTTAAGGATGCTGGAAAGCACTGATAAGTAAGCAGGATGCACACCACGACAGCATCACCAGAACATTGTCTTCCAGTAGAGGTTCTTCTGACATCTATTATCAAAACCAGGGGTTAATACCCAACATATATAAACAGCGCATAAACTCAATATCAACAAAACAGACGACTCCATTTAAAAAATGGGCATTAGACCGGAAGAGACATTTTTCCGAGGAAGACATACAGATAGCCAACAGGTACATGAAAAGATGCTCAAGATCAGTAATCATCAGAGAAATGCAAATCAAAACCACAATGAGGGGCTTCCCTGGTGGCGCAGTGGTTGAGAGTCTGCCTGCCAATGCAGGCGACACTGGTTCAAGCCCTGATCCAGGAAGATCCCACATGCCGTGGAGCAACTGGGCCCGTGTGCCACAATTACTGAGCCTGCACTCTAGAGCCCGTGAGCTGAAGCCTGTGTGCCACAACTACTGAAGCCTGTGTGCCACAACTACTGAAGCCTGTGTGCCACAACTACTGAAGTCCACACGCCTAGAGCCCATGCTCCACAATGAGAAGCCTGCGCACCGCAACGAAGAGTAGCCCCCGCTTGCCGCAACTAGAGAAGGCCTGTGTGCAGCAACAAGGACCCAACGCAAGCAAAAATAAATAAATAAATAGTTATTAAAAAGAAAGCAGAATTAGAGATAACTGAAGGTTTAAAATATATGTTTTATGTGGGAAAATGTCATGCTTGGAATTGCTTCAAAATAATTTGACAGGAGGAAATAAAGATGAAGTTGATAATTGCTGAACCTGGATGCTGTATCCATGGGAGCTCATTACACTATTTTCTATTGTGCATATATTTGAAATTCTTCACAATAAAAAGCTTTTTAAAACTCCGTATGGGGCTTCCCTGGTGGCGCAGTGGTTGAGAGTCCGCCTGCCAATGCAGGGGACGCAGGTTCGTGCCCCGGTCCTGGAGAATCCCACATGCTGCAGAGCAGCTGGGCCTGTGAGCCATGGCCGCTAAGCCTGCGCGTCCGGAGCCTGTGCTCTGCAATGGGAGAGGCCACAACAGCAAGAGGCCCGCGTACCGCAAAAAAAATAAATAAATAAAATAAAATAAAATAAAATCATATGGATTAAGGAAGTGGAAATTCTCTCACATACTATTAATAAAAGCATATATTGTCACAACCTTTTTAAAGTTAGTGTGGAAATAACGATTAAAAGTAAAAATTTTCTGAATAGCAAAGGAAGCCACTAACAAAATGAAAAGGCTACCTCCCAAATGGGAGAAAATATTTGCAAATCATATATCTGATACGGGGTTAATATCTAAAATATATAAAGAACTCAAAACTCAATAGCAAAAAAAAAAAAATCCAATTAGAAAATGGGCAGAAGATCATTTTTCCAAAGATGCTCAACATCACTAATCATTAGAGAAATACAAATCAAAACCACAATGAGATACTACCTCATACCTGTTAGAATCATTATTATCAAAAAGGCAATAAATAACAAGTGTTGGAGAGGGTGTGGAGAAAAGGGAGCCCTCTTGCACTGTTGGTGGGAATGTAAATTTGTGCAGCCACTATGGAGAACAGTATGGAGGTTCCTCAAAATATTTAAAATAGAACTACCATATAATCCAGAAATTCCACTTTTGGGTATTTATCTAAAGAAAACAAAAATGATAATTCGAAAATACACTTATGTTCACTGCAGTATTATTTATGATAGCCAAAATATGGAAATGACCTAAGTGTCTACTAATGGATTAATGGATGAAAAAGATTATATATATATATATATACACACACACACACACACACACACACACACGCATACACACACATATACACACAGTGGAATACTACTCAGCCATTAAAAAAGGGAAATCTTGCCATTTGTGACAACACTGATGGATCTTGAGGGCATTAAGCTAAGTTAAATAAGTCAGACAGAGAAAGACAAATACCATATAATTTCACTTATATGTGGAAACTAAAAAATAAAGCAAAACCAAAATCACAGATAAAGAGAACAGAACGGTGGTTGCCAGAGAACAGTGGCGAGTGGGTAAAACAGGTGAAGTGGGTCAAGAACTATAAACTTCCAGTTATAAATCCTTGGGATGTAATGTACAGCGTGGCGACTATAGTCAATAATACCGTACAGCATATTTGAAAATTGCCAAGAGAGTAAATCCTAAAAGTTAACTTTACGTGGTGACAGATAGTCACTAGATTTATTAAGATGATCACAGTGTATACAAATATCGAATATTATGTTGTACACCTGAAACCAATACCATGTTATATGTCAATTATACCTCAATGAAAAATTTTAATAGACCAATAGTTAATAAGATGAAGAAATACTGTAGTCATCTTTTTCAAGAGGTAAACTTATATGTACTAACCTAGAAATGGTCCATGTTAGATCATAAAATGATTTTTAAATTGAAAACCAATATTATTGGCATTATGCACATGTCTATTATATACTCGTGTGTATAACTTTGGGGAAAAAAGTTGAAATGGATACAAATCAAATGTAGAGTGGTTAATGGAGCAAAGCTTTGTTTTCCTCCCTTATTGTAAATACTTTGTATTTTCTTAAGTAGTGGGATCATAGGTGGTTTTTATTTGTTGTACTTAAGATCACACACTCAGTGGCAAAATTGAGCAATACATCCCAGCAGTCTGGCTCCAGAGGCCCTGCTTTCAACTACTCACTAAACTGCCTTTATCTGCAGCAGTTCTTCCCTATCGTACCCAGAGTACCTCTACATTCCTGATTCCAAATATCTTTTACCATCCGTCAATCAAGAGTGCCTTTTCGGGGCTTCCCTGGTGGCGCAGTGGTTGGGAGCCCGCCTGCCGATACGGGGGACGCGGGTTCATGCCCCGGTCTGGGAGGATCCCGCATGCCGCGGAGCGGCTGGGCCCGCACGTCCGGGTCCTGCGCTCCGCGGCGGAAGAGGCCGCGGCGGTGGGAGGCCTGCGTACCGCAAAAAAAATAAATAAATAAAATATAAAAAAATAAAAGAGTGCCTTTTGTTTCACAAAGTCTAACCCATAACATTTCAGGCCCTGGTTAATCCCTCAGAGATCCATTTTACAGGAAGGAAAGAACAAGGAACTATTTACAGCGTTTTAAAATGTCATTGTTAATTGTGGTGCCCTTAAAATTACAACAACTTAGTTTGGGTGTGTAATTAAGCCAATTATCTTGAAAACACTACTGAAATTTTGAGCAGCAACCACTCCTCTGGCCTCCTTTGCTTGGCTTCCCTGCCACTGTTTGAAGCTTCTGTTTGAAGTGAGGAGGAAGAAGCATAGTAGCCTCTTTGTTGCAGAGCCACAGGTAAAAAAAACACTCTTGCTCAAAGGTGACAGGATCCCTTCATCATTAATCCCAGGATGACCGCCCCCCCAGCCCCGCCCCGAGAAATTCTTAGACTAAAAGGCTCTCATGTATATGCCTGTTAAAAACAAGTCTCTTTAGCCCTGTTCTTGTCTCTCTTTTCCTACCTCCTCTGGAATTTCTTCTTCCTTAAGGCACTTTATTTAAGTGAAGTCTCTCAGTTACATAAAGGAGGCAGAGAACATTTTCTTGCCTATCCAACTAAAAGAATCTTCTTGAAATGAGTTGAGATAGGATTAGTGAAAAAGAGAATACCTTCTGCCAAAGAAAGCAAAAAATTGTTTTAAATAGTGCCCAGAATTAATTAGATGGGCAGTTACATTACTAATTTTTTCCCTTATCTCCAGCAGCTTTTAAAAGACTGTGATTTACAAGGCATATTTTCTGGCCAAGATTTCTTTCATGGAAAATTTTGCTTTACCTAGACAAAGTACATGAAAGGAATTTAAAGTACATGTAAGATTAAAGAGGTCCCAATTTTTTTTCAAAGCATATTTTTAAATTATCCTGACCTTTTCCATTTCTTTTTAACAACCTATTAGTTCAGAAACTTGTGCATCATGAATGCTTACCAACTTGAATCCGAAAATATCTTTGCTCTTGGGGTTCTGTGGAACATATATGTTCCACAACATATATGATGAATTACTTAAGATTGATATTGGTCTTACTTGTGATTTGGAGAATTAACTAAGTAACAATATATAAATCCCATGCACACCTATATGTAGATGAAAATGGTGGCTATCCTAAAAAAAATCTTCCCTAAAAAATATGCGCTGAGTTAGCACATACAGTGATACTATGATGCCAATAATGTTTACTGGATTCTTTCATCTACTAAAAAATTTTGAGGACTTTTCCCCAGAGTGA
Source organism: Aethalodelphis obliquidens (assembly GCF_003676395.1). Classification (NCBI taxonomy): domain Eukaryota; kingdom Metazoa; phylum Chordata; class Mammalia; order Artiodactyla; family Delphinidae; genus Aethalodelphis; species Aethalodelphis obliquidens. Next base: position 12,338,811 of record NW_020837961.1, read on the forward strand.
AATGAATAGACAAACATTACCTGATCTTCGTGTTAAATAACTGAGGAACTGCCTCCCATGGCAGCCACTCCCCATAAGGACCACAATGAGATGAAAGTTTGACTGCAAAAAAGCACCCTATCAACCCCAACTGGTTCCAGGAAATGACCAGCCATGGAAAACCCTCCAGTCTTAACACTGAACAATCAATCCTTCCTATATTTTGAAATGACCCCAACTGCTCACCCCCTTACCGCCAACCAACAACTGCCAAATATACCTGAAAACCAACTAGAAACTCTCCCCTGCTTCCAAAATTCCCACCTTAATAACTGCTTGCCAATCAGAGACTCTCAGAACTCTCTTTTCAAATGATAAACTCACGCCTTTCTGACACCATTGAAAGCCTGCTGAAATTAAAGTGATGGCAGGGGATTCCCTTGCTGTAGATTTATGAATAAACAGCCTTTGCTGATTTTGTCTTATGCTTATTTTTGTCTTTAACATAACTGTATATGATATTATGTATGTTAAACTAGCTCTTAATTACCTCTGAATCTTTTTCTTTCTACCCCCAGTATCATTACTAATATCCTTATCATGCCTCACCTAGTGTGAAAAAAAGTCCAGGAGGTGATCTCTTTGCCTCTGGTGTGTTCTTCTCCTGCTGACCAAATAGTCTTGGTAGAAGGCAGATCTGTCCACACACTTTCCCTATTTTCATGGCACTCCAAGAGCTAACTATGGTGATAAACCCAGATGCTTTCCATGAAGAGGACTTACAGTAACAGGAGTAGTAGTACAATACTAAAGTTAAAATAAATGACTATATGTTAATTTATAATGTTTCCATTAACAGATCCTCTGAAAAGTACAGAAGATTTGTTGTCCTAGCTAAGAAATCTGAGATTCAAGAAAGCAAAGTGTCTTAGTCCATTCCGGCTGCTATAACAAAATACCATGGACTGGGTGGCTTATAAACAACAGAAACTTACTTCTCACAGTCTGGAGGCTGCAAGTCCGAGATCAAGGTGCCAGAACGGTCAGGTGAGGGCTCTCTTCTGGACCGCAGGCTTCTTGTATCCTCAGAGGGTGGAAGGAGCTAGAGAGCTCTGTGGGGTCTCTTTTATAAGAGCACTAATCCCAATCATGAGGGCTCCACTCCATGACCTAATCACCTCCAAAGGACACACCTACTAACAAACAACCATCACCTTTGGTGGTGAGGATTTCAATTTTTAAATTTCAGGGGAGACACAAACATTCAGACCATAGCAGCAAGTGAATTTACCCAAGATCACTTAGCTAGTTAAGTAGCAGAACCAGTCTGAACCTAGCTTTGTCAGATTCCAAGGTCCAGGCTTTACATTAAATGCCCTACCCTACAACCAAATTAAACTATGGCTGTTTTTTCAATATGCCATGCTGGTTCACAGTTCTTTGCCTATGCACGTGCTTGGACTGCTCACATCTTACCATGAAATCTTCCCTCATCTTCACTCTCTCCAGGCAGAGATGATCATTCGCTCTTTGCATCACTGCTTTAGCTGAAACTTGCCTCTTTCATAGCCCGTATTAGTATTAGTATTTACATTAGTATTTCACTGGAGTATAAACTCTTTGAGGACACAGAATTCGATTCCATTTCCTAGTAAAAGTTTGTTATTCTGACTTACCAATGATAGGAATTTTCAGAGAAAGGAGAATACTTAACTTTTTTTATAGTTCACTGGTGCTCTACAATAAAATAACAAAATGGAAATAGTAACTAGTAATTACCTCTCAGGGTTATTCTGAAAAAATCAGTTCTAAAACCTGACTGTATTTTGGAATCCCTTAGGAGATTGGGAAGATGTAAATATCCAGATCGGATGCCACATCTTCTGATTCATAATCTCTAAATGGGTAGCTCATAAACCTGTATGTATGTAGATCCCCAGGGCAACTAGATTAGGCAACCACAGAATTTAATGTTATAAACTATATAAACCCTTATGACAAGGCCTAGCCTATGGTAAACGCTCAACAAATGTTAGACTTTAAATGATAACACCTTACAAATGTCATACCACTTTTTTCTTTTTTTATACCACTTTATAATTTACGAAGCACTCACACAAGAATTATCCAATTTGATCTTCAGAACAATACAAGGATCAACATTAATCTCTACTGCCCCAAATTATTCAGGAGATTGTAATCACTTAAATGCTGTCTTCTTCAAATGAAATGAAATAGAGAGAAGGAAACCTCTTAAAAATAAGGTCTTCCATAGTCTGAAAAATATCCATCTGCTCTTGCAATGACATGTCGTCTACCATGACTCTTAACTTTGGGTAATCAGATCTCTAGTTTCTCTAAATGGTTTTTAGGAACTGGCATTAGGAAGTTGGTTTTGTTTGTTTGTTTTACATAGTGCTGGTTAGGTAACCAATACTTCTGTTACAAGGGATACCTTTATGGAAGATAAAAATGATCATTTAACCAAGAGAGTCCTAAACCTGTGCTTTGCAAGAAGGAAGAGTCTCAAAATGTTGAAAAAAGATGCTGCTAGAAATCTAACACAAAACTGTGCAATTCTACTAACTTCCTGGTACAATTCCAGAAAGCACTGAACAAATTCTTCCAGATCTTCGCTTCTGGAAGGCCCAGCAGGGCAGTCTAGAGGGGGTACTGAGAAATTAATAAGCATATACATCTGAAGTAGTGAGTGATCTTTGTCAATAAATGACTATAGAAAGCAGTCAATGAGACAAAAAAATAAAATAAAATACATAATAGTTTTGGTGTCAAATCAATAGTAAAGAATTCTGCTGTAATGCTAACAGGGGTGCAGAATCTCAGGAATATAGATATGGCAATTAAAAGGCATGATGGAGACTACTAATACAATGCACCAGCTGGCAAAAAATGGCATGGGTGTGAAAGTCACATTACAGTAAAAATAATTGATTAGCTCTAGTAGTTTTCTGGTGGCATCTTTAGGATTATTTATGTATAGTATCATGTCATCTGCAAAGAGTGACTGTTTTACTTCTTCTTTTCCAATTAGGATTCCTTTTATTTCTTTTTCTTCTCTGATTGCTGTGGCTAAAACTTCCAAAACTACGCTGAATAATAGTGGTGAGAGTGCGCAACCTTGTTTTGTTCCTGATTTTAGAGGAAATGGTTTCAGTTTTTCACCATTGAGAATGATGTTGGCTGTGAGTTTGTCATATATGGCCATTATTATGTTGAGGTAGGTTCCCTCTATGCCCACTTTCTGGAGAGTTTTTATCATAAATGGGTGCTAAATTTTGTCAGAAGCTTTTTCTGCATCTATTGAGATGAGCATATGGTTTCTATCCTTCAATTTGTTAATATGGTGTATCACATTGATTGATTTGCATATATTGAAGAATCCTTGCTTTCCTGGGATAAATCCTACTTGATCATGGTGTATGATCCTTTTAATGTGCTGTTAGATTCTGTTTGCTAGTATTTTGTTGAGGTTTTTGCATCTATGTTCATCAGTGATACTGGCCTGTAGTTTTCTTTTTTTGTGACAGCTTTGTCTGGTTTTGGTATCAGGGTGGTGGTGGCCTCGTAGAATGAGTTTGGGAGTGTTCCTCCCTCTCCTATACTTTGGAAGAGTTTGAGAATGATAAGTGTTAGCTCTTTTCTAAATGTTTGATAGAATTCACCTGTGAAGCCATCTGGTCCTGGGCTTTTGTTTGTTGGAAGATTTTTAATCACAGTTTCAATTTCAGTACTTGTGGTTGGTCTGTTCATATTTTCTTTTTTTTTTTTAGAAGTGAATTAGTATTTTATTTATTTATTTATTTATTTACATCTTTATTGGAGTATAATTGCTTTACAATGGTGTGTTAGTTTCTGTTTTATAACAAAGTGACTCAGTTATACATATACATATGTTCCCATATCTCTTCCCTCTTGCATCTCCCTCCCCCCCACCCTCCCTATCCCACCCCTCTAGGTGGTCACAAAGCACCGAGCTGATCTCCCTGTGTTATGTGGCTGCTTCCCACTAGCTATCAATTTTACGTTTGGTAGTGTATATATGTCCATGCCACTCTCTCACTTTGTCACAGCTATTTTCCATTTCTTCCTGGTTCAGTCTTGGAAGGTTGTGCTTTTCTAAGAATTTGTCCATTTCTTCCAGGTTGTCCATTTTATTGGCATAGAGTTGCTTGTAGTAATCTCTCATGATCCTTTGTATTTCTGCAGTGTCAATTAATACTTCTTTTTTTAATACTTCTGTTTTTTAATTTCTAATTCTGTTGATTTGAGTCTTCTCCCTTTTTTGCTTGATGAGTCTGGCTAATGGTTTATCAATTTTGTTTATCTTCAGAAAGAACGAGTTTTTAGTTTTATTGATCTTTGCTATTATTTCCTTCATTTCTTTTTCATTTATGTCTGATTTGATCTTTATGATTTCTTTCCTTCTGCTAACTTTGGGTTTTTTTGTTCTTCTTTCTCTAATTGCTTTATGTGTAAAGTTGGGTTGTTTATTTGAGATTTTTCTTGTTTCTTGAGGTAGGCTTGTATTGCTATAAACTTCCCTCTTAGAACTGCTTTTGCTGCATCCCATAGGTTTTGGGCCATCGTGTTTTCATTGTCATTTGTCTCTAGGTATTTTCTGATTTCCTCTTTGATTTCTTCAGTGATCTCTTGGTTATTTAGCAGCGTATTGTTTTGCCTCCATGTGCTTGTATCTTTTACAGTTTTTTTTCCTGTAATTGACATCTAGTCTCATAGCGTTGTGTTGGAAAAGATACTTGATATGACTTCCATTTTCTTAAATTTACCGAGGCTTGATTTGTGACCCAAGATATGACCTATCCTGGAGAAAGTTCCATGAGCACTTGAGAAGAAAGTGTACTCTGTTGTTTTTGGATGGAATGCCCTATTCCTTAATAAGTTTTCTGCTTGATTTCTTTTCTTAAAATCTCAGGGCAGATGTGCAGCATTTTGGATGCTCAGGGTCTACTCTATTTTAGGAATTATAACATGACATTTTTACTGGTACTCCTCCTTGTTTGATACAGATGTCCTAATCCAAAAAGTGTTTAATAACAGTAAATTTAATAAAGGTGAATTAACATTCTTTAAATTAGTGAGCTGCCTTTCTGGTTAGGCTGAATTATAATTGTCCTGCCCTGTAAAGCCACATTTCAGCTCTATCACAATTTTGATGTCAAACCCATATAATCAAGCCTAGTGTGAAAGCTAAAACATACCTGACAATTAAGGAGATGGTTTTATTCAGGCTACTATAATAGATCGTTCATTAATAAGGAACACCTGAAGGAAAAGGAAATGGGGTTTTACACAGCTAAAATATATAAAGGATTCACTGAGGGAGGAGGCGGGATGGGTCTTATCTAGGAGTATGTGAGAGCAGGTAGTCTTTTATTTCAGCCATTTCTTGGAACACAAGAGTGGGATGGAAGGGTCCAGTAACTCAGGACTCAGATGAAGCTCAATATTGTCAAGGCAATGACAATTGTTCAAGACAAATGAATGTCATTCAACCTGAAAAACTCAGAGCTGATCATAAACCTCCTAAGTAGGATGAAGCAAGGTCTGAGAAATAGTCTCTCAATGATTCTTGTTGGTATTATTTCTGTAAACTCAGTCGAACCATTTGTTGAGAGGTGGTAGCAAATGTCAATTGTTTTAGGGCCCTGGAGGCCCTAAAGACTTGGCATTTTAAAAGAGGGATGCCTTAAGGAAAAAGAGAAATATTAGTATAAAGAGCCAAGAGTTGAACCTTGAGGGTGTTGGGGCCCAGGGCAGGACACCTCAAAATGTGCCTCAATGACATTATTTTGAATTAAAGTTGCCTAAGAAAGACCTGATGTCAGAGGGACACGTTGACCCTCCTCTCTGGCTCCTTAAAAGCAGGAAATAAATTTCTGATATGAAAGTTACACTCCCTGCACCTGGAAGTAGAAGAACACTCTTATCACCAGAGTTAGGGAATTCTGTAGAGATCACTCTATAAACAAACCTTGTTACTTCTTTAATTTACTATACCAAGCCCAAACTCTGTTTAGATTCTTAATCAAGCATCCAAAGCCTAAGTTTCTTTGTCCTGTCAATTTCTCACAAATTTATTGTTTCTTTGTCTAAAAAATATAAAAGCTGCCTGCTTTGGCCGCTTCTTAGGTGCCACTTCTCTGAGACCTATGTGCACAGGAATTAGAATTTGCTTCTTTTTCTCCTATTAATCTGTCTTGTGTAAGTTTTATTATTAGTCCATCCATAAGAACTCAGAGGGGTAAGGGGGGAAATTTCCCCCTCCCCCAACAAGGGTAACCAGTCCAGGGAATTCCAAGAGGTTGCTGAGGACAATTTTTTGGTTATGCAGCACTACTTATTGAGTTTCATGCTCTCAAGCTAGGATGGCAATGCTCTTGGTGATGTTGACCACAGTCTTGGTTACACCTTATATAAGAAGGACATGCTTGGCCCAAGCATCTCTCTGGACTTCCTTAGTGGTCCAGACAATGACTTGTTCAGTGAGAAATCCAGCCCACATACAGGCTGTTGCAGTGACAAGTCCTTCATGGGTTATATCAGGTCATCAGCCTTCAGCTAGCAGAGCCTCTTCCAATCCTGTAGAAAGGGTAGGCTGCAAGGCAGCCTAGAATTCTGGGGATTTGAGCAGTCAGCTTTCAGTTCTTCATGATGCGGAGTCAGGCGAAGGGAGAAAAACTGGAAAAAGTGTGGATGACTATAGTCAGATATTAAAGGAAACTTGCAGAATTTAAAATTTGGTAAGGATTGGGGATTGGTTCAAGACGGCAGAGTAGAAGGACATGCTCTCACCCCCTCTTGCGAGAACACCAGAATCAAAACTAACTGCTGAACAATCATCAACAGGAAGACATTGGAACTCACCAAAAAAGATACCCCCCATCCAAAGACAAAGGAGAAGCCACAATGAGACAGTAGGAGGGGCGCAATCACAATAAAATCAAATCCCATAACTGCTGGGTGGGTGACTCACAAACTGGGGAACACTTATACCACAGAAGTCCACCTACTGGAGTGAAGGTTCTCAGCCGTATGTCAGGCTTCCCAACCCAGGGTGCCGGCACTGGGAGGAGGAATTCCTAGAGAATCAGACTTTGAGGTTAGCAGGATTTGACTGCAGGATTTTGACAGGACTGGGGGAAACAGAGACTCCACTCTTGGAGGGCACACACAAAGTAGTGTGCACAACGGGCCCCAGAGGAAGGAGCAGTGACCCCATAGGAGACTGAACCAGAGCTAGGTGGGGGGTGGCTGTGTCTCACCGTGAGGACAAGGACACTGGCAACAGAAGTTCTTGGAAGTACTCCTTGGCATGAGCCCTTCCAGAGTCCACCATTAGCCCCACCAAAGAGCCCGGGTAGGCTCCAGTGTTGGGTTGCCTCAGGCCAAACAACCAACAAGGAGGGAACCCAGCCCCACCCATCAGCAGTCAAGCAGATTAAAGTTTTACTGAGCTCTGCCCAACAGAACAACAGTCAGCTCTACTCACCACCAGTCCCTCCCATCAGGAAACTTGCATACATCACTTAGATAGCCTCATCTACCAGAGGGCAGACAGCAGAAGCAAGAAGAACTACAATCCTGCAGCCTGTGGAACAAAAACCACATTCACAGAAAGACAGACTGATGAAAAGGCAGAGGGCTATGTACCAGATGAAGGAACAAGATAAAACCCCAGAAACACAATGAAATGAAGTGGAGATAGGCAACCTTCCAGAAGAATGCAGAATAAAGACAGTGAAGATGATCCAGGACCTCAGAAAAAGAATGGAGGCAAAGATCAAGAAGATGCAAGAAATGTTTAACAAAGATCTAGAAGAATTAAAGAACAAACAAACAGATATGAACAACACAATAACTGAAATGAAAAATACACTAGACGGAATCAATAGCAGAATAACTGAGGCAGAAGAACGGATAAGTGACCTGGAAGACAGAATGGTGGAATTAACTGCTCTGGAACAGAATAAAGAAAAAAAAATGAAAAGAAATGAAAACAGCTTAAGAGACCTCTAGGACAACGTTAAACGCAACAATATTCGCATTATAGGGGTCCGCGAAGGAGAAGACAGAGAGAAAGGACCTGAGAAAATATTTGAAGAGATTATAGCCGAAAACTTCCCTAACATGGGAAAGGAAATAGCCACCCAAGTCCAGGAAGTGCAGAGAGTCCAATACAGGATAAATCCAAGGAGAAACACGCCAAGACACAGAGTAATCAAACTGACAAAAATTAAAGAGAAAGAAAAATTATTGAAAGCAGCAAGGGAAAAATGACAAAAAACATACAAGGGAACTCCCATAAGGTTAACACCTGATTTCTCAGCAGAAACTCTACAAGTCAGAAGGGAGTGGCATGATATACTTAAAGTGATGAAACGGAAGAACCTACAACCAAGATTACTATACCCAGCAAGGTTCTCATTCAGATTCTATGGAGAATTCAAAAGCTTTACAGACAAGCAAAAGCTAAGAGAATTCAGCACCATGAAACCAGCTCTACAACAAATGCTAAAGGAACTTCTCTAAGTGGGAAACACAAGAGAAGAAAAGAACTACAAAAACAAACCCAAAACAATTAAGTAAATGGTAATAGGAACATACATATCCATAATTACCTTAAACGTGAATGGATTAAATGCTCCAACCAAAAGACAGAGGCTTGCTGAATGGATACAAAAACAAGACTCATATATATGCTGTCTACAAGAGACCCACTTAAGAACTAGGGACACATACAGACTGAAGGTGAGGGGATGGAAAAAAATATTCCATGCATATGGAAATCAAAAGTAAGCTGGAGTAGCAATACTCATATCAGATAAAATAGACTTTAAAATAAAGAATGTTACAAGAGAAAAGGAAGGACACTACATGATGATCAAGAGATCAATCCAAGAAGAAGATATAACAATTATAAATATATATGCACCCAACATAGGAGCACCTCAATACATAAGGCAACTGCTAACAGCTATAAAAGAGGAAATCGACAGTAACACAGTAATAATAGGGGACTTTAACACCTCACTTACACCAATGGACAGATCATCCAAACAGAAAATTAATAAGGAAACACAACCTTTAAATGACACAATAGACCAAATAGATTTAATTGATATTTATAGGAAATTCCATCCAAAAACAGCAGATTACACTTTCTTCTCAAGTGCACACGGAACATTCTCCAGGATAGATCACATCTTGGGTCACAAATCAAGCCCCAGTAAATTTAAGAAAATTGAAATAATATCAAGCAACTTTTCAAACCACAATGCTTGAGATTAGAAATCAATTACAGGAAAAAAAATGTAAAAACCACAAACACATGGAGGCTAAACAATACGTTACTAAATACCAAAGAGATGACTGAAGAAATCAAAGAGGAAATCAAAAAATACGTAGAGACAAATGACAATGAAAACACGACGATCCAAAACCTATGGGATGTAGAAAAAGCAATTCTAAGAGGGAAGCTTATAGCCATACAAGCCTACCTCAATAAACAAGAAACATCTCAAATAAACAATCTAACCTTACACCTAAAAGAACTAGAGAAAGAAGAACAAACAAAACCCAAAGTTAGCAGAAGGAAAGAAATCATAAAGATCAAAGCAAAAAAAAATGAAATAGAAACAAGGAAAACAATAGCAAAGATGAATAAAACTGAAAGCTGGTTCTTTGAAAACATAAACAAAATTGATAAACCATTAGCCAGACTCATCAAGAAAAAGAGGGAGAGGACTCAAATCAATAATATTAGAAATGAAAAAGGAGAAGTTACAACACACACTGCAGAAATACAAAGCATCCTAAGAGACTACTACACACAATTCTATGCCAATAAAATGGACAACCTGGAAGAAATGGACAAATTCTTAGAAAAGTGTAACCTTACAAGACTGATCCAGAAAGAAATAGAAAATATGAACAGACCAATCACAAGTAATGAAATTGAAACTGTGATTAAAAATCTTCCAAAAAACAAAAGTCCAGGACCAGATGGCTTCACAGGTGAATCCTATCAAACGTTTAGAGAAGAGCTAACACCTATCATTCTCAAACTCTTCCAAAAAATTGCAGAGGAAGGGACACTCCCAAACTCATTCTATGAGGCCACCATCACCCTGATACCAAAACCAGAGAAAGACACTACAAAAAAAGAAAATTACAGACCAATATCACTGATGAATATCGATGCAAAAATCCTCAACAAAATACTAGCAAACAGAATGCAACATACACCATCATACACCATGATAAAGTGGGATTTATCCCAGGGATGCAAGGTTTCTTCAATATATGCAAATCAATCAATGTGATACATCGTATTAACAATTTGAAGAATAAAAACCATATGATCATCTCAATAGATGCAGAAAAAGCTTTTGACAAAATTCAACACCCATTTATGATAAAAACTCTCCAGAAAGTGGGCATAGAGGGAAGATTCCTCAACATAATAAAGGCCATATACGACAAACTCACAGCAAACATCATTCTCAATGGTGAAAAACTGAAACCATTTCCTCTAAGATCAGGAACAAGACAAGGGTGTCCACTCTCACCAGTATTATTCAACATAGTTTTACAAGTCCTAGCCATGGCAATCAGAGAAGAAAAAGAAAGAAAAAGGAACACAAATTGGAAAAGAAGAAGTGAAACTGTCACTGTTTGCAGATGACATGGTACTATACATAGAGAATCCTAATGATGCCACCAGAAAACTACTAGAGCTAATCAATGAATTTGGTAAAGTTGCAGGATACAAAATTAATGCACAGAAATCTCTTGCAATCCTATACACTAATTATGAAAAATCTGAAAGAGAAGGTAAGGAAACACTCCCATTTACCATTGCAACAAAAATAATAAAATACCTAGCAATAAACCTACCTAGGGATACAAAAGACCTGTATTCAGAAAACTATAAGACACTGTTTAAAGAAATTAAAGATGATACTAACAGATGGAGAGATATACCATGTTCTTGGATTGGAAGAATCAATATTGTGAAAATAACTATACTACCCAAAGCAATCTACAGATTCAATGCAATCCCTGTCAAATTACCAATGGCATTTTTTACAGAACTGGAACAAAAAATCTTAAAATTTGTATGGAGACACAAAAGACCCCAAATAGCAAAAGCAGTCTTGAGGGGAAAAAATGGAGCTGGAGGAATCAGACTCCCTGACTTCCGACTATACTACAAAGCTACAGTAATCAAGACAATATGGTACTGGCAGAAAAACAGAAATATATATCAATGGAACAGAACAGAAAGCCAAGAGATAAACCCACGCACCTATGGTCAACTAATCTATGACAAAGGAGGCAAGGATATACAATGGAGAAAAAGTCCCTTCGATAAGTGGTGCTGGGAAAACTCCTACAGCTACATGTAAAAGAATGAAATTAGAATACTCCCTAACACGATACACAAAAATAAACTCAAAATGGATTCAAGACCTAAATGTAAGACTGGACACTCTGAAACTCTTAGAGGAAAACATAGGAAGAACACTCTTTGACATAAATCACGGCAAGATCTTTTCTGACCCACCTCCTAGAGTAATGGAAATAAAAACAAAAATAAAACAATGGGACCTAATGAAACTTAAAAGCCTTTTCAAACAAAGGAAACTACAAACAACACGAAAAGACAACCCTCAGAATGGGAGAAAATATTTGCAAACAAATCAATGGACAAAGAATTAATCTCCAAAATATATAAACAGCTCATGTAGCTCAATATTAAAAAAACAAACAACCCAATCCAAAAATGGGCAGAAGACCTAAATAGACATTTCTCCAAAGAGGATATACAGATGGCCAAGAAGCACATGAAAAGCTGCTCAACATCACTAATTATTAAGAGAAATGCAAATCAAAACTACAATGAGGTATCACCTCACTACCAGTTAGAATGGGCATCATCAGAAATTCTACAAACAACAAATACTGGAGAGGGTGTGGAGAAAAGGGAACCCTCTTGAGCTGCTGGTGAGAATGTAAATTGATACAGCCACTATGGAGAACAGTATGGAGGTTCCTTAAGAAACTAAAAATAGAATTACCATATGACTCAGCAATCCCACTACTGGGCAAATACCCAAAGAAAACCATAATTCAAAAAGACACATGCACCCCAATGTTCATTGCAGCACTATTTACAATAGCCAGGTCATGGAAGCAACCTAAATGCCCATCAAGAGACGAATGGATAAACAAGATGTGGTACATATATACAATAGAATATTACTCAGCCATTAAAAGGAACGAAGTTGGGCATTTGTAAAGACATGGATGAATCTAGAGACTGTCATACAGAGTTTAGTCAGAAAGAGAAAAACAAATACCTCATATTAACGCATGTATGAGGAACCTAGAAAATGGTACAGATGAACTGGTTTGCAGGACAGAAATTGAGACTCAGATGTGGAGAACAAACATATGGACACCAAGGCGGGAAAGTGGCGGTGGGTGGGGGTGGTGGTGTGAACAATTGGGAGATTGTGATTGACATGTATCTACTGATGTGTATAAAATGGATGACTAATAAGAACCTGCTGTATAAAAAAATTAATAGAATAAAATTTAAGTAATAAATAAATAAATAAAATTTGGTAAGGATTGATAATTTTAGTGATGTAACAAAATCGAATCCAATTTACACGTAAGTACCCAAATTGGTTTTTCCACAGGGAAGGGATGGAAGCCATTTAAATCTCTGCCAGACAGACTTCTTCATCTGTAACATAGTTTTTGTCATATAATTTTTTTTTGATGTGTGGGGCTGTATTCCCGTATTACTGATTGTTTGGCTTGAGGCGTCCAGCACTGGAGTTTGCAGGCAATTGGGCAGAGCCGAGTCTTGGTACCGAGATGAGGACCTCTGGGAGATCTCACTCCGGTTAATATTCCCTGGGGTCTAAGGTTCTCTGTTAGTCCAGTAGTTTGGACTCAGTGCTTCCATCACAGGAGCTCAGGCCCAACCCCTGGCCTGGGAACAAAGATCTCACAAGCCGTGCAGGACAGCAAAAGGAAAATTTCATAAAGAGCAGTACAATAACAAAGAATAAAAAATAAAATAAAATTAGAAAAATAAAAAATATATTAGTAAAAATATGAGTGAAACAACAACAAGGTAAAACAGAAACACAACAGAAAAAAAGGGGGGGTAGAACAACCAAAAGGAGCAGAACAATAACAAAGAATAAAATAAAATTAGAAAGATAAAATATTTTTTAGAAAAAATAAAAGTATACACGAAACAACAACAACAAGGTAAAACAGAACCACAACAGAAAAAAAAGGAAGGGGGGGGGCAGAAAAGGCCTTGGCTGTGGGGGGTGGGGTTTAGGCAGGGGTGGAGTTTAGGGCAGGGGGAGGGCCTAGGCCCAGGACCCATGTTGTGGGAAAAGGCAGCATGGCCAGACAGGCACTCAGAGTGCAGAGTTTGGAGGTAAGGACCTGGGTGGGTGTGCGTGGGCGGGGCTTCGTCTCAGTGCAGCCAGAGGGAGCCTTGGAGGGCAGAGGATCAGGCCTGGGACCTCAGCAGGCTTCCCGGGGCCCAAGTGGTCAGGGGAAACAATGGCCACATTCTCTTCCGATCCTCTGATCTCCCAAGGGTCTCTCCCCATTCCCGTTGATCCCTTCACCATGGGTGGGCCCCTCTGAGCGTGGGAACCCCTTCCCTTCCACAGCCACCTCTCAGGGCACTGGTTGCATCCTGCCTCTGCTCCTCCCCCGCCGCACATCCTACCCACTTGTTTGGAGGTTCCTCCCGTCCCCTTAGGTTTTTGTGGTCACCCACCAGTGCCTGGTAGGTGCCCTAGTTGTGAGGAGATGGAAACTCTGCATCCTCCTAGTCCACCATCTTGACTAAAACATGATGACCCAAAACCTATGGGATGAAGCAAAAGCAGTTCTAAGAGGGAAGTTTATAGCAATTCAATCTCACCTCAAGAAACAAGAAAAATCTCAAACAATCTAATCTTACATCTAAAGCAACTAGAAAAACAAGAACAAAGAAAACCCAAAGCTAGTAGAAGGAAAGAAATCATAAAGATCAGAGCAGAAATAAATGAAATAGAAATAAAGAAAACAATAGCAAAGATCAATAAAACTAAAAGTTGGTTGTTTGAAAAGATAAACAAAGTAGATAAACCTTTAGCCAGACTCATCAAGAAAAAAAGGGAGAGGATTCAAATCAATAAAATTAGAAATGAAAAAGGAGAAATTACAACTGACACTGCAGAAATACAAAGGATCATAAGAGACTATCACAAGCAACTATATGCCAATAAAATGGACAAGCTGGAAGAAATGGACAAATTCTTGGAAAGGTACAACTTTCCAAGACTGAACCAGGAAGAATTAGAAAATATAAACAAATCAATCACAAGCAATGAAATTGAAATTGTAATTAAAAATCTTCCAACAAAAAACAGCCCAGGAACAAATGGCTTCACAGGTGAATTCTATCAAACATTTAGAGACGAGCTAATACCTATCTTTCTCAAAAAATATATGACAAACCCACAACAAACATCATTCTCAATGGTGAAAAACTGAAAGCATTTCCTCTAAGATCAGGAGCAAGACAAGGATGTCCACTCTCACCACTCTTATTCAACATAGTTTGGAAGTCCTAGCCACAGCAATCAGAGAAGAAAAAGAAATAAAAATAATCCAAATTGGAAAAGCAGAAGTAAGACTGTCACTGTTTGCAGATGACATTATACTATACCTAGAAAACCCTAAAGATGCCACCAGAAAACTCCTAGAATTAATCAATGAATTTTATTGTAAGGTTGCAGGATACAAAATTAATGCAGAAATCTCTTGCACTTCTATACACTAACAATGAAATATCAGAAAGAGAAATTAAGGAAACAATTCCATTTACCATTGCAACAAAAGGAATAAAATACCTAGGAATCAACCTACCAAAGGAGACAGAAGACCTGTACTCAGAAACTTATAAAACTCTAATGAAAGAAATCAAAGATGACACAAACAGACAAAGAGATATATCATGTTCCTGGATTGGAAGAATCAATATTGTGAAAATGACTATACTACCCAAAGCAATCTACAGGTTCAATGCAATCCTTATCAAATTACCAATGGCATTTTTCACAGAATTAGAAACAAAAATTCCACAGTTTGTATGGAAACACAAAAGACCCCAAATAGCCAAAGCAATATTGAGAAAGAAAAATGCAGCTGGAGGAATCAGGCTCCTTGACTTCAGACTATACTGCAAAGTTACAGTAATCAAGACAGTATGGTACTGGCACAAAAACAGAAATATAGATCAATGGTACAGGATAGAAAGCTCAGAGATAAACCACACACCTATGGTCAACTAGTCTATGACAAAGGAGGCAAGACTATACAACGGAGAAAAGACAGCCTCTTCAACAAGTGGTGCTGGGAAAAATGGACAGCTACATATAAAAGAATGAAATTAGAACACTACCTAAAACCATACACAAAATAAACTCAAAATGGGTTAAAAACCTAAATGTAAGACCAGTCACTATAAAACTGTTAGAGGAAAACACAGGAAAAAACACTCCTTGACATAAACCACAGCAAGATCTTTTCTGACCCACCTCCTAGAGTAATGAAGACAAAAATAAACAAATGAGACCTAATGAAACTTAAAAGCTTTTGCACAACAAAGGAAACCATAAACAAGACGAAAAGACAGCCCTTAGAATGGGAGAAAATATTTGCAAGCAAAGCAACAGACAAAGGATTAAGCTCCAAAATACACAAACAGCTCTTGGAGCTCAATATCAAAAAAACAAACAACCCAATCCAAAAATGGGCAGAAGACCTAAACAGACATCTCTCCCAAGAGGACATACAGATGGTCATGGGGCACATGAAAGATTGTCAACAACCCTAATTAGAGAAATGCAAATCAAAACTACAATGAGGTATCACCTCACACCAGTCAGAATGGCCATCATCAGAAAATCTACAAACAACAAATGCTGGAGAGGGTGTGGAGAAAAGGGAACCCTCCTGCACAGCTGGTGGGAATGTAAATTGATACAGCCACTGTGGAGGACAGTATGGAGGTTCCCTAAAAAACTAAAAATAGAACTACCATATGATCCAGTAATCCCACTACTGGGCATATACCCAGAGAAAACCATAATTCAAAAAGACACATGCACCCCAATGTTCATTGCAGCACTATTTACAACACCCAGGACATGGAAACAACCTAAACGTCCATCGACAGATGAATGGATAAAGAAGATGTGGTGAATATGCTCAGCCATAAAAAGGAATGAATTTGGGTCATTTGTAGAGATGTGGATGGACCTATAATCTGTGATACAGAGTGAAGTAAGTCAGAAAGAGAAAAACAAATATCGTATATGAACACATATATGTGGAATGTAGAAAAATGGTACAGATGAACCTATTTGCAGGGCAGGAATAGAAACACAGATGTAGAGAACGGATGTGTGGACACGGTGGGGAAGGGGAGGGTGTGATGAACTGTGAGATTAGGTTTGACATAAATACACCACCATGTGTAAAACAGATAGCTAGTGGGAACATGCTGTATAGCACAGCGAGCTCAGCTCGGTGCTCTGTGACACCTAAATGGGTGAGATGGGGGGCAGAGAGGGAGGTCCAAGAGGGAGGGGATATATGTATACATACAGCTGATTTACTTCACTATACAGCAGAAACTAATACAACCTTGCAAAGCAACTATACTGCAATAAAAAAAAAGCAGAGTCTACTAAACTGTTATGGGTTATAGATAGCTTAGGAGAAAACAAAAAGCAGCTTCTTATATATCCAAAAAACAGAATATTAAAACATAAACAATATTCCATATAAACATTACAATCTTCTCTCATTAGTCCATTTAATCCTATGTAACCAGTTCTTGTACTGCTTGATCTAGGGTTAGCAGTCTCATATACCCTCTGCTTCTTGACCGGAGTTCTGGAAATCCTGACTCAGTCTATTGGTATGGTGCCAAAGTTGTTTAAGCAATGCCACCAGAAGCCTGTACCCAATGATACCTGGCATCATCTTTTTCCACAGAGCACTGAGACAGTCCTTTGCTGATGGTGTATTAAGGCCTGTAGCTGATTGTAAGAGCTTTCAGGGGAGCATTAGAGAAAAACAAAGAACTATCTGTATATGACACATTTTAAATGACTATGGTTAAATTATTACTAATAATTTTCCAAAGTGAAAGATAAGAGTTCTTAAGAATTATGCAACTGACAAAGAAATTTGGTTGTTTCTGTAGTATATAAAATAAGATAATAAAATCAATCCAGAAAAAATATTTTAGACAAAATATCTATAAACATAATGATTACCCTATTTTCAAGGAAGAGTGGATATTACATCTAATTTATGAAAATGGCTGAACATAATCTTTATAAGAAAGAAAAAAACTTTGAATATACAATAATTCTGAGACATAAGATACCATGAATCCACCAAGCATATAGTTCCAGAATATACCAAGAATATGTCAAAAATATCAAGTAAAAGGATTCTGTAAGTCTAGAGTAGGTCCTAATCATCTGTATAATAATTGGGACCTCCCAAAACTCATCAGTAAGTGATGTGAATCCCCAATTGAAAACCAATTGCCTAGAAAATGCCAGATTCAAATTAAAGAAGTAAAGTTGTGGCCAATATTTTTTTAAATAACTGAAATTAGGGGACTTCCCTGGTGATCCAGTGGTTAAGACTCTGCTTGCAGTGCAGGGGGCACAGGTTTGATCTCTGTGCTTGCGGTGCAGGGAGCACAGGACTCTGCTTGCAGTGCAGGGGGCACAGGAAAAAAGATCCCACGTGCATGCCATGTGGTGTGGCCAAAAAATAAATAAATAAATAAATTAAATAATAAAAATAAATTAAATAACTGAAATTAGACTAATAATACTATATTGTTGTTGTCTGATATCAGGCAAAGCTATACTATAACTCTGATAAATAGAAACATATCATGGACAGTGAAGGTATTGACAATTCGCTTTGAACTTCCCATACAGCATACAATTTCTAAAATATTTATATAAATAACATTTTACCATACAAATTTAATTTAAGGAAGGCTAAGCATCTTTCTGATTTGGCCATTTCCCCTCTCCAACCCCACATTCCATTCAGCAACTATATGCCAAGAACAAATAAGGTCTCTGGGGATTCAAAAATAACAAGACACAACGGCTGTCTCCAGAAATCCTTGTCTTACAGTTTAGTGGGGAAAATACCCAGATGACAGTCAAGGAAGCACAGACTAGCTTTTCCGTGCCCAACTTGGGGAGGAATGAGGAGAATGAGAAAAGGGAAACAGATGAAGGGTTACATATGGCTCTTGGACAAATGATCCCTAAACTCAGTGGTTTGAAGAGTGAACAGGAGAAGAAGAAAGAATCTGTGTAGACTTCTATTAAAAGAGCTAATGGAGTGAATAGATAGGAAGGTGATGAAGCTGTCGACAAGAAACACGATCCTTGAAGAGACTGAAATCAAGAGCCCAGATCAAGAATACTGAAATACAAGAGGGGAGTTAAATGTAGATAAAGTAGGAGGTAAATTCTTCCTTAATCAGTAGAATTTTCTCACTAGTGAGGTCATCTGCTGAATGTGATTCATTGTGATTCATACAGGAATTAGAGCATTTGAAGTATGTTTGAAACAGTTGCCAAAGAAAACAGGAAAGAAAAAGAAAACTGTCCAAAGACTGTAAAAGGACTTTCTATTGGCAGTGATTCCCCTAGTAATATTGAAGATAAAATACTTCTGGAGGCACCGATCAGCACTATATGCAACCTTCTCTAGCAGGGTCAAAGAGCCACGGTGCTGGATGGAGAAGGCAGATTGTGGCTGAGTACAGAAACACCTAAGATTTGGACTGGACTGAAGGATCACAAAACTAAGGAGGAATCAGAGTAGTGGATTTGGTGCAGTTAATAGCAGAAGTGGTGGGACGCTGTGAAATAGCTGAAGGATAGGACCATTTCAGCTCCTAATCTGAACCTAAAACATTACAAACAGGTCATTGTATTACATAACTTAATCCTCACATCAACCCTGTGAGGTAAAGTGGCATATTTCAGAAACTGTAGAATCCTAGATTTTGTTGAGAAAATTATTCTTCCTAGAAATTTTTATTACACAAACTCTTTTGAACCAACATAGGTCAGAGGATATTTTGGTAATCAGTTGCTTTTGTTATAATTCCATAGTGTAGATGGATCTGCTCTCACAGTACCTAATGATTAGGGTAATTTACTCAAACATGCTTTTTAAAGTATATTCAGTCCAACAATTGATGAATGGATAAATAAAATATGGTATAACCAAGCAATAGATATTATTTGATATTTTGTTTTTGATAATTTGTTATTTGATAATAAAAAAGAATGAAGTATTCATACATACTACAGTATGGATAAACTTTTAAAAAACAGTTTGCTAGGTGAAAGAAGCCAGACACATATTGTGTAATTCCATTTATAAGAAATGTCCTGAAGAGGCAGACACAAAGTGGATTAGTTGTTGCATAGGGCTGGAGGAAAGAGGGAAGGGGATGGGAAGTGACAAGTAATGGGTTCAGGGTTTCTTTTAGTGCAGAAGAAAATGTTCTCAAAGTAGATTGTGGTGATGGCTGCACAACCCTGTGAATATACTAAAAAATACTGAATTGTATACTTTAAATGTTTAAATTATATGAAATGTGAATTACATATCGATAACGTTGTTTTGAAAATTTTTATTCATGCAATGTTTAAGAGGATGAAAATGTACTAACAATTAAAAAATATGACAATTAACAATTTAATAAAATGTGTAATGAAATATTACAGAACCTGTATCTTCTATTAAAAATAATAATTATTAATCATAGCATGAGAAGGTGGTAAATCAGTTATATACCTAATTGATTTAGCAATATTATTTTTAAAATACTGTGATATTTTGATATAATACAGTCTGATCTTTTTTCTTGGAAACATGTTATCATGGAGACTGCCTTACAATTTATTTCATGTTACTTGTACTTCTATAATTTAACTGATTTAACACCAATTGTATTGAATTTTGCTCTATACTAATATTTTAATGTGACATTAATACTTTAACCTCTGTTTGGACCATACTGACAAAATTTTGCAGCTATTGGTTATTTTAACTACAAAATACTGCTGAATCATTTCATCAAAGATTTTAAATTTTCTTCAGCATGGATTGCTAACCATTAACTTCAAGATGTCCCTCAGCCATTTGGACAGATCATCTCCTCATCTCCTCGGAGCTTTTTTACTGCTACATACTAGGGACAAATCAGGTTTCCAAGCCAACTTTATTTCCATTCTTCTTAGTAGTCTTACTTTTTAATGCATTTATTCATTCAACAAATTTTTATTGAGCAGCTCTTACGTGACAGGCAGTGAAAATGTACTACCTCTGGAAGGTAAGAGTCCAGGAAAAATATATAATTTAAAGAATAATTAAAATAGTGTAGGTATTGTAGGAGCACATAGCAGGGAAACCTCAACAGGTAGAGGAGTCAGGCTATGGCATTCCAAAGAAGATGTCAAAGTTGAGACTTGAAAAATGAACAGAAATTAGGGAAGCTATTAATAAGTAGGGTAGTTCAAAGAAAAAAAGTATATAAAAAAGTTCAGAAATGAGTGACACCATCAAGCTTCCAAGGTAACTTCCTCACAGTTCAGAATAGTTTTAGAATTGAGTGCAAAGGAGATATGGCTAGAGAAAACGAAAAAGGTTTTCAAGTGCCTAATTAGCTGTTTTAAGGAATTTGGATCTTCTAAGGGCAATGGAAGTCTTAGAAGAGTTTCAAACTTTAAAACAAGATAAGGCCTGTGTTTTACAAAGATCGAGTAGCTTGTTGTTGTTTCTTTCCTTAAGGTACTTCTCAAAACCAGGAAACCTCCAAAATCCTTACAATCACGATTCCTATGGACTTCAGCTATTATTTCCAAATATTTGACGTTTTTCCCACTTGAAAAAGAGCTATCTCAAAGCAATAATCAGATCTGTTATCTAGCAGTCAATATGCATGGGGAGTTCTCTTGGCCAGCGCTTCTAGGTGCAACTGGGTCAAGGACAGAGAGTAAGAGCAACCCTTTTTAAAATTCTCACTTTGTGGAATGCTCTCCTTTAAAGAAATAATGGCACATATGCACCATGGAATATTATGCAATCACTAAAAATAATGAATTAGAGCAACTGACACAGAAAGGACTCCAGGAGTAATTCTGATAAGAAATGCAAAATGCAGGTAAATATCTCCATAAACCCATTTTTGATAAACCATGACATCCACTATATATATGTATGTGTATATTAATATATGTAGGTACAAGTTTATATATGGTTGAATACAATGTAACATGAGCCTTTATCACAGGATCTGAGTTGAGGAAATTCACTCTTACTAATTTAGTTCCCATTTCCTTTCGCTATATTCTTATATAAGCACACATTTCACTGCACAAAACAAAAAATAAGTAAAAAGAACCCCATCAACCAACCCCCACTAGGAATCTCAGATCAGTCCTGATTTTTTAATGAATGGGAATATATATATTCTGCCCACCCTTATCAAATGACTCTACTACGTTACTAACCTATCCTTTTCTTCACAATCAGCCACCTAATTACTGAAAGTGAGGATCTAAGGCATTTCCAGTTTGTCCACACATTCCAGAATTTTGATTTTTGTGGCACACTCCTTTCCTTCTACAACTGCTATTTAACATATATTAATATATATCAATTACCTTTAATGTATAAAAATTACTTTTATTTTTCTCATTATTCTTATAAATCATGTTTATTGGAGAAAATGCCAACCTTTTTTTTTTTTTTTTTTTGCAGTACGCAGGCCTCTCACTGTTGTGGCCTCTCCCGTTGCCGGAGCACAGGCTCCGGATGCGCAGGCTCAGCGGCCATGGCTCACGGGCCCAGCCGCTCCGCGGCATGCGGGATCTTCCCGGACCTGGGCACGAACCCGCGTCCCCTGCATTGGCAGGCGGACTCTCCACCACTGCGTCACCAGGGAAGCCCCCAGCCCCCAACCATTTTTTATGTGTATATACATACACACATATGCAATTTTACAGAAAAGCATTAACTGAATCATAAATTCACTAGGTTTTTTCCCTAATGCTGACTGTTTTGCTTTTGTTTTTGCTGCTTTCCCCACATCCTTCCCTTATCTTGCACCAAAAATCAACGTTATAGAATAGTAATTCCAGACCTAACACTTTACACATTTACCATCATAATGGTTCAGAGTGCTTTATACGTATCAACAATCCCACATGGCAGACACTATTGTCCAGATGTAATAAACAAGGAAACTGAGACAATCAATGATAAAGTAACTTGTCCAAGGTCCACAGGTGTTAAGTGGCAGCGACACACTTGAACCCAGGCAGTTGGACTCTACAGTCTATGTGTTAGCCACTATTCTAACCGCACCCCTTCTCAAATTAACATGGCCTTCCGTTTTTGTCTCCAATGCTCATGTTATCACAAGCAAATATATACAAACATGTACATACAATACTAATATACACATACATATATGAGTGGGAATGTGTGGTTTTGCTAAAAAATAGGGTTATAGAGACACTTTCCTACATTTTGTATTTCTTGCATACAAGCAGTCATCTTATTTTCAATACTGCAACAAACAATCTTTTACTATGTTCTTACTTACTGGTATTTTGTTTCTGTAATATAGATCCCAGTAGTGGAATTACCAAGTTGAAATAAATAAATAAATATGTATATGTAGTTTTATTTATAATTGATGTTGTCATACTGCATTACAAAAAAAAAGCTGTATAATTTCACATTTCTAACAATAATATAACACTACATCCTTTCATTTCCACCAGCAATGGAAATTAGATTTTTACATATTCATAAATTAATTAGTTCTGAACAGATAACACATGCACATGGTTCAGTGTTGAGCAGATATACAACAGTATGCAGTAAAACAATCTGCCTTTTAGTCCTGTCCCCTTTTAGTCCTGGCCTTTTAGGCCAGTTTCCCTTTCTTGAAGTAAGTAATGGTGCCAATAAATTAACAAAGGTATTTCACGCACATACAAGCAAACACAAATATAAATTGTTTTTCCCCACCCTTTTGTTGACACATAAACCTACTGTACTTAATATTCTGTACCTTCTCATTTTTATTTCATAATGATACTTAAGGACCTTTCTATCATTAGCCTTTTTTGAGCCCATCACTTCATACATCTCCCTAAATATTTGTGTATGTACATTTATAATTGTACAAAAATAGATAATATTATATATGCTGTTTTGTCAACTTTTTGTTTTTTAATTAACTTTTTTATTGGAGTATAGTTGATTTACAGTGTTGTGTTAGTTTCAGGTGTACAGCAAAGTGAATAGTTGTACATATACATATATCCACTTGTTTTTGGATTCTTTTCCCATATAGGCTATTGTAGAGTACTGAGTAGAGCTCCCTATGCTCTACAGTAGGTCCTTATTAGTTATCTATTTTATATATAGCAGTGTGCATATGTCAAATCTAATCTCCCAATTTATCCCTCCCCCCATTTCCCCCTTGGTAACCATAAGTTTGTTTTCTACATCTGGGACTCAATTTCTGTTTTGTAAACTTTTTAATTACAAGCTATACATTTGTCTTCCCTGAAAACACCTCAGCCTTCTTCATTTCAGTTGCTGGCAACTCCATACTTCAGTTGCTCAGATCAAAAACAATGAGGCATCCTTGAAACTTCTCTTTCTCTCACACCTCACTTTCATTCTGTCCAGGTATTTTGTTGGCTATACTTTTATAATCCATCTGGAATCCAACTACTTCTCATCACCTGCTCTGCTACAACCCTGGTCCAATCCAACATCTCTTGCCTAAATTACTGCAATGGTCATTAATGCAATGGACGCCTCCTAAATGGTCTTCATCCTTCTACCCTTCTGTTTATTCTCAGTACTGCAGTGATACTTCTAAACACATAAGTCAGATCATATAATTTCTCATAACCAAATCCTACAATTTCTCCCTATTATACTCTGTTTAAAAGCAAAAACTTTACAGTGGCCAAGGACTTAAATGACTGGTCCGGTTAGCTCTCTAACTTCTTTTCTCCTTGCCACCCACTCTGCTCCAGTTATGCTGGCCTCCTTGCTCTTCCTTAAAAATATCAGGCATGTTTGTAATTTAAGGCTTTTTACTAGTTGTTCCCTCTGCCTCTCCCTGATACTCTCATGTTTTACCACCTTGCCTTCCTGTCTTTAATAAAATCTCATTTTAACAATGAGACCTTCATCCTAGCCCTCCTTGTCCCCCTTAACTCCTCTACCTTACTTTTTTCCATAGACTTATCACCTTCTAATATGATATAATTTGCTGTTGTATTTATTTTTTTGATATTTTCCCCCAATAATGTAAGCTCCACGAGGACAGAGAACATTGTTTTGTTTATTGAAGTATCCCAAGTGCCTGGAACAGTGTCTGCCACATGGGAGGCACTAAATAAATGTGGGTTGAATAAATAAACATACAGAAGAGAACATAAATTATCTATCAGTCAACCTATCTATACATGCATACATATGTTCAGTTTAAAAATAATTAAAAAGCAAATAACTACTAACCACTCAGGTCAAGAAATAAAACATTATCAGCACTCCTGAAAATCCTTATGTGACCACCCAATCACATTCTCCTCTGTCATCATTCTTTTTTTGCCCCAATATATTTTTAATGCTTAGAAATTATTCATAGGGGACTTCCCTGGTGGCGCAGTGGTTAAGAATCTGCCTGCCAACGCAGCAGACACGGTTCGAGCCCTGGTCCGGGAAGATCCCACATGCCGCAGAGCAACTAAGCCTGTGCGCCACAACTACTGAGCCCGCGTGCTGCAACCACTGACACCCACGCGCCTAGAGCCCGTGCCCCGCAACAAGAGAAGCCACCACAATGAGAAGCCAGTGCACCACAACGAAGAGTAGCCCCCACTCACCGCAACTAGAGAAAGCCCGCGCGCAGCAATGAAGACCCAACGTAGCCAAAAATAAAATAAATAAATTTTTAAAATATTAAAAAAAGAAATTGTTCATAAAAATATTGATGGATCCTTTAAAGGTCAGATAAAACACAGCTGTGAATTCATATGATCCAGGTGCTTTGTTTAATGTAAGAGTTTAAATCACCTTTCCAATCACCTTTATGGTTGTTCTTTTCAGTGTTTCCTGTACTTCAGTATGCTTGTTAAAACACAGATTACTAAATCCCATTCCCAGGGTTTCTGATTTAGTGGGTCTGAGAATTTTACTTATAGCAAGTTCCTTGGTGATACTAATGCTGCTGACTGAGGGGCTACATTTTGAGCACCATTGGTCTCCATAAATAATCCATTTTTTCTAGGTTTTCAAATTTGTAGCCATGAAGTCTCACATAATGGTCTCAATGCTTTTCTACCTCTTGATCTATGGCAATATCTCCTTTTCATGTCTAACCTTGTATACCTTTGCTTTCTTTCATTTTTCCGTGGCCAGGTTCTGTTTTAATGGTCTCATCAAAGAAAAGATTTGGAATTTTTTTTCTATTGTATGTGTTTTATTACTATTTCTTTAATTTCAGCTTCTTGTTTGTTTAATTTCTTTATAATTTCTTTAGAAGATTATAAAATCCCTTTATTTCTCATCTTCAGGATTATTTTTTAAAGTTTTTTTCTGATAATTTAATGATGAGTATGTCAAAGTTGTATTATAATCTTTCTGCAAGGGAAAAGCCAATTCAAAGGTGGTCTCTCAGTAAAAATGGCTGGAAGCAATTGTTTGCCTAAATACTCCACCAAAACAATGTTTGGTATAATAAAGTCATTAGACTCTAATCTGGCAGTCAGCTGGGTAGATTTAACTATTGGTTAAAATATATATATATTTAACTAATAAACTACATATATATATATGTAGCTGATGATTCAACAAGACCCCCAGTGATCCCTGCCTCCTGGTTCTCATACTCTCATTGTACTAGGATTAGTCTGTGGGACCAATGGAATACAGCAGAAGTGATGGCATGACAGGAATGATATGAGGTTATAAAAAACACTTCCAGGGCTTCCCTGGTGGCGCAGTGGTTGAGGGTCCGCCTGCCGATGCAGGGGAACGCGGGTTCGTGACCCGGTCCGGGAATATCCCACATGCCGCAGAGCGGCTGGGCCCGTGAGCCATGGCCGCTGAGCCTGCGCGTCTGGAGCCTGTGCTCCGCAACAGGAGAGGCCACAACAGTGAGAGGCCCGCGTACCGCAAAAAACAAACAAACAAACAAACAAACAAAAAAAACACTTCCATCTCCCTCTTTTTGGATCACTTGCTCTGGGGATGCTAGCTACCATGGCCAGACTCATTAGTAAGGGCCTGAAGCCTGCAAATAACCACATCAGCGAGTTTGGAAGTGGATCCTCCAGTCCTACTTGAGTCTTGAAATGACTACAGACTCAGATGAAAACCTGATTGCTTTCTCATGAGAAATACTGAGCCAGGATCATTTAGCTAAGTCACTTCCAGATTCCTTAACAATGTAAATGTTTGTAGTTTTAACCTACTATGTTTGGAGGATAATTTGTTGTGTGGGTAATAGTACACATATATTTTAAGTTATTGAAAATTTTCTACCAAGGCTTCTGGAACTCATAAAAGTATAATTTATATCAGCTAAAATAAATAGAAGAGGATGAAGAGTGGAAGATTATTAGAACATTAGAGTATTTTGAACTATTGTATATTTTCCTTTGCTGGACTCTAGATACTTGTGCAAGCAAAGGAATAGTAAGATTGCTATAGAAACAAGTAAGATTGCTATATATCACCCTTTCTCAAGTCCTCTACTATAGATAGTTAAGTGGGTTTAAACATTTAAGGATGTCTCTTTTTTTCTTCCTTATTTCATTTTTAAAAAAATTAATATTCAGGTAGAAACTCATCTGGGACTGACATATGAATTCTAGCTTACGATTTACAGCAATGCAGAACACGTACTTTTAATGACGTTCAACAGACTTTGGGGACAGGTCCTAACATATGTGCTGCAAATGTTTGTTTCCAAGACAGTAATGATAACTATGTCAATTTCAAACAGGAATTTGTTAGAATGAGGCTCTGCGCCAGTATTTGTTGAAAAACTTAAAACAATCATGAATCAATGACCAAAAAGATACGATTCAAAGGAAACTGGCCTGACAAAAAAACTACTATCTCATACTGTTACATATTTTTTCTTAAATGCACTAAAATTTTTATTTTGAGTTTGTTTTAAACAAATCAGTGTATTTTAAAAATAATCCCTACATTATTAAAGCCATACTGTTTTATAGAAATCACAAGGAAGACAAACACAAAAAATTCTTAAGCAACAAATAGAAGTCCAGTAACTTTACAAAACTTAGAAGTCTGCAACAGAGCCCGTTAGCCGCAAAACCCTGAAATGGAACACAAATATTTTTTCAAGCACTAGGAATCACTCAACTTAATGTTTTCATTTTCAGAGAAGAACCAAAGTCATAATAATGGTAGACAGTACTTTACTGAGGGCTCATATATGCCAAACATATGCGCTCACCTAAACACCCACCCCTCCTCCTGATCTCCTCAATCTTGCTTTACCCTTTTCTTTCCAAAAGCAATGATCACTTTCTAATATACCACACAATTTACATATTGATTAGTCTAGTGTTAAGTGATTTATCTACTTTCATGCAGCCCAAGCTGGGATTAGAAACTAGATTTCCTTATACCCATTTGAACCAATCAATCCAGTCAAATATTTGTGCACCTATCATGCACTACAACAGAATCCATCCATAGGCCCAGTTGCTCCTTATCTTATAGGGCATATAAAATGCTTTGAGGAGAAAATTGTTTTAAAAATGATCCTAGGGACTTCCCTGGTGGCACAGCAGTTAAGAATCCGCTTGCCAATGGAGGGGACACGGGTTCGAGCCCTGGTCAGGGAAGATCCCACATGCCATGGAGCAACTAAGCCTGTGTGCCACAACTACCGAGCCTGCGCTCTAGAGCCCCCAAGCCACAACTACTGAGCCTGCGTGCCACAACTATTGAAGCCTGTGCACCTAGAGCTCATGCTCCAAAACAAGAGAAGCCACCGCAATGAGAATCCCACATGCCGCAACGAAGAGTCGGCCCTGCTCGCCACAACTAGAGAAAGCCTGTGCACAGCAATGAAGACCCAACGCACCCAAAAATAAATAAATAAAATAAATTTTAAAATGATTCTAAATTTTTTATTGCTTAGAGCTTCTTTAAATATGAATACATATTAATTGCGAATTATTTTGTTATTTTAACGTACCCTTATATTCTATGACTCTCTTTCCTAAGTTGCAGAAATGAGTGAGATGAAATGTCCCTTGCAGAATCAGTTCTTTTATCTCAAAATGTTGTCACATTCACAGTTAACTGCATGATTAGGAACTGGAATTCAGACACAGTAAGACCTGTTTGGTTTGTGACTCACGCTATATAGATTTTGGGTGGCTTGGTGCCTCTGGCAGTTCAGACCTGTAATGACAAATCATTGCTGGAATAATGATTTTTTCCCTTCACTTCTGAAATCCTTCATCAAGTAAATAAGTACACTTAAATAGTTTCACTTATGTAGGCTGAATATGGCAAAAATAGATTTGGGATTATGCTGTTAACACATCTTTCCCAGAATTTTCACTAAAAGCTCATATTTAACCAATTACATTTTGATACCTACATTCCCCCTATAATTTAATCCCAGAACTCAACCCTAAGTGCAATATTAAAAGTGTTTGTATATCAAATTGTTAAAAGTACATTTATGTATTTCTTAACTACTTGTCATTTAATCCAATTAAACTTGGTGAGTTTCAGGCTGAGCTCAAGTCATTCATTCCTTTGTTCCCAAAATATTTATAGAGCATCTATTTCGAAGAACACTTCAACAGGCTCTGACATGCAGCTTAGAATCTATGAGCAGTGACAGAGAATTATATAAGCAATTATAATACAGTGTGATAATGACATCTGATAGGGAATCACTGTACGATCTAAGAACACTGAGAATGATTGAGGGAGGGCATGAAAGTCAGTCAGCTAAATGACGTGGGTCGAGACATCACCAGAATGCAGGGAACAGTTTTTTAGGGCAAGAGAACAGTTTGTGTAAAGGCTAGGAACGGAGAGGGAGAACGGTGCATAGGAGGAACTGAAAGTTCAGGATGACTGCAGGAGGGTCTTGGCTGAAGATGAGACTGGAGAGGAACTCAAAGGTCAAGGACCAGAACACAGAATCTTATGAACCATGTTAAAGATGTTGTACCATTTCCTGTAGCAATGGAGAGCCACATAAGTGTGTAAAGCTGATGTGATATTTCTGGAGAATGGATTGGAGACTGGCAGACCAGGTTTTGGGGTTAAAGTAGGAGGAGGAGGGACTTCCCTGGGGGTCCAGTGGGTAAGACTCCGCGCTCCCAATGCAGGGGGCCGGGGTTTGATCCCTGCTCAGGGAACTAGATCCCACGTGCTACAACTAAGACCCAGCGCAGCCAAATAAATAAATAAATATTTTTAAATAAATAAATAAAACAGGAGGAATTAAAGATGTGAGGGATATTATCCAACTGAGGCTAATAAGTGTGGCATCTGAAATGGTGTTGAAGAATCTAATGATTTTGATAGGAAGGTATGGGAGCAGAAGAGATATTGCAGACAGAACACCCAAAATTCTTGAATTTAAGGGTAGTAGTTTCCTATACTAAATAGGAATCAAAAGACTGTTGGGATGCGTGGCAAATACTGTTGACTGGCAATATAAAAGCATTTCTAGTCCCCCCACCCCCCTTTTCCTTGTCATTTTCTACTACAGAGCTAGGAAAAGCAGATTCTCATTTTCCAGGCCTCCCTTTGATCTAAGGGTAGACATGTGACCCAGTTCTGTTCAATCAACTGATCAGGGCAATCTTCTGAGTGGCTTTCTAATAAGGAGATAAGTGAAAAAAGAGAGCTCACTGCACTGCCCCTTCTCTTCTTGCTGTAAATGTGGATGTGGTGTTTGGAATTGTGTAGCCCTCTGACAAACAACCATAAGACGATAATATGTGGATGAAATCCTAAGAATGTTGGAGAAGAAGTTAGGAAAATCTGGGTCCTTGACGATATTTTGACCACTTCTGAGACCAACAACTAGCAGACTTCTTGTAAGGAAAACAATAAATGGCCTTATGATTGAAGCCATGTTAGTTTCTCTGCTTCTTACAGCAAAAGCATTCCTAACTAAAACAGGAAGTAAGTGGGGGAAAGGAAGACAGGAAGAATAAATTGACACCAAGTTAAGACTTCTTGTTGTTACATAAAAGTGGTCTTCAGGTATGATTTTTGTAAAAGCAAGAAATGTTCTCCAATACAAAAACTGTCTCAAACTCAAACACTGCAAATTCAGTTAACCTCCTTACTGGTTTGCTGATGATTCAAACTCAAGGCTTTCACTATGTAATTTAAAGTCAAATTTAAACTTTAACAACATATGGCAGAAACAACCACTGACAAAGTGTTAATGATAGATTATTTCATTAACTCAGGCATCCTGGAAAGGGATGCCTGAAGCTGGGGTACAAAAGCAGGAGGATTAGAATGTTGACCCTTACGCACACCTTGAACAGATCTTTGTCAGCCACACTTATCTTCACCCCCTTTTCAGAAGACACAGAAATGTGCATAATTTAGTGCCTATGTGCAGCTATTGCTTCCAGTCATGAAGTCTTATCCCATCTTCTTTGTTTGCCCTATTCCAACTCATCCTTTCAGGACCCAACTCAGTTATCATCTCCTTAATGTAGCATTTTCCAGTATCCACAAAGTTAGCTGTATGTCTTCTGTGCCACCAAACTATGTCATTGGCATATTTGTAATACATTCACCCTGTGGTAATATTCTGTTGACAAGCCTGTCTCCACCACTTGACAAGATCTTTTGCTGCAGGGACTGGATCTTACTGCCTCTGTATCCCTAGCACCAGGTATTGTTAAGTAGTTTATAAAACATAACATTATTGAGAGAGAAATTAAGTCAGTGGCTGGCAGGGCCTGGGGAAGGAGGGTGAAGACTGATAACAGGAGGACAAGAGGGAGCTTCTGGGGGTGATGAAAATGTATATCTTAGTGGTGGCGGTGGTTATATGACCACATATATTTGTCAAAACTCATCAAACAATACACCTAAAAGGAGTGAATTTCACTGTATGTAAATTATACCTCAATAAACATGCATTCTAAAAAATGATACAGGAATAAGAGAGTGAACATGAATGAATGACAAACACAATAACGCATTTACCTGAGATTTAATTTCCTTTCTAGGGGTACTTACTTTTTTTAAGCACCATCTTAAACCAGGCCAATGCTTAGCACAAATAAAACTTGAACGGTGGGCATTATAGGTAAGACAATTAGATTTCTGAACAGAGGCACTTTTAGGAATTCCTTAAGTTATTCTATCTAATTTGCCTAAAGAGAAAAGTGACTGGTCAATTCTGTCATTCAAAGACAACTTTGCTATTGATTCTTATATAGTGCAAGTCATCCACAAATCATAAAAATCAAGTAATCCTTCCTAGTACACTAACTCAAAAATGCTTTTCCAATCAGTCTCAGAAGTATCTTATATTGATATTAAGAGGAGAAACCAGGTGTGCTATACAAATTTCAAATGGAGCCAAACTCTGAACTTATAAAACGTATAAAATATTTTATCTATGCTGTATTTTATCACATTAGATTTCTGATCTTTTTATACGTGTTTTAAGATTATATATCTATCTAGAGAGTTACCCTTAAATACCTTTAAAATGGTGGTAATTGACAACGAATTAAACTGATTCTGAGTTAGAGTTGTGATGGATTACTAACCTATCTTTCCCTCTATAAGGACTTAAGTTTAAATTTGTCTTAGAACATAAATTTAAACGTTTATTACTTCTAATCACCAGTGAAAGGTGGTGTGTGTCTATACAGGTGTGTACACACAGCATCCATCTCACCCCTCATGAATTTCTCTGCTCAGAAAAGGCACAAACTTAAAATTAAAAGCGAAACATGAAACCTGTGTAGAGTGTCATTGTACATGAGCTGGGACAATGTCTAGGATCACATAAAATTCACAGTTGTTTCATTTATTCTTGCTCAGATTTTTAACTTAGCATTTTCTACGGCACCTGTGGGGCAGTAGAAAACATCCCGTGTCTGTTTTCCAGTCTTAGTTCTGCCTCCTACCAGCAAAGATGGTCTAGGTCACTTCCATTTCATCTTTCCCAAATTCTTCATTTATAAGATGCAAAAATAACATCTTCATGAATGTAATCAAGATTAAATTAATTGATATATCTTAATATGTTCCACAATTTTTATCCTGAATTCTTACTTACAGCCTGAAAAAATCAATAACTTTTTTGTAACTGGTCATAGCACAAGCTTGTCTACTGGTAGAATGAGGAGTGAACATTGGGAAATTTCAGATTTGTGTTCAATTTGACATATATTTATTAAGCATTTATTATAAACATGACCATTATAGTAGGCACCTGGGATACAACACAATTTCTGCTTCCTCACATTTGTTATAACATGACTAAGTATTATCCCTGTTTTACAGTGAGCAACTAAGGTTCAAAGAAAAAATACGCCAAATAATTATTTAATTGGACTATGTGATTATTGTTAAGTATAATGTAATTTTAAGTGCCTGGCATAGTTCTTGATTTTATAATTAATTATGAACTACATTAAAATGTCATCTAGGGAAAAATGACTGGCCTTTCAAGCAGGTCTATACCATGATGTGGTTACCATGACAGCTTTGTGGGTCCAGAAATCCTGATCGATGGCTGTCATTATCCAAAGTTGATGTCATCATTTCCCCCAAACTAGTTCCTCCTCCTTTGTTCCCTATCTCAGGGGAACCAACATCAATGTCATTGTTTATCCCAGAATTCTCCTCCCCCTGCCACCAGCAATGCCCACTACATCTCCAACTTTCAACAAATCCTGCCAATTATATTTTATAATTTTGTTTCAAAATCCATCCTGTTTTCTCCACCTCCACCATCACTTCCTTGGTCTAGGGTCCACCCATATGACTTCATTTTATCTTAATTACATCTTTAAAATCCCTATCTCCAAATATAGTAACATTCTGAGATACCAGCGGTTAGGATGTCAACGTATGAATTTTTGGGAGACACAATTCAGCAGCCCATTACAACTTACTGCATTATGTCAAGAGGCACATAATGTCAAGTTCACCAGATCTCTGCATTGTAAGGATACAAACTTCCCTTTGTAATTAGCAAATCACCTGTGGGATGAAAACTTGAATACCTTGTGACTATCCTATTCCTCACCAACCTTTCACCCATTCATTTTGCCATCATCCATTAATGATTCTTGCCTACATTATTATTTTAAGTCTGCAAAGTAGTGGTTTAACAATTTTATCGTTCCTCTACATTTATTAGCGGTCATTCTTTTGTAAAGATAGGCCTTCATTCTTGCTGCACTCCAGCTCAATGTTTATAAACACCAGAGTCAACTTTCTTAACTGCAACTGCTTAAAAACCTTTGATCCTTTCTTCTGCCCTGGGGATTAAGTACATACTCCTTTATATGATCTCTAAAGGACTTCAGCCTTTCCCCTCCTTGTCACCACTTTATCTCCTTTACTGGTTTTTTGTACTCATCCTTCAGGACTCAGCTGTCCTTCTCCCTAGCTTTCTCCAACAAATCATAAGAGCCCCTCTAGCACTGTATACTTTACTTTCACTATCATAGCATATACTATACTACTTTGTAATTCATGGTTAATTATCTCACTGACAGACTTTAAGCTATCTGAAAAAATATAAGAATCACATCAGTCTTGTTCATTCTCATATTTCCTAGCACCTCTCATAGTCCTTTGGTACAGAGTAGGCACACAATAATGATTAATTAATTACTGGGAGTTATGTAGTATATACAAATCTATGTACACTATAATTTATGACTAATTTATAGAATTTATAAGGATAATTTTAATTAAAAGTTATCTTTCACATAATTTGCTTACTGGAAGCCTAAGCCATTAGGTAAGATGAATTCCACTCTAAAAATAATAAATATTTACTTGGTATTAACTATTGGCCAGCTCCTGCCCTAAGCATGGATTATTTCAAATTTAATCCACAGAAATCCTCTGGTGTGGGTACTATTTTCTCTATATAACAGATAAGGAAATTGAGAGAATATCACACCGCTAGTAAACAAAAGAGATGGGATTTGAACCCAGGTGTCTTTAATTTCACAATGACTTTGTAATTTTTATTACTTTCTTATGAAGAGTTCATCTTCCCCATTATATCTGACTATAAATCTATCATCCATGACTATTTATTGAAGCCCATGTTTTTGGTTCAGTAAAGTTTCTACTTTCAAGAATACAGACATGTATGATGTAAGGCATTTATAATATTATCAAATACCTAAGTAGGAACAGTCCACAGACAACATACACTGCCCAAAAATGTAAAACATTAACATGTAATCTATTCCCAGAACTATGTTTTGACTAAGTCCAAGTAGATGTGGCAGTAAGAAGAATTTTGAATTATGTTTAATGTTTATTGAATTTGAAATGGCTGAAGGAAAGAACTTTTTTTTTTTTTGGAATCTCTTTGTAAAGACCAATTCAAGCAGAAAAAAATATATGTACAGGATTGATTACAATGATCTGGTATGACTTAGATACACTGTGAGACATGACATCTGCAGAGTGGCAAATATAAAAGGATAATTTCAAGGTAAGAATTACTACAACAAAAATGAGATGCTGCAAGTACAAATATGGTAAAATTTGGACTTGGATGTGTGAGTTGAATGATTCAAAGTATCAAGCACCATCCTGACACTGTGGGTATGGACAACAACAAAACAGTTATAGAGTGTTGCGAAGAAATTGAATTGCAAGGACACTGGCAGAAAAAGTAAGCTCTTGTGTGTATGTGTGTGTGAACTCAATTTCCAGTTGAGAGTATCCTGACAGTTGTAAGACATGCATAAGTAGAAAAAAGAAGAGGAAGAAATTAGGATGAAAATAATCAAGTAAGGAAAAGTTACAACATGAGCTTTGCTCCTTAATGGGAAGTTACTGAAAAGCAAGCATTATGTACTTTATTTAGAATTTAAATCCTACCTTTTTCCAGAAAAACAATTACGATAGTTAACAAAATATAGCAGGTAATTATCAAAAAGGTGAAAATGCTCAATATTTTTAATCCCCTAAATTGGTAATGGCAGTTACTAGAGGTTTTATGTTCTAAAAGGCACATACAGGGATGGTATCACCATGGATTCCTCCAGAGTTATTAGGATTGAGGACCTCTTTGACAGAATTTCCTAATGTGAAGACCACAGAGTACTAGGGTGTCCATGAACCTCCTGAAATTATGTACAATCCATCATGTGCATATGCAGCTTTCTGGAAGGCATTCCATAGTTTTTTAAAACTCAGATTCTCAAAAGAGGTTCATTACCATCCCCTTCACCTCCCCAAATTAAGAATGATTAATCTAGGAAAAGAAGTATTTGCTTACAAAGTGGTAAGATTTGTCTTATTTTCCTGTTACCAAGGAAGAAAAATATATTTAGTTTTATGACTTGGCATCTTGTCTTTTCCGTTTCATATTTGCATGTGGGAGGTTAATTTACACAAGTTTCCATTACTAACCAGGTGTGGTTTACGTTTTTAAGATATCAGGTTTGCAAATCCCATTTTTGTGGGTTTTTTTTTTTTTTTTGCGGTATGCGGGCCTCTCCCGTTGTGGAGCACAGGCTCCGGACGCGCAGGCTCAGCGGCCATAGCTCACGGGCCCAGCCGCTCCGCAGCATGTGGGATCTTCCCGGACCGGGGCACGAACCCATGTACCCTGCATTGTCAGGCGGACTCTCAACCAGTGCGCCACCAGGGAAGCCCGCAAATCCCATTTTTAATCGCTGTTGCTGTTTATTATTTTGTTTGGTTTCTTTTTTTTTTTTTTTTTTTTTTTTTTTTTTCTTTTTGGTACGCGGGCCTCTCCCTGCCGTGGCCTCTCCCGCCGCGGAGCAGCAGGCTTCGGACGCGCAGGCCCAGCGGCCACGGCTCACGGGCCTAGCCGCTCCGCGGCATGCGGGATCCTCTGGGACCGGGGCACAAACCCGCATCCCCTGCATCGGCAGGCGGACTCTCAACCACTGCGCCACCAGGGAAGCCCTGTTTGGCTTCTTATTCAATTCAATTCAAATTTGGAAGGGTTGCTCCTTCCTCAAATTGCTTCATAGTTTTATTTTGGTAAATATAAAGAAAAAAAAAATTCCAACAAAGCCTTTCCTCCTATTTAATGAAGAAATTTGAAGATTGTAGCAAACATTTTCACTGAGCCCATTTCAAAACTAACAAGTAATTAACAGGATTTTGGCAGCTGTATTAGTCAGAGTTCTATGAAGAAACAGAAACGATAGGATATACATATAAGTATACAGGAAGAGATTTACTATGAGAGATTGACTCACTCAATTTTGGAGGCTGAGAAGTCCCTCTGCAAGCTGGAAGTCCAGGAAAGCCGGTGGTGTGGTTCCAGTCCAAGACCCAAGTCTGAAGGCCTAAGAACAGGTGAGAAAGAAAGAAAGGATGGACATCCTAGTTCAAGCAGACAGTGAATTGGCCTTTCTTCCACCATTTTGTTCGGTGCAGACCTTCAATGGATCGGATGATTGCCGAGGGCAATCTTCATTACTCAGTCTACCAATTCAAATGCTAATTTCTTCCAGAAAGACCCTCACAGACACACCCAGAAATAATGTTTTACCAGCTATCTGAGCATCTTTAGCCCAGTCAAACTGACACATAAGATTAACCATCACAGCAGCCCTACAAAAATATTTATTTTAATTTAAAAGGTGAATACTGGGACTTCCCTGGTGGTCCAATGGTTAAGACTCTTCGCTTCCACTGCAGGGGGCACAGATTCTATCCCTGGTCGGGAACTAAGATCCTGCATGCCACACAGCACGACCAAAGTAAACAACAACAAAAAAAAAGACAAAACAATATAAAAGGTAAATTCTATTCCCATAGGGACCCCTGAAGCGATAATTTATTTCCGACATCTTAGTCACCACATTTGAGTAGTCCTGCTGACAAAATTTTATTTTATGGTCTGTATTCTAGGAACTTTATCTTAACTACCATGTTGAATCATAAAAAGCATTTTAGTGGGAAGCAGCCGCATAGCACAGGGAGATCAGCTCGGTGCTTTGTGACCACCTGGAGGGGTGGGATAGGGAGGGTGGAAAGGAGGGAGACGCAAGAGGGAGGAGATATGGGAACATATGTATATGTATAACTGATTCACTTTGTTATAAAGCAGAAACTAGCACACCATTGTAAAGCAATTATACTCCAA
The DNA here is from genome assembly GCF_003676395.1 of Aethalodelphis obliquidens. NCBI lineage: Eukaryota > Metazoa > Chordata > Mammalia > Artiodactyla > Delphinidae > Aethalodelphis > Aethalodelphis obliquidens. Next base: position 12,376,405 of record NW_020837961.1, read on the forward strand.
TAAAGTTGTAAAAAAAACATAGGAGTTTAAAATCCCTAATTCATTACAGGAAACTTGAAATCCATAAGAAGAGAATTTAGCTGGTGACAAGATCGGAAAATGTTTTTGAGGGAAAGTGCCTAGCATTATATTGCGTGTATATCTCAAGTTCAAATAGAATAGAATTGAACTGACATGGAGCAATGAGTGGGCAATAAAATGTAGATAGAACGAATGCAGTTAAGATGAAACCAAATAAGATCCATATTTTATCCCTCCCAAAAAAAAAAAAAGCATTTTAATACAAATTAGAAATGATAATGCCTTTCTATGACTAAGTATATATTTCTAAAGAAGAGGTGCCTTTAATCTCATTTACATTACTGAGAAACAAGAATTATATACTACTGTGGGAAATAATTCTTCTGGCAAAGAACTCAGAGAGAAAAATGTGACAACACGTAAACAAAATCTATCAAGTGTTGACTTTTGGACTCAGCTACTCCAAACTTGAGATGAATAAGAAATGAGCCTATGATTTCTAGACAGTTTCTGAATCTTGGCATTTTAAGAAGGGAAAATAAGGAATCTTTTAGTTCTAACTGAGAGAATCAGTACATTTGAGACAAAAATGTAGGAAAATGCTTGGATATGTTCCAGTTATCTATTACTGCATAACAAATCCACCCTCAGATTTAGTGGTTAGCCATTTTATTATATCTTATGATTTTGTAGGTCGGAAATTTCGGCCAGGCTTACGCAGTGATTCAATTTTATCATTTCTTTCTCATTTACTAGTTCGAATACTTTTATAAAGAGACACTTTCCTTCAATCATTATTTGATTACTTAGTAGAGACCTTTATAGAGAAAAGGCAGGATAAAAGCATGATTCTTTTCCCATACTTTTTAGTTTTCATGATAATTGTCTCCTTTCATTCTCTAAAGATAACCAGTATTTTTTAATATCAGAAAAAACTCATAGATTTAAACATATTTAATGGCTTTCAAATAATTGCAATTTTTATATCTTATTGAAGTTCAAATTGCACCATCTTTGGCCTGTAGTAGGAGCCTCTTCAAGTTGACTCTTGAATCCTTTCGACATGATGTTAGTGGTCTTTGATAATTTCCTTGCTTTTTGGTATATGAAGACATTCCAGGCTCATTCTGTACATTTCCTCTCCCAGACTGGAATCTGTCCCTTTTCCAAAAAGTCCTGGTTTCCTTTAGTGGTAAATGATATTTCAAGACCACAGTCTTGGAGGTAGGGATATGTATTAGCCTAATCAGTTCCTAGGCCTTTCCAATGAACACAAATAGGAAACCCACATACAATGGATTTATATATATATAGTGTGTATCAAACCTCATAAGTTCCTACAGATATTTTCAGTTCAAATAAAGGACCACTCTGCACTCTAGGATTTGCACTCTAACCTCTAACACATTTAGCTCCTTTCTTCTACTTGAAGATTCTGGTTCTCCAAGAAATAGGAAATGATAGAGTTATTCATTTGCTTTACCCAATAATATACACATAACAGTCTAATACTAATACACTTACTGCAATACAATTACTAAAAAGCTAAGAAAGTATTTTTTTCATATGTTCCTACCATTCTCTCCCCATTTTAAGAGGTATGCATTGACAGATCATACAGCCATTAAATACTATACTCTTTGCCTTTGAAACTTCATATTGTCTTTGTTCTATAAATAACCATGTAGTTAGTGCTTGATATCTGTCCTCACTTCATTGTCTCTATTGACAGTTTGGTTTTATGAAGCTCATTTTCTAATAGATTCTTCAGGAGTGCTCAAGAGAGCAATATCCACAGAGTTCTGGCATGACGTTGATAGCTTACCTGTGTCTTTATATTTGAAAGGCACTTTTGCTGAATATAAAATTCTTGGGTCACATTTTATTTCCATGAGCATCCTAAATACAATACTCCATTTTCTTCTGGCATGAAGACTTGCTGTTAAAAGTGTGTCTATAATATAATTTTCTTTCCCTTATAGGTCACTTGCTTGCTTCTGTCTAAATGTTCAAGGAATATTTAAAATTTTTCTTTAAAGTCTAAATTTTACTAGAATATGTCTTGGTGTTGGCCATCGGGTTGATATTCTTAGGTAAATGATGTACTCTTTCAATACATAGTTTCAAATCCTTGTAATTTTCAGGAAATGTTTTTTGAATTATAGCTTTGAGTTATTTCTTCCACACCTTTGCTTTGGTTTCCTTCTGTAGTGACTTCAATTATAATTATGTTGGATCTTCTTTGTTTATCTTCAATATTTATTATTTTCTCTTGAAATATCTTTGCCTTTATATTTTTAGTTTTAATTTTTTTAATCCTTTTCACCCTCTATTTCTCTTAAGGCATTATCTGTTATGTTGTTTATCTACGTGATACAACCAGTTTAATCTACCTTTCTAATTTTTTTTTTCTTTTACTTCTCTTCCTTTCTTGAGGTATGTCACCTCTTTCCTGAGATTTGTAAACTCTGGTTCATGTTGTTCTTCCATAGCATGTATCATTTTGAAGATACTCAGCTTATTTTAAAATTTATTTCTCGTTATCTGTATGCTTAGACATTTGGTCTAGTTATTAATATCTTTAACTCACTCAACAAGTATTTACTGAGTATGTACTATGTGCAAACAGTTATTGTAGCCTGAAGTTGAGCCACATTAGCCAATCAAGCTTATTGTTTTATGCAACTAAAATTTTGTAGTGGTTATGCAACAAAAAGTGGACTAGTACACCATATTTATAATTATTAAGTCCTAACTATCTTTAGTCTTAACAGAATACTTTTACACCATGAATTGTCCATTCTTGAAACCTTCATTTTTTTACCCTGTCAGCTGGATTTATGTCTTTAGGAACATTTTAAGGAAGATGTATTCCCAAGAAATAAAATTTGAAATTTTTTTCTTGCATAAATTAATAATATATATGAGATCTAGAATATTACTGAGTCCCAATCTTTTCCCTCAAATCTTTGTAGATATTGCATAATTACCTTCAGGCATTTAGTTTAACGAACAAGTTTTTGACTGATTTTTTTTGTCCCTTTGTAGGCTGTAGGGGGGTTTATGGTGGAAAAGAAAATGCTTGCAAGACGTTGTTTTTAATTCTTGAAATTAAAAAAGAATTCTTTAGGATATTTTTAGTAGATAGTCTCTTTTAATTGCTGCTGTCTTGAACCCAATGCACTCTTTCACTTGCAGACTAATGAAAACTCCTGAACATTTTCTATTATAGTTTTCGTTATTTATTCTGGACATTTTCTTTGATTATATTAATTAATCAAAGGTTGTTTCTCAGTCTTCTGACTCCTGTATTTATCATTTCTTTAAATCTTATTGATTTCATCTCTTTGTTTTTTTTCCCTATGCATTCTAGGAGAGAAGGTGGTTTTCAAATTTTTCTTCCATATCAATAATTAAATGTTTACAGTCACTTTTTTTAAATTGTTATGTTTACGGAGTTATAATTTATAAACAGTAAGATTAACTTCTTTTAAGTCTATATTTGAGTAAGATTTGACAAATTAGTCACCACCATAATCAGACCACTCTGCAAAAGAGCAGAGTGAGACAGGCAGAGGACCAAGGACTGAACTTTGGAGAATGACCATATTTAGGGTCAGAAGGAAGAAAAATCAGAGGACTGGTTTTCAGCCCCAACTCCTGCTATCATTCTAGAAGATTTCAGGTCCAAATAGAGAGTCCTTCCACTCTCTTGTGCCTGTTACGAGATACATTGTGTCTCCATCCCCCTCCCCCCACACCAAATTCATATGTTGAAATTCTAACCCCCAGTATCTCATAATGTGACTACACTTGGAGATAGGCTCTTTAAACCTATCTAAAGGTAATTAAGTTAAAGTATGGTCATTAAGTGGGCCCTAATCCAATAGGATGTGTCCTTCTTAAAAAAGGAAACTTGTACACAGACAAGTACAGACGGAAGACTATGTAAAGTTGGGGAGAAGACAGCCATCTATAAGCCAAAGTGAGAGGCTTAGAGCAGATCCTTCCCTCATGATCTTCAGAAGAAACCAACACTGCCAACACCTTGAAACTGGACTTCTAGCCTTCAGAGCTGTAAGGAAATAAACTTCTGCTGTGCAAGCAACCCTTTCTGTGGTACTTCGTTATGGCAGTCTGTGTTACTTTGTTATATACTCTCTTAATCTTTTGATCCATCATCAATCAAACTCCCAATCTTGGATCATCATTGTAATTCTCCCAGGTCAATGAATGCTGCAGAACCACCCCACACTTAGAACTGGGAGAGAATGCTTCCTAGACTGGACCTAGTGCTTTACAGGGCTCAATTTGGCTCTTTTTCAGCTACATCCAGTCCCAAAGGGCAAGGAATCTGTGAGGGAGATGTTCACTCAGAACCTGTGCCTTGATGTTTAAAAAATGCTTTTGATAGTAGTGTGTATACGTTAATCCCAAACTCCTAATTTACCCCTCCCCCTATCTTTCCGCTTTGGTAACCATAAGTGTGTTTTCTACATCTGTGGATCTGTTTCATATATAAGTTCTTTTGTATCATATCATTTTTTTTTTAGATTCCACATGTAAGTGATATCATATGATATTTGTCTTTCTCTGTCTGGCTTACTTTACTTAGTATGATAATCTCTAGGTCCATCCATGTTGCTGTAAATGGCATAATTTCATTCTTTTTTGTGGCTGAGTAATATTTCATTTTATATATATATATATATATATATATATATATATATACACATATACATATAAAGCTACATATAAATAGATAACCAACAAGGACCTACTGCATAGCACAGAAAACTATACTCCACATTTTGTAATAACCTATAAGGGAAAAGAATCTGAAAAAGAATATATATATATAAATACACACACACATACGTATAACTGAACCACTTTGCTGTACACCAGAAACTAATGCACATTATAAATCAACAATACTTCAATTAAAAATTTTAAAAAGTTTTAAAAAAACAAAAAATAAACATAAAAAAATAATTAAATAGCCATGACCATAGTCAGTGAGAATGAACCAAAAACTTCAGCAAAAGTCACACACCTAATGAATATTTTATTCCTTAAAATAAACATACAGGTTTGTTAAAATAATAAAGTCAGTTCCTGACGCAGGGGGGAATGCTTTTGAGTACCTGGCTCTCAAAATTCTCTGCTCATAAGGCTCCAAAATGGCTAACAGTGATTTTTTCCCCAGGTCTTTTCTGCTGAGGGCCAATAGTGCTTCTAGTATCTATATCCTTAGACCCAGCAAAAAGGCCCCTAGGTCAGAGAGGTGATGGAGCAGTGGGGTGGGAGTAGGTTTGCCAAATTTAATACAGGGTACTTCGTTAAATTTGAATTTCAGACAAACAACACATAACTGTTTAGTATGAATAAGTTCCAAGTATTGCATGGGACATAATTATACTAAAAAAGTATTCGTTGTTTATCTAAAATTCAAATTTAACACAGCATACATTTTTAAAAATATGCCAACCCTAGGCAGGGTCAGACTTGGACATTTGAGGTGGGTGTCCATATGCATGAACACAAGGCCTCCAATGGTATCAAACTAAGTGGGAGGAGGTGACACAGGGAAGGCAGGATACATGTGCCAACCAATGCTCTTTGAATCTCCCACATTCTTACACACAGGAATTCTAAATTCAGCCTTGCTTTCCAGGTCATTTTCAAAATAGGATGATAGAACGAACATATTATAATTTTACATTTTGTTAGCTCTTGTATTTATAATGTTTCAATATTTAGATATATGGTATGTGGGTCTCCATTTCCACTCTTGTCCCAGCTCTACAAAATGTCAAGGAGTTAGGACTGCTGCAGAAAATTGCCCTAAGAGGTCAACAGTATCATCAACCACAATTAAAAGATGGGGAAAGTGAGACTTAGAGATGTTATATACAATTTGCTCAAAGTCATTCAGCTAATGGAATCCATTTTCAATGCTAGATCTTTCTGAATATAAAGCAAATATTCCTATTTTTCTATTACACGTACAGCATGGTGACTACAGTTAATCATACTGTATTGCATATTTGAAAGTGGCTAAGGGAGTAGATCTTAAAGCAAATATTTTTCAACACCAAAAATACTTTACTATTTATAAGTTGATGTAACCTTTGATCACATAATTTAACATGCATGCATAAATCTAGGGCATTTCATGGGATATTAAAGATAGGTACAATGGAAATCCCAATTGTTCAGTCGTTGACCCTGAATTTTATGGGCCTATACATTTAATTTTATAAGCGTGCCCACATGTGATAAAATTGTGGGTTCGTGTTCTGCAATTCAAAACACTGATTTATAAACAGAGTGCTAATTTGAGTTTACAGTGACCAATGTATTTGTCAGAATAATGACTTGTAGTAATTCTTCTTCAAGGTAAATGCCAACCAGTGGATCAAATTACGACTCAGAAAATTGCCTGCTTAATGTTAGAACAAAGGGAGGAAATATTCTTAACGTAATATTTCCATTAAGATATCGGAATTAATTGTCATATTCCACTCTAGGAACAATCCAGCCAACAGTGCGGAGGCAGTTCATACGCTTTGAAGCTCAACATACCTGGGTTTTCCTCTTTACCAAATTAACTACTTAACATCTGCAGGCCTCAGTTTCCTTATTTTATAAAAACAGCCTTCTTGAGATTATACGTAAAGGCTTTAGAACAATGGTGTTATACTGTCGACATATTATGTAAATATTATAGATTATAATACATCATATATTATATTAAATATTATTATTAGGCTATATATTGTCATTGTGCTATTTATTATTGTTTTATTTAACAACTTTCTGTCTAACCTGAAGAAACAGGCCGCAAGCAAGCTCCCAGGGCAAAGAGGCGGGTATTGGCTACCATGACAACAGCGCGCGCCTAGACATTTTCCACTTACAAGTCGCTGAGGAAGAGAAAAGCCTAGGCTGCGTGTTGCGTCATCACTACGCGCTCATTAGGCTTCTCTGTTCCGCTTTAGAAGGTCCCGGCCCGGCTACCGTCGCTCCACGCCAGGAATTATTTTCGCTTTTCAACCTTTGTTACAGGGCACCGAGGCTGCAAGACCGTAAGTACCAAGGGAAGAGTGACACCGAGCGAGCGAGCGTTAAAAGAGGTGCCGCAGAACACTCCCCACTTCTGAACCTTCCCTGTGTTTTCTTGATCCTATCAGCTTCCTCTCAGCTGGGATCGCGCCGCGTCAACTTCCGGGCGGGTGCCCGCCAGCACGGCCTCCGCCGCTCCCCTCCTTTGGCCCCTTTGTGTCCCCGCAGTGTCGAGGCACGGGCCCTGGCACGTCCTTTTTCGAGGCAGGGAGCATCGTAGTGCAGGGAGCCTCTCACTGTGGGCGGGCGCGCCGCCCGCAGGGGGTTAGCGTGGGGAACGTGCCTGCGCGTGCTGGGGTAAGAGGAGGTTGCACGAGGGTCAGCGTGTGGTTCGAGGAAGGAGGGGCGGGGTGGGGGGGTGGGAAACGAAGGGGAGTGAAAAGAGCAATGGAAAATTTTAAAAGGATACCACTGTCCACCTGATTGTTGTGGCCTAACAATGAGGCGCTGCCATGATAGTCATCCTGAGCCACTGGCATGTTTGCGGGCTCTTAATTGCCTTCGGAATGAACTGCTGTGGCTTTGTATTTTATACTGATTTCATGGCCTCTTTTTTCTCTTTTTATTTTCTCCCTGCAGATAGTTCATTTAAAGCTCCCATCCCCACGAGGTGGTGGTTTCTACCAATATGAATCTTTTCAACCTGGACCGTTTTCGCTTTGAGAAAAGGAATAAGATTGAGGAAGCGCCCGAAGCAACCCCTCAACCCTCCCTGCCTGGCCCTTCTTCACCAATTTCTCTTAGTGCTGAAGAGGAGAATGCTGAAGGGGAAGTTAGCAGGGCAGGCACCCCTGATTCAGATATAACTGAAAAAACAGGTGAGTTACAGTGTTGCAAATTGATTCAGCATCAAGAGATAGAGAGGTTTTTTCGTTTGTTTGTTTTTTTGGGTTTTCTTTTTTGTTTTTTAAGAAGGCAGAAGAGCTTCTAATTTTTGTGCTTGGTGTCATACATACTGATGCATTGTCCTTCACCATGCCCTTTTACATACAGCTTTGGGACTGCCAAAGGCACCATGTACCTACAACTGATTATCCTTCCATAGTTGTTCCGCTTTTATGGGAGTTCTTAGATTATGGCCCAATGATGGAAGCTAAAATCAGAATTTAGGTCAGAGTGGTAGCTAAGGGAGGAAGAACTAGGTGAGTCAGTCCTACGATAGACTTTGAGGATGTTATTGCCAGACGTTTACATTCATTCCAGTATTTCTCCAAAAAATATTGATCATCTGCTCTGAGTTAGACTTTATTCAGGGTGCCTGAACACAGCCTCTATGAGCAAATGAAGAGCAGATGACGTACAAATTTTGCCAACCACCTGACTTCCTGGAGCTCTCCAAAGTGCAAATGAATAATTGGTATTCTTCATTGTGAATGAACCATTTTTAACCTCTTCAGTTAATTGTTACGGAACAGTAGGATTTGAGAAGGAGTCAGAAATTAGCATTCCCATCTTAATCTGTGTTCTTCGAACAGTTAGTGATTAAAATATATATGATCTTTTACCGTGTTTTAGGCATAGCGGTGAGTGCTTCACATCCTCTCATTTAATTTGTACAACAAGCTTATAAGATATTATTATCACATTTTGCAGAAATGAGCCCCAGGGAGGTTAAATTGTTAGCAAGTTCGTAGAACCAGAGCTCAAATCCAAGCAGTCTAATTCCAAGTTATATTTTAATGTTTAATTCAGTAATACCTTTTTTTAGTGCAAAACTCAGTATTTCACAAGCAGCTTTTAAATTTCAAAATTGGTAATATATGTCTTCATCTTTGATATCCCCATTTTGTTTGCTACTCTTCTACTTAAATATAGCAGTGAGGGCAGAGTCCCTACAAGTTATCATTAGAGGAATATTTTAAAATACTTTGGTGTAATTAGAAGTCAAATTTTGAAAGGCTTTGTTTATCTGAAGAGTTTTGAGCTTACCTGATTTCAAACCACTGGAGGATTTAAGCACTGGAGTGACATCCCTGTGTGCATTCTTTGAACAGATATTTGGTTTGCATAACGTGCTGTGGTTAATATCTAAACATCCAGGTACTTTAATATTTTAACAGTAAATATTTTAATCTGTTTCTTGTGTAGTTAGAGAGGGCAGGGAAGGCCAGGGTGTAGGCATGGGATTTTGAGTCCTTGGAAGCCTCTGCTTCTCGTTTTAGTTAAATGGGACATTGGACAAGTCACTTAGATTATCTGAGATCCACAATTTTTTCACCTCTAAAATAAAAGCACTCTATAAACTGGAATTCAATGAAATGTTTTAGTTATTTATCAATATTAGTAATGTGAAAATTGTAAATCCTTTTTCTAATCAGAAGGTGTTTTTCTGCTTTCCTCTTTTTTTCGTAAGGAGACTTCACTCCATCTTTCTTTATTGGGACTTTTCATACGTAAATTACTCTTAAAATTGAGATTGTCTTTAGAAATCGTATGGTCAGTCTTGATGACACTTGGAAATATGGAAGTCAGGTTTTTTTCAGGAATGGTGAGGGTTCATCCTACTAGGAATAGAGAGCTTTGCTTTTGGAAAAGATTATTTTAATTGATCCTGTGGATTTTTGAGAATCTTGAAAACTAAGGCAAAGTTGAGACTTTACATTGTAGATCCATGCAAGAATAGAAGGGCAAAATGATGAAAGAATCTTGTTTGGTAAAAACAATCAGCCTAGCAGTCATGAGTACTATGTATTGTTAAAGAGTAGAGTTTAAAGAGAGAGAAATCATTTAGGAAGCTCTCATAGTCCAAACTTAATGATGGCAGTACAGATAGAGAAGAACGAGGTATGAGAGATCACAGTAAGAAAGGGCAAGATTTTACAATTAGGTCGTTGTGTAGGAGTGAGATAAAAATGCATGTTAAGAATTTTAGTCTGAGTGATTGAGGGAAAAAAGGTAGTTCTGTACATTAGAATAGGTATGAAGTACCCACTGTAAGACGTTGGTCATGCCTTTAAAAATTCAAATGAGAATCAAAGGTCCTGCCCTCAATTTAGCAGTAGACCAAACGCAGCTTAACTTAGCATGGGGGAGGGAGATGCAGAATTGCGCATTGGGCCTGTGCGGAGGTCAAGACACTGAAGTTGGATTTAAGATCAGACTGGATATGGACATTGGGAAATTGTCAGTGGGATATGAATATTGACCTTACTTTCTTTATCATCAACTAGTAACTTATTCTGTTATTTTGTGGGATGATGCTATATTTGTTTATTTAAAATAGTTTTAGGGTCTAAGTCAGCTTATAGGACAGGAATTGTATATGGTTAAAAGTACCTGTAATCACTCTTTTTCAGTTAATCCTATTACTTTACATAATATGAGTTAAGATTTAATTTCCTACCCCTCTCCTTCAGTTACTGTGCCACAGATACACTGTTCCTTGAATATGCCAAACCCCATTCAGTCGTTCCTTCTTCCCATTTGCTCTTCCATCTGCCTCCAAGACGCTTTCTGTTGATATCTGCTTGTGACTCTGCTTTGTTCCATTAGGGCGTAGTGAAGTGTTACCCTTTTTTAGAAGGTCTTTTCTTGACCACTCTCTCTGAAGTAGCAACCACCCCCCTTCCCCCTTTAACTGTACTGTATTTTTCTATATACAATGCATTATGTATACGTGTCTCCCTTATTAGAATATAAGATCTGTAAGAGCAAAGACATTGTTCATCTATCCATCCCCATTGCTCAGAACAGTGACTGACTGGTGTATAGTAGGCCCTCAGTAAATATGTGTTGAAAGAAGGAGTTTTGGATGACGATTAGGTGGTATTAGTCCTTTGTACACATTTTAAAAATATTCCTCCTCCTCTTTATGGTCTTGAAACAGTGCTGTAGCCATCAGTCATTCTTTAGTCATGGATACTTGAAACTACTTTTGATATAGGCCAGGCTCCCTTAATCCAACCTTTAGATATGAGGGCATACACTTAACCTGTGGTCACCTCCCCCTGCCTAGATCTATTTTACTCTCACAGTGCCCAGAATTATCAATGGTTATTAATTACACTTTATTTCTCTTTATTTGACTTTTCTGGGAGCATAGCAGGTTTGGAGAGAATAAAGCAATGACAAATGAGTGTGAGAGGAGAGAACCTACTATGTTTTATTCGTAAAGAATAAAAAGTTGAGCTAAGCATAATCCTCAAGTTACCACAATGTGGTAACTCATAATAAGGGAAGATATTAAGCAGTGTAGAACCACAGTCTGATTCACAGTGATTAAATTATCCCTTCTTTCTGTAGAGGATCAGGAAAAGTCATAGAGAGATGACTTTGAGTGGACCCTAAGCAATGACTCGTTGCTTATTCAGTGAACTAGGGATGGAAATATATGTTGCCTTGGAGTGTAGTATGTAAATGGAATAGGTGAGGTTATCTAGGGAAGAGGAGGTGTAGGGCAGTATAGATGAAGCTGAAAAGATTTAGAAACAAAAACTGCTGGGTTGGGAGGGGCCTATATATGCTGTGCCAGGGAGGATGGACTTTATTTGGTACACAATATAGAGCATTTCAGTATGGGAAAAACATTAATGAAGTTGTTGCCATAATTGAAGCCTAAATGTAGGGAAATGACAGTGGGGATGACAAAGGAGGCAGTTTAGGGAAGTTTTATATGGTATTTATTTGATGGTATTTGATGATCAGTTAAATGTGGAAGATTTAAAGGTAACTCACAGGTTCCTTGCTTGGATAGCTGAATGATGGGCACTGTCAACTGAATTAGGCAGTAGGATTAGGAGGAAGACACCAAAGCATGTTGAATTTGAGTTACCTCTTATATTTCAGTAGCAAGGTCTAGTAGAGGGTTGGACATTGGAGTTTGGAGCTCAGAGAGTGGTGGGAACCTGAGAAATCAACTTTGGAGTCATCCTTGTGGTAGTTACCAAAAAATGTCCTAAGCAAGATATATGGTAAGAAGCATCAATATTTAATGATGGACAGAGGAAGGGAAACCAATGAAAGATATAAAGGATGACTAGAACAGTCATAGAAAATGATAATGCCCTGGAAGTTAAAGATAGGAGAGTTTCCAGGGTGGTGTATAGTGAACAGTATCAAATGTTGCAGAGAGGTCAAGTTGGATCTGATCAGAGACCACTTTCCTTGGAAATTAAAGTTCCTGTTGACCTTTAGCAGTTTCGGTAGAAAGCTGAAGGAGTGAAGACTACTCTTCCAAGACGGGAAAGAGAGAAACAGCTGGATGGGGAAGCAATGTCAAGAAAAGATGTTTGAGGAATGTTGAAAATTGAGCATCCAAGGGGAAGAAGCTAGGGGAGAGGAAAAGGATGAGGGAGGGGAGGTATCTGAAGACAGGCATCAAGGGGATGGGAGTGCACACACAGCTGGACTATTTAACTTGGAATAAAGACACATTTTATCCAGGCGAGGGGGAGTGAAAGAGAAAAATAGATGGGTTCATAGGTTATTATGGGGTTGGGTTGGAGGAAAGTTTCAGTATATGCTTGAAGAATTTCTTGATAAAATATATTCAGTCTTCTAAAGTGGTTGCTCTTTAGATGTGGTTGTCATGTAGAAAGTAACCATTGTTAATAAGTGAGAGAAAAAATTTTAATTATACCTGTTATCAGAAAAGATTTCCAGAGAGCAATGCTCTGCCACTTATGGATGGTATGATCTTGATTAAGACATTATCGTTTTTGGATTTCACTTCCTTTGTCTAGATGTTCTCTGAAGTCCTTGCAAGCAGTAAAATGGATAAGATCCTTTGAATGAAGCTGAATATACCATTTTAGCCTTATGATCTGTAACCATCAGGTATTCCTTAGTCCTTTTTAAGTGTGTGTGGCCAAGATGTGAATAATCATTATATCTTTGGATAGAAATTTTGGTTTCTTAATGTCTATTAGTGTTAGTTGAAAAGCAGTAATTGGTAAAAGGGTTAGTGCTCAGTTGTTCTAATAGAAAGTACAGTGAGTCTAAATGTCTTAAGTACATTTTAAATGTACATTTTTTGTTTGTGTTTTCCTTCTCTACCTTTTTACTTTCCATGCTTGGCTATTTTCTTCAAAATAAAATGTTATATAAAAAAATTAAATGATTACAACAGTATGTAATGAAGAGAGACTCTTCTGTAATCCTCGTAATACAAAATTCTTTTGTATTTTTTTCCTGCCTGTATATATTCTAGCTTTTTTTTTTAGATAAAATAGTATTATGTACATACATATTGTAATGCAACTCACTATTAACTAAAAAGTAGATTTTTTATACTCTCCATGTCAGTTCATATAAAATATGCTGTACTTCAATTTTTTTTAGTGACCACAGTGTATCTTATTATACACAGATGTATTATAATTCATGTAGTTTCCTGTTTATAGACATCGGTTGTTTTGGTTTATTTCTTCTTCTTTTTGTTGTTAAAAGAATGCTGTAGTGACCATCCTTTTGAATAGATATTTTTGCCTCTGTACAATCTGTGGAAGAATTCTGGGAAATGGAATTGTCAAATTAGAGGGAATATGAGTAATATTTTAGAAATTGCCAAATCACCCTACACAGAAGTTTTACCAATTTGCACCACACTACAGCTTGGTTTTCAGTTGTCTGCTTTTTCATACCAGGCTAAAATATTGCAAACATTTTTAATTTTTAAAGGGCTAATAAGCAATTAAATTGCATTATTTTTATTCTTTATTTTTAAGGTTAAGTATGTTTTCATAAATGTTATTAGCAATTTGAACTTTTTCTGTGTTCCTTTTTCTCATTTTCTAATAAATGATTTATAAGTTTTTTAATTTTATTCTTTTAATTCTGTTTGTTGTTTGTGACAGAGAAGTTTTACATTTTTATATGGTCAGTTTGTTCATCTTTTTCAAGGCTTACAGGTTTTAGGTCCTGATCTGACCTGGTAAAAGATTTGGTAAAAGAAAGCCATTCCCTACCACCACATTATAAATATATTCATCCATATTTTCTTCTATCACATCTGTGTTAATTTTCTTCTTAATTGTAGTAAAATGTACATACGTAAAATATGCAATAACTAGTTTTAAGTGTACAGGTCAAAGAGGGTTAAGTACATTCACATTGTTGTACACCCAATCTTTGGAACTCTTTTCATCTTAAACAATTAACAATTCATCTTAAACAAAACTGAAACTCTTTACCCCTTAAACAATTCCTTCTTACCCCCAGCAATCACCCTTATATCTTCTGTCTCTATGTACTTGACTACTCTAGGTACATTATAAAAGTGGAATCATACAGGATTTGTCTTTTGTTACTGCCTTAATTTCATTTTCCCTAATGTCTTCAAGATTCATCCACATTGTAACATGTATCAGAATTTCCTCACTTTTTAAGGCTGAAGAATATTTCATTGTATATATACCTACATTTTATTATTCATTTGTGGATGACACTTGGGTTGCTTTCACTTTGGGGCTATTGTGAATAATGCTGCTGTGAAAATGAGTATACAAATATCTCTTCCAGACCCCGCTTTCAGTTCTTTTGGGTATACATCCAGAAATGGAATTGCTAGATCATACAGGAAACCACCATATATTTTCCACAGTAGCTGCACCATTTTACATTCCCACTAACAGTGCACAAGGGGTCCAGTTTCTCTCCATATCCTTGCCAACACTTGTTATTTTCTGTTTTTTTGTTTTGTTTTTTGGGGGGTTTTTTGTAGCCAAACTGATGGATATGAGTTGTTTTTTTTAATTTTTTTAAACCTTAACTTTCATCTGGAGTTTGTTATAAGGGCTAAAGAAAAGGTGATACCGTTTTCTCCTTTGTTCATTATTTATCATTTACTAGTCACTTATCCCAGAACCATTTATTGACGAATCCTTTTTCTTATATTTGAAATGTCATCATTATAGGCATACCTCAGAGATACTGCGGGTTTGGTTCCAGACCACCACGATAAAGTATCACAGTAAAGCAAGTCACATGAATTTTTTGGTTTCCCAGTGCATATAAAAGTTATATTTATACTATACTATAGTCTTTTAAGTGTGCAGTAGCATTGTCTTAAACAATGTACGTACCTTCATTAAGAAGCACTTCATTGCTAAAAATTTTTAACCATCATCTGAGCCTTTGGTGAGTTGTAATGTCTTTGCTGGGGGAGGGTCTTGCCTCAATGTTAAGGGCTGCTGACTGCTCAGGGTGGTGGTTGCTGAGGCCTGGGGTGGCCATGGCAGCTTCTTAAAATAGGACCACAGTGACGTTTGCCGCATCAGTTGATTCTTTCACAAATGATTTCTCTATAGCGTGCAGTGCTGTTTGATAACATTTTACCTACAGCAGAACTTCTTTCAAAACTGGAGTCAATCCTTCCAAACCCTGTCACTGCTTTATCAACTAAGTTTATGTAGTATTCTAAATACTTTGTTGTTATGTCAACAGTCTTCACAGCATCTTCACCAGGAGTAGATTTCATCTCAAGAAACTCCTTCCTTTGTTCATCCATAAGAAGCAACTTCTCCATTAAAGTTCTATCATGAGATTGCAGCAATTCAGTCACATCTTCAGGGGCCACTTCTCCTGAATTTTTCTTTCTTTCTTTCTTTCTTTTTTTTGGGGGGGGCTGCTCTGCATGCAGTATTGGGATATTATTTCCCCAACCAGGGATCAAACCCGAGCCCCCTGCAGTAGAAGCTCAGTCTTAACCCCTGGACTGCCAGGGAAGTCCCAAGGCACCACTTCTAATTCTAGTTCTCTGTTGTTTCTACCATATCTGCAGTTCATTCTTCCACTGAAGTCATCCATGAAGGTTGGAATCAACTTCTTCCAGCCTCCTGTTATGTTGATATTTTGACCTCTTCTCATGAATCACAACTGTTCTTAATGGCATCTAGAATGGTGACTCCTTTCCAAAAGGTTTTCAATTGACTTTGCCCAGATCCATCACAGGAATTGCTATTGATGGCAGCTGTAGCCTTTTGGAAAATATTTCTTAAATAATAGGACTTTTAAGTCAAAAGTCCTTGATCCATGGGCTGCAGAATGGATATTGTGTTAGCAGGCATGAAAACATTAATCTCATTGTACATCTCTATCAGAGCTCTTAAGTGACCGGGTGCATTGTCAATGAGCAGTCATATTTTGAAAGGAATCTTTTTCCGAGCAGTAGGTCTCAACAGTGGGTTTAATATATTCAGTATTTGGTGTTATAAACAGATGTACTGTCATCCAGACTTTTTTCCATTTATAGAGCACAGGCAGAGTAGATTTAGCATAATTCTTAAGGGCCCTAGGATTTTCAGAATGGTAAATTAGCATTGGCTTCAACTTAAAGTTACCAGCTGCATTAGCCCTTAACAGGAGAGTCAACTTGTCCTTTAAGCCAGGCATTGACTTCTCCTCTCTAGCTATGGAAGTCCTGGATGGCATCTTCTTCCATTAGAAGGCTGTTTGGCTTACATTGAAAACCTCTTCTTTAGTGTAGCCACCTTCATTAATTATCTTAGATCTTCTGGGTATCTTGCTGCAGCCTCTACATCAACACTTGCTGCTTCATCATGCACTTTTATGTTATGGAGACAGCTTCTTCAACCTTATGAACCAACCTCTGCTAGCTTCAAACTTTTTTTCTGCAGCTTCCTCACCTCTCTCAGCCTTCATAGAATGGAAAAGTTGGGGCCTTGCTCTGGATTAGGCTTTGACTTAAGGGAATGCTGTGGCTGGTTTAATCTTTTATCCAGGCCACTAAAACTTTCTCCATATAATAAGCAAAAGGCTGTTTGGCTTCTTATTTGTGTGTTCACTGGAGTAGCACTTTTAATTTCCTTCAACAACTTTTCCTTTGCATTCACAACTTGGCTAACTGGTGCAAGAGGCCTAGCTTTTGGCCTGTCTTGGCTTTCGACATGCCTTCTTACTAACCTTAATCATTTCTAGCTTTTGAAAGAGAGGAATGTGCAACTTTTCCTTTCACTTGAATACTTAGAGACCATTGGAGGGTTATTAATTGGCCTAATTTATTGTTGTTTCTTAAGGAATACGGATGCTGGGGACTTCCCTGGTGGTCCAGTGGTTAAGACTCCACTCTCCCAATGCAGGGGACCCGGGTTTGATCCCTGGTCAGGGAACTAGATCCCGCATGCCGCAACTAAAGATCCCGCATGCCACAAGGAAGATCCTGCGTGCCACAACCAAGACCCAGCGCAGCCAAATAAATAAATTTTTTTTAAAAAAGGAGTAGGGAGGCTAGAAGAGAGGGAGAGTGATGAAGGAAGTGGCAGGTTGGTGGAGCAGTCAAAACACACATAACGTTTATCAGTTAAGTTTGCCATCTCATATGGGCGCTGTGTGGGCACCCAAAACAATTACAGTAGTAACATCAAAGATCATTGACCACAGATCACCATAGCAAATATCACAATAATGAAAAAGTTTGAAACACTGCAAGAATTACTACCAAAATGGTGTCAGTAAACTTGCTCAACACAGGGTTGCCACCAACCTTCAGTTTGTAAAACGCACAATATCTGCAAAGTGCAGTAAAAAAAGGTATGCCTGTATTGTAGATTTTGGTATGTTTTTGTTGTTTTTTCTTTTTGTTGTTGTTGTTTTTTCTTTAATAAAATGTTGAAGAAAGTTTAACCTTAAAGTTTAAAGAGGTGGTTTCTTTGTTTTTTCTTTTGTTTTTTGAATTTCCAAGTGACTGAAATTTTGCTTCAATGTTCTTACTAACATTTACTTCCAGTTTTCACTTTTTGTGACAGGAGAATGTGGTCTGTAGTATTTCTTTGATGAATTTACTGAGATTTTCTTTTTTGGCCTACTACACAATTTCTGTAAAAGTTCAAGTGTACTTGAAAAGAGATATAATCTAACCGTAGATTTAATTATATGTCAGATAATAATGTTTTATTATTTGTATCATTTTTTTCAAACTGGATCACAAACATGTCATAAAGTCAGTTTCTTATATCCTAACTAAATGCATATAACTTTTTTTAATGGAGTAGAATAAATAGAAAATTATCAAAGTATCGCTTACAATAAAGCCTCTGAGACCTTTGTTTCAGTTATATTTGTCTGTCTAGCAATCGATGTGTTTAGGGTCATAATCTACAATGGGTCTCTTACAGTGGGTTCCAATCAAAAATGTTTGCAAAACACCTTTCTGTATCTTAATTATTTTTGTGCTCTCTTCTCTATTAAGAGTTTAGACAAGAGAGTTAAAGCCTCATATTTGTCTCTATTGACTTTCTGCTTTATGTATCCTGCATTGTTTATGCATTTCATTATTAGAATGCAGTTGTACATATGCCAGTCATATTTTTATTGTAGATATAAATTCTGTTATTAAAAAGTACCTTTCAGGTTTAACACTTTGACATTATTAATAGCATGACTTTCCTTCCTTTACATTTTTTCTTTTTATCTTTATCTTTTGGCCTAAACCTGAAATGTTTCTTCTTTCTCATTTTATGTTAGAGTAGTGTATTAGAAACTACCCTTCAATCTTGTATTCAGTGTATACTTGGTCTTTTTCAAGAGCTTTCATCAGAGGTAGTTTGACTTATCTGAGATGCTAAAGGTCTTTCCCTATCTACTATGGCATTCAAATTAAAACAGTCAAGATTTTATAATCTATTATTTTGGTAATTAACCTTTCAAAGAGGCAAATATATGATGTGCTTTACTAGGTATTCAAAAGAACTGCCTTGAAAGTCAGTTGCCATGTTAGAGAATTGAACCATGTAGAGCAATATACAATTAGAATATCAAAAATGGCACACTTACATAAGTCTGCAGGACGGATATAAAGGTTTTTTTTTGTGTGTTTTTTTTTGAGAACTAGGTGTCTTTCTTTCTTTCTGGATGCACTGGGTCTCTTAGTTGCGGCTTGCAGTCTCCTTAGTTGTGTTTCACCAGCTCCTTAGTTGCAGCAGGCAGGCTCCTTAGTTGCGGCTCACGGGCTCCTTAGTTGTGGAATGTGAACTTCTAGTTGTGGCATGCATGTGGGATCTAGTTCCTTGGGCAGGGATCGAACCCGGGCCCCCTGCATTGGGAGTGTGGAGTCTTAACCACTATGCCACCAGGAAAGTCCCAGATATAAAGGTTTAAGTGTTTTCATTCTGCTTTGGGAGATCACCTTTATTTATAGATGACCTTTCATAATCTCCCAGTAGTGATTTTTTTGTTTGTTTTTTGAGTGGTTCTTGATCTTGGACCGCTTAGAAAGGTAGAATCAGTAGCAGTTTTAAATCCTCATTTTGTTTCATGGTAGACTTAGATATGAGAATGGGTAAAAGTATACTGGAAACGTTCAGGGTATAAAATTGTCTTCTTGGGCTTCCCTGGTGGTGCAGTGGTTGAGAGTCCACCTGCTGATGCAGGGGACACGGGTTCGTGCCCCGGTCCGGGAAGATCCCACATGCCACAAAGCGGCTGGGCCCGTGAGCCTTGGCCGCTGTGCGTCCGGGGCCTGTGCTCCGCAACGGGAGAGGCCCGCATACCGCAAAAAAAAAAAAAAAAATTGTCTTCTCATGCATACCACTAATGGGGAATTTCATTTGGAATTACCCCCTGGAACCTTGGAATCTTCTTGCATATGGTAATAATGTAGGTTCCCATTGCCTTTGGTAGAGAAAATATCATCTACTGTCTCTAAAACATAGGATTTTTTATTGTTTTTATTTGAAAGGATAGCTGTTTTCCCTCACGTTCCTTTAGCGTTTTGTTTATTCCTCTCGCATGGCACAAATTACGACTCACAACATTGCTACTTATGTACATGGCTACTTGGCTCCTATTATTAGTTTCTTTAGGGCAAGTGCAACTGTGACTGGCCTTTTTTTTCCTTCAGTACCCCCCACGTCCAGGCACAGTGCCTTCAATACAGAAGGCATTCAGCAAAGTCAGAATTATGTAGTAGCCCATGTCTTTATAATTGTTTCTACTTGTCACTGTTCTTCCCTTCATTTCTATATTTTTCTTTTTTGCTTCCTTCCTGTCTCCTTTGTGGTTCTGCTTAAAGTGCTTGTTTGCTTTGGGTCAGAAAGCATCATTGCATCAGGAATATCTTTTTGACCATTGGCTATTAGATATTTTTGCTGCTGTTTACTTCCAAAAATAGTCCAAACAAACAAATCTAAGCATTTCAGCACTGTTCTAATTCCAGATTATTGACTATATTGGTAAATTGATATTTTATATAGATAAGCTCTTACTGTTTCCCTTTAGTCCTCAAACATTTGAGGTCCGTAAGACCCAAAAGGGTGTCCATAAGGTCAAAATTATTTCATAATAATATTAAGACATCACTTGCCTTTTTCACTATGTTGGTATTTGCACTGATGGTGCAAAAACAATGGTAGGTAAAAACTGCTAGTGCCCTAGCATGAATCAAGGCCAAGATTCCAAACTGTCATTGTATCCTTAAAATTTTTAAATACTAGTTTCACTTAAGAATGTTCTTGATGAAGCAGTAGTTTTTAATAAGATGAATATATAAAGTTCAAGAAACTCTAGTTCTCCTAGTACTCATTAATAGAATTTTTAGACACCCCCCACCAT
This sequence comes from Aethalodelphis obliquidens, assembly GCF_003676395.1. Lineage (NCBI taxonomy): Eukaryota > Metazoa > Chordata > Mammalia > Artiodactyla > Delphinidae > Aethalodelphis > Aethalodelphis obliquidens. The sequence goes on from NW_020837961.1 coordinate 12,397,060, forward strand.
GCAGTAATACATGTAAATGGCCAGTTTGAAAAGCCTTTTTTTTTTTTTTTTTTTTTTTGGCTGCATTGGGTCTTCGTTGCCATGCGTGGGCTTTCTCTAGTTGCGGCGAGCGGGATCTACTCTTCACTGCGGTGCGTGGGCTTCTCATTGCAGTGGCCTCTCTAGTTGCGGAGCACAGGCTCTAGGGCACATGGGCTTCAGTAGTTGCAGCACATGGGATCAGTAGTTGAGGCATGCAGGCTCAGTAGTTGCAGCACGCGGGCTCTAGGGTGCCTGGGCTTCAGTAGTTGTGGCTCGCGGGCTCTAGGGTGCCTGGGCTTCAGTAGTTGTGGCTCGTGGGCTCTAGAGTGCAGGGTCAGTAGTTGTGGCGCACAGATTTAGTTGCTCCACGACAGGTAGGATCTTCCTGGACCAGGGATCGAACGCGTGTCCCCTGCATTGGCAGGCAGATTCTTAACCACTGTGCCACCAGGGAAGTCCTTGAGTAAAGAAGCTTTTTAAAGAAAAGTGGACAATCCAAATCGTTTTGCGAAAGCCCTTTTCAAGTATAAGAAAGCAGGACACTTTTGTTAAACTGTTAAAATGATATGCATTAAGTTTAGGTCAAAGTTTTGATACAGTAAAGATCTAAATTCTTAGTTTTATGTGTGATTTGTGACATATCAGGAATACTATGTAAAAGCAGTGTCCCCAGTACCTTTATACTTATTTTACAGGAATTGGACTATAATTTTATTACTTTACGTAATTATCAGAACTTGTAAATGTCTTCATACATATGACAGTTAACATAGCTGTGATTTGTTCCAGAGCAGAGTTTTTCACTCAGGGCACAGTCAACATTTATAAAATTGTTCTTTTGGAACAATTTTGTGATTTGCTTTTCAGTAATGTTGCTAGGACTTCATTGCAGGAAGTAAAGTATTTTTTAGTTCACTCCAGGCGATTGGTTATATAGGCCTTGGTTAATGTTATTTACAAATATGACTCAGGAGCCTTATGATAATGATGGCTATCATTTCATGACTGTTAATGGGATCGAGGCCAAGAGTTTTGGGGGGGACTTGAGCATCCCTCAGTTTTGGTGTGGGGAGCAGGAAAGTCCTGGAACCAGTCCCCCCAAACCTCACAGATACTGAGGGGTGATGGTATTCACTAAACCAAGACACTGACTACTTTTACTTTAATATGAATTTCTTAAATCTGATCTCTCCTCACGTGTATAATGGAGAATAATTTTAGAACTCAGCCCTTTGAAGAGAGGAGACCTCAATAGAATACTAATTTGTTTTGCATAGACGGGTGATGCCAACTTCATTAGTTTGTGAGGGCTGCCGTAACAAAATACCACAGACTGGGTGGCTTAACCAGCAGACGTTTATTTTCTGCCATATCTGGAAGTTAGAAGTCCAAGATGAAAGTGTTGGCTGGTTCAGTTTCTTGTAAGGCCTTTCTTCTTGGGCTGCAGGTGATCACCTTCTCGCTGTGTGCTCACATCACCTTTCCTCCATGCACACACATCCTTGGTGTCTCTTATAAGGACATCAGTCCTTTTGGATTAGGTCACTAACCTAACTACCTTTTTTAAGTTAGTCACCTCTATGAAGGACCTATCTCCAAATACATTACATTCTGAGGTACTGGGAGTTGAAACTTCAACATAGGAATTTTGGAGGGGACATAATTTTGTCCATAACACTAACATTTGTGTAAGAGCTAATGTTTGTTGAATACTGGCTGTGTGCCCATTACTGAACTAAGTGCTTAATACATATTTTCTGATTTTATGTGCACATTAGCCCTGTGATTATTGGCATCTCTGTTTTACATCTGAGGATGCAGAGACTTAGATTAAGTAACTTAGCTGAGAGATGGGATTGAAATTCCAGTTGTTTGGGCTCTAGTGTCCTTGTTCTCTTAGGCAAGAACTGGGTACTAGGAAGCAAAAGCACAGAGAGAAAAGGGTTAAAATATAAAATACAAACCTGTTTTGCAGTGTCCACTAAGTTCTTGCTAGTAAGTAACCTGTGAATTGGAAAATCATTTAATGCCAGCCCTGGTTGACTATTAATGTTTTCTTTAAAACTTGGGAGGAATTTTTGGTTTTAGGATGGAAACAGTGAATGAAGCTAAAGATTTTTAGCACATGATTTGTAATTATCAAAAACAAATTTGCTTTATTTTCAAGTTATTCAAAATCCCTTTCTGCTTTTTCTCTTTTGCAGAAGATTCTAGTGTTCCAGAAACCCCAGAAAATGAAAGAAAAGCAAGTATATCATATTTCAAGAATCAAAGAGGAATTCAATATATTGATTTGTCTTCAGATAGTGAAGATGTTGTTTCCCCAGATTGCTCCAGTACAGTTCAAGAGAAAAAATTCAGCAAAGACACGGTGATTATAGTGTAAGCAACTTAATGGATTCATTATATTTGCATGTATAAGACTTTTTTTGAAAAAAAGTTACTTAAACTGAAAATTTTTGATGACTTCCCCCCTTTTTTGCCTTTTCCTGACCGCATCTTCATCATTTTTCCCTAACTTAAGAGATATAGAGAGATGTGCGTGCGTGTGTGTGTGTGTGCGCGCGTGCGCGTGTGTGTGAGTGAGAAAGAGAGAGAGACTCTGGATAACTGATTTTTTTTTTTTTCCGGCTGGGCCATGCGCTGTGGGATCTTAGTTCCCCAACCAGGGAGTGAACCCAGGCCACCAGGCCACGGCAGTAAAAGCACCAAGTCCTAAGTACTGGACCACCAGGGAACTCCCATGGTTCTGATTTTCAATAAAAAGTTCAGTGAGAGCAAATATTTAAGTTTTTCATTCTCCATAGATAATTATTTTCACAAGTACCTTCAGTCACCTGTAACTGCTTTCTGATTTGTTCTTGAATCCTAGAGTCAAATCATTTTAACATTTTTGGGACACATTCATTGAGCTAGCACGGAGCTTTGTATGTTAGATAGAAAAACAGTAAATAAATTTAAAATGCAGTATGTCAAATAATACATATGATGGGCAAACAGGAAGGGAAATACAGGGTTTGGGGCCGGGCTAAGGGCATGGTTTCTAAAGCGCATGGTTGGAAAAGGCTTCATTAAGAAGATGATGCTTGAGCAAAGACGTGAAGGAACTAAAAAAGGGAGCCATGTGGATATGGTGGGAGGGGCATTGGGAGTAGCCTGTTTAATGACCCTGAAGTAGTATTTTGCCTGTTGTTTTTGAGGAAAGTGGGCGGTGGGGCCGGGGCTGGGGGTAGTGGTGGCTAATGATGCGAAGTGAAGGACCTAAGGTCACAAGGTGCAGAGTGGGATAGGGAAAGAGCTTTATCATGTTAAGCCCATAGGCTGTTTGGCTTTTATTCTGAACGAGATGGGAAGCTAAAGGAACATATTGAGCAGAGGAGTAAAATGATCTGATCTATATGTTTAAAAGTTTTTAAGGCTGTAGGGGAGTCGTCGTAGAAGTGTGAATACTGTTGTAATAACCAAGGCAAAAGATGGTGGAAGCTTAAACCATGCTGGTAGGTATAGGAGTGAATAATAAGTGGTTAGATTCTAAATATACTCTGAAGGTAGAGCAGAGAGGATTTATTGATGGATTTCAAATGGAATGGGAGAGACGGGAATCAGGGATGACCCTAAGATATCTGACCTGAGCAACTGGAAGGATGGAGCCAACCCTAACTGGGATGAGGAATGCTGCCTTGGGTGCAGTGGGGGAGCGCCTTTCGCAGGAAAGACCAGCAGCTCAGTCTCAGACGTGCTGTGATTGAGGAGACTCTTAGGCATCTGAAGTGGGCTTGTCAGGTAGGCAGTTGGAGTTGTGACATTCGGGTTCTGGAGAGAGGTCAAGGTTCCACATCTGAATTTACGAGTTATCAGGATACTTGATATTAAGAGGTACATGATTAGATGAAATCAGTAAGAGACACTAGTGTAGCTGGAAAACAGAAGATCTGTTAGTTGAAGGACTTAGGCCAGGCGAACTCTAGATTCTAGGAACAGGAGATGAGAAGAAACTTACAGAAGACTCTTAAGAAGGAGCAGTCATTGAGGTAAGAAAAAAGTCAGAAGGTTGTGTGATCAGAAGCTAAGTGAAGAAAGTGTGGCAGAGGTGCAAGAGCTTAACACTGTCCACTCCCAAGATGAGGATTTCCTCTTAAAATGAACTTCTTTGTGTATATAAGCCCTGATGAACATGCCTTTATCCTGAATTTCACTATGAAATAAAAAATAGTGATGATCCTGTGTGGTAAATCCTAAGGAAAATTGATATTATATTAGCACTTCAAATTTTACTTTTTATTTTGAAAAAAATTTAAACTTATGGAAAAGTTGCAAGAATAATCAATTTCCACATCCTTTTAAAAAGATTAAGATTCACCCATTGTTAACATTTCCCCACGTTTGCTTGTCACCTTCTTCATAAAATAATAATTAGAATTATTACTGAAACCTTTGCCTCTAATAATTTCACATTTATCTCCTAAGAACAAGGTCATTCTCTTACATAACAAGAGTAGCATTTCTTTTTTTTTTTTTTTTAATTTTTTTTTGGCCACACCTCGTGGCTTGCAGGATCTTAGTTCCCCAACCAGGGATCAAAGCTGAGCCCCATGAGTGAAAGCTCTGAGTCCTAACCACTGGACCGCCGGGGAATTCCCTCCAAAAGTAGCATTTCAAATTCACAAATACTGATTAACGTTGGTGCAGTAATATCATCTAATATATAGTCCGTATTTAAATTTTACCAGTTATCCCAATAATGTTCTTTATAGTAGTGCTACTCAGAGTACTGGTTTATCAGTAAGGAATGTGCCCTAGAATGTAAATTAATGTACTCATTCCTTCACCAAGAAAGTCTTGTAATGAAAAGAAAAAAAAAAAAAAACTGAACTAAGCAATGTGTTTTTCCTTCTGTTTTAAGTTCTTTATCTTGTCATGGATAGATAACAAACAGTTTGATTTCGAGGACTAGCAGTCAGTCCATGGATCATATTTTGAGTAGTACTTTATAGTAAAGTTTTTTCCAGCATCATACATTGGGTTTAGTTTTTCATGTGTCTTTAGTCTCGTTTAATCTGAAAGTTTCTCAGCCTTTTTGATTCTCATGATAATTGGCCTTTGAAGGTAACAAGCCAGGTTTTTTAGGATGTCTCTCAATTTCTGCATCCCTGTTGTTTCTTCATGATTAGATTTAGGTTAAGTGATAGGAGTTACATAAATGATTTTGTGTCCTCCTCAGTGTGTTATGTTAGGAGGCACACTGATAACCAGTTTGTCTCATTATTGGTGAAGTGAACTTAACCACTCAGAAGCCTGCCAGGTTTCTCCTATAAAGTTAACCATTTTCCCATTTTTAATGATTAAGTAATCTCTGATGAGATACTTTAAGACTGGGTAAGGATCCTCTTCCTTAGCAGACTTCCCTTCAATAGTTGTAGCATCTGTTGATGATTCTTGCCTGAATCCGTTATTACATTGGTAGTTGTGAAATGTGGTATTCTAACTAGCATTCTAGAATTTATACTTGCTATTCTACTATAGATAGTTTTCCCTTTTCTCCTTATTTATTCATATATTTATTTAGCACAGTAAATACAAAAATGGAATTATAGGTGCGTTTTTGCTCAACTGATTATAATCTATTACTATTATTACTCATTTTGATGCTGAAATTGCTCAGTTTTGGCAGGTGAGGGCCCCTTTACACAGACTCTGGATTTGAGAGGTTCCTATCATTTTTTGAGCCTTTCCCTTCTGGCGCAAGATGTTGCAGACTAGTGTTTTCCCTACTCCAAGCCTGAAATTAGAATTAACCATTTCTCCAAGTAGCACTGGTTCCTTTTTAAAGGAATGGAATTTGGAAATCTGTGTACTGGTTGTGTCCTTCCTTTGCTATTGGGTGAAGCAGGGGATTATGTCATTGCCCTTTTAGCAAGAATGGGCTAGGATATAAGAGAACCAGAGAATGTTGTTTGTTTGTTTTTTAAATCATGAGTTTATAATAATATATTTCATTCTAATCTACTAATACAAGGCTCCTCCTTGCCTCTTCTCTATATTTCTTTCTCTGACAGTGAGAACTCTGCTTCCACCAATATCATTATATTTGCTAATTTGTTCAATCACTCAGTGTATATAAAATAGTTTCAGAATTGCTATAATCATGCTTCTTGACCATTAAGCTCACTATGAGTTTAATATTTGTTTATAAGTTTTATTTTGTCTTTAGATGAGGGTATATGGTTACAGTACTTGGCTTATTTAAATTTTTCATTGTTATTCACTTGAAATGTAGTTCAGTTCATTAATTTCTGTTTGTATTCCTTTTAGGGTTTTTCCCTTGTCCCTCGTTTTAAAAATTTTACTTTCAAATATTTAAAATATTAACATAGTGCCAAAAATTAAAACTCCATGTACAGTGTGCTTAGAGAAGTATTAACTTTCTGTCCTTCTCCTTCTGACCCTTTCCTCCTCCTACCTCAGAACTAACCAGTTTGTTTAGTTTCTAGTCATAATTTGTTTTTCTTTCGTTTATCTTTTCTTCTTGTTTCCTACACAGAAGATAGCACTGTGTCTTGTATTGTGTATGTATAGATATATATGTACATTTATTCTCTATTTTATTAACTTAGCAGTATATATATCCTGGAAATCATGTCAGCTCATAAAAATCTGTATTCTGTTTCACAACTCCATAGTACTGCATTGTGTGCACGTTCCACAGTTACAGTCAGTACCCATGCATGGGCCTTTTTGGTTATCAGGATTTCTTAACCTTGACATTGTTGACGTTTTGGACTAGGTAGTTCTTTGTTGTGAGGGGCTGTCCTGTACTTTGTAGGATGTTTAGCAGAATCCCTGATCTCTACTGGCTAGATGCCAAGTAGCACCTCTCTAGTCAAGACAATCAAAAATGTCTCTAGACATTGCCACATGTCCTCTGGGGGCAGAATTGCCCCCCTTTTGAGAACCACTGATATAGATGCTAGGAACTCTGGCAATTGCTGCAATCTCTCAGGAAGCATTAATAGATAAGAGGAGCTGAAGACAGAATCCTAGGTGATACTGGCAGTTCAGGGAGGTGAAAAAAGTAAGAAAGCCTTCTACAGAGATTAAGGACAGGCTAAGAGGTCAAAGGAAAATCAGAAGTAATGATGCTGCAGAGCCCCTGGGGTGAGGGTTAGGGTAGGGCTGCCTTTTCAAAAAGCAACAGTGATGGGAACACAGAGGAGAAGACAACCAGTGAAAGGTTCGGGGTGTTCTGGTTTGTGTTTTTAAATCACGTTTGACATTTTAGAGGGTATTATTGCCCTTAGGACAGTTTCACCAAAGTGATGGGGCAGAAGATATAAGCCAGTAAGTTGAGAACGATATAGGAAACGCTGAAATAGAAAATCAGCCTTATAAAATTTGTGAAGGAGAGGAGAGTCTGCTTCTTTCACTGCTGTGTCCACAGTGCCTAGAACCCCTGGCACACTGAATGAAATGCAGTCTTGAATGCACTGCAGGCTTGGGAGGAAGAGCTTAAGGAGAGAAAAGATTCAGGAGAGAAGATGGTAGGCAGTTAAGAGGGCCCTGTAGGAAGTAGAAAGGGCTAGAATGAATCCCTTAGCACTGAGAAGGGACTTCAGCAGAAGGGAGTAACTTGATCTGAGACCGGATAAAAGAACACAAAATGGTCATTCTTGTTCTTGTAGATTTTTTTCTTTTACTTTTAAAGCTTCAGTCACATAAGAAGATAAAATAATAGCTAATGAACACTTATATATACCACCTACCTTTAACAATTTTTAATGTTTTCCCTTGTTTCATTATTTCATTAATTATTATTATTAGCTGAAGTATCTTGAAGTAAATTAAAGATTTCTTCCCTTAATACTTGCTGTACATCCCACTTCCAAAAAACAAGTACTATTATCAGTGAACAGTCTCTACATCATCTAATTCCCAGTTTATATTCAGATTCCATGTGTTTTGTAGCTAGTTTTTCAAAACAGAACCCAAATAAGGTACATTTACTGCATTTGGATGTCATGACTCTTAACTATCTTTTGATCTTAAAATAGTCCACTCCCCTCCTCTCCTCTTTTTTAAGGATTTTAACTTACTGAAGAGGTCAAGTCTTTTAGACAAAGTAGACTTTTCTGATTGTTTCTTCATGATGGTATTGAATTTATTCCTCTGTTATTTGTATTTCCTGTAAATTGGGCATTAAGTCCAAGGCGTGATAAGATTCATTATCAACATGAAGACTTACTACATCAAGGGCACCTAAGTTTGTCCCATGGAATGATGATGAATCTGATCACTTAGTTAAGGTTGTGATGGTCAGAAGAGCAAGGACCTTTAAAGTGCTTATCCAGTACAGGAATGGAAAAGGATTCAAACCTGAAAGCTTCCATGTTCTCAGTGAACTAAGACACAGAATCAGTTAGGGAGCGTGAATGTAGTGAGGCAGAGTGAAAATTTATGGAGATGAGTACATAAGGAATGAAAAGTCTGGGTGTCATGGAAAGGGAGATACATGTAATTGTCTTCAAATATTGAAGGCCAGACAGAGTGTTAAAAGAAGAGATTTATTTTACCTTGTTACTTTAGAACGGTTTTTCAGAGCAAGGTTCAAGAAGTCAGCCTAGAATCTTGTTAAAATACATATTCCTCATCCTTCACAATCTGTTTTGATATGTTTTCAGGGGATTCTTAGGCATAACCGGTGCCCTAACAGGTACAGCTGAACTAACATGAAAAAGTATAGAGAAGTTATTAAAATACAGGTCCTGGATATGTGTCTAAGAGACTGTCCAAGAATAGAATTAGCTGCATAGCAAAGTCTGCATTCTCTGGCGCTAGGAATATACTTAACTATATTTCTTTCTTTGATTTCTATAACTTCTGCCCATTTGTTATACTTATGCTTTTTGATCTTCAGAATGCTTACTGTGGTAGAAAATCAAAATTTCAAAATGAGATTTTTTTTTGTTTGGAAATACACGAGTGAAATTTGGCTCACAATGTCTTTTATATAGGATAAACATATGAAGTGAAATGTAATGAGGTTAAGTTAGTTGTTGTTGCGTGAAGCCTTATATAAAATAAGTGCTCCCTGTCTGCGGAAGAAGTGTTTTGTTCCTGGTAGACAGTCTGATATTGAATGGGGCCATTCCGATTTTAACACTTAGATTCTGATCACCTAGCTAGGATATGAAAATTCTTTTATCTTTGTACTAGTGTATGCTTCAGAATTTCTCAGGAGCAACATGACAGCACTCATCTTTTATTCAGGGTACAGGTGAAAAAGTAGGAAAGAGAAAGTGGGTGTGCAATGGATGAGTATGGATCTTAACAAAATAAGTGCAGGTTTTTGCTGTTCTTTTCTATTCCAGCCCAGATAATTTGAGATATGTTCAAAGGGTGCTGACTTTGGGAATGTAGATTTATATGCACAACTGTACTGAAATGAAAAAAGTCATTTTAATCTTTGACAGGTATAGATTGCATTTATTATTGAAAAGAACTGCAAATATACTGTATTTTATATATACACATATATACAATTATAATGAAATCACCTTAGTAATACATTAAAACACTGTTTTTTTCCCTCTGAAAATATTTTTAGTTCTGAGCCATCTGAAGATGAAGAGTCCCAAGGCCTTCCTACCATGGCAGGTAGAAATAATAATGATATTTCAGAATTGGAAGACCTTTCGGAATTGGAAGACCTTAAAGATGCTAAACTTCAGACCTTGAAGGAACTTTTTCCACAGAGAAGTGACAGTGATTTACTTAAGGTTATACCCCTTTATAGTAATTGGTTATTATAGTTGTATTGATGATTAAAATGTCTCCTATATCCAGTGCTGTATTTAGTGGATAGTCATTTTTCTAAAGATATCTTATGTTTGAAGATAATTATTAACTTTAATATTTAATAAAGGCAAATGCCAGAGATTTACTTGTTGAGTCTTATAGTAGGTGAGGTTTATTCACCTATAAATAGTACAATCTGGGCTTCTCTGTGTCTCACATAGGTTGTGAAGTTTTTTGTGTTTGAATAGTTCTAAAATGGGGACAACCTTCCTCCCCCCACCTCTCACTAGAAACTCAGAAATGTCAGGAGGCTTTTTTTCTTGTTTTCCCCCCGAAATAACAAGGAGTTGCTGTTCACATTTAGTGCATGTGACCAGGGATGCTAAACACCCTACAATACTGAGGACAGTCCTGCATAACAGAAGAATTGGCTGCCAATAGCACCCTTGCCGAGAAAGATTGATTGAACTATAGAAACAAAATAAGTGGCTGTAGTTGGACTGTTATAGGTATCTATGTCTTATTATAAGAGCAAATAAAAACTCACCATTCCATTAAGTTTTAGATAGAGAATAAATCTCTGAAGGTTAGTAAATAGTTTATCCCTAGCTCTGCCACTTAGTAATTGAATGATCTTCGGGGAATCATTTAATTATAGGTGCATAGTTTTTTCGCCTTTGTATTTATCATCACCACCACCCACCTGCCCGACAGTTCCCCTTCCCCAAACTGAGGCATAGGAGGTACCGTATCTGTGTGGGCTTGGCAGGTAACTCTGAAGTGGTGGACATTGGCACATACCCTTTCTAAGAGGGGTAGCTGCTCCTTAGCTTCGGTAAGATATGACCATGTGAAATCAGTGACAGCCTGTTTTTATCGAATAATTCAGATTTTCAAATAAAATGAAAAGACTGGATTTTTATTTTGTGTTGATCATCAATTTAACAGCTTTATTGAGATACAATTTACATGCCGTAAAGATCACCTATTTAAAGTGTATAATTTATTGGGTTTTAGCATATTTACAAAGTTGTGCAACCATCACCATAATCTAATTTTAGAACATCTTAATCATTCCAGAAAGAAACCTTGTACCTATTAGCAGTCACTCTCCATTTCCCTCCCCCAGTCCTAGACAACCACTAATTTCTGTCTTTATAGATTTGCCTATTCTGGACATTTCATATAAGTGGGAACATAGAATGTGTGATCTTTTATGACTGACTTCTTGCACTTAGTATAAGGTTTTGATGTTCTTTCATGTTGTATCGGTACTCATTCCTTTTTATGGTAACTAAAGAAAGACAAAACCAAAGATACCATTCAGGTCAAGCAAAATATGTCTGAACCAAAAATGGTCCTAGGCCTGCTAGTTTGAACTCTTTAAGTGTAGATTATATTATTCCTTTGTTCTCTGGTGTATTTAATATGAAGCTTTTTTTCCCAGATCATTTTGATACCTTCTTACTGTTAGCTAAATGAAACTTTAATGGTATCTTGGGTCTATATTTTCCCCTTCTAGTAGCATAATTTGCCTCCCAATGGGTTTTTTTCCTAGAAAAAGAAGGAACAGATGTAGCCACTAGTAGCAACACTTAAAAGTGTTGGAAAGAACTTTCAGCAGAATAAACATGATGGAATAGTAAAATATTCAACATAAAGAAACAAATCTCAGTTTAAAAATACTTTAGCTTGATTGCCAGTTTTTCAGGTAGTTCAAGGGGATTTATTTCCTATAGAAACATTGATCTTTAATTTTATAATTACAGTGGAAAAATAGGATTGATCTCAATAAATGAACTTTGTATGTGTATTTCAGTAGTATCTGAAATCTTGGGAATTTAGCCTATCACTTGCTCAAAACAGCACTCTCTTGAAGTAATCTGGATTTCAAGTGATCTCCCATCATTTCAAAAGATTTAAAGGTGACATAGGTTACTCTACAGAGGCTTTTAGACCCACATAAAGTAATTTAGGAAGTTATAAAATATAAATTAGTCCTAGGCTTGATAAGAATATGCTTTGACTATTTTGAAAATGAGGGGCTTACAGGATATCTGAGGATCCAAGATGAGGAAAACTAGTATAGAAAAGAGCATTATCAATTTGTTTTGAGGCTATTTAATTTAATACAAAAATAGCTTATTTTAAAAAGTGAGATCTTTTTAAAACAAGTAGCTCATTGGAAATACAGGAAACTATAGCAAGAGAAAAATATGGGATAGTTTTTTCTGAAATCCAAAATGTTACAGAATAGTATAAAAAATAGTATTTTGAAACTTAATTATGTAAGCCATATATTAATATGTTCTTGAACAAATTCAAGCAATTTAATTTAGAGCAATTTAGAAATAGAGCAAATTTCAAGAGTCCTTTATCCCACTCAAGAAGTATTAGATTAAAAAAAAATTATGCCAGAATTGTGGTTTATTTTAAATGTCTGTCAGTGTCTTTCTCTCTCTCCCTCCTTCCCTCCCTCTCTCCTTCTCCCCTCTCTTTCCCTCTCCTTCCCTTCCTTTCTCTCCCTCTCTCTTTCCTTCTCCTTCCCTTTCCCTCCCTCCCTCTCTCTCTCTCTCTCTCTCTCTCTCTCACTCTCACACACACACACACACACACACACACACAGTGCCTGAACTCACTCATAGGTAGGAAGTTTTTGAGACTTTAGTGCACAGCCTTGCAATTAAAATAACAAAACCTTGAATACACTGTACATAGACTATGTTTTATTTTTTGCTTTAAAGTGGTGATAAATAAATCTAATATATTTTAAGATATGCTTAGGTAAGTTCAGACCTTTTAGATAAACCAGATTTTCTGAAAATTTATCATAGGATTTAATGAACTTAAGCTAATACGTATGTATATTTCTCCACTCTGTATATTTAATATATTCGTTCTTCAATGTTTGGTAACTTTGTGAAATAATTCTTAAAGTATTATTTTTAAAACATTAATCTTTTCTCATTTTGTTAGTTAATTGAATCAACCAGCACTATGGATGGAGCAATTGCTGCTGCCTTGCTGATGTTTGGTGATGCAGGTATGCCTGACTTTGTTTCAAGCCATGCTGACTTAACTAGTTATATAATAAATATCTTCTCATTTTAATATTACTCTTTAATTTACCAAGCTCCTTCATGAATTCTTAGAGGAACCTTAGGAGGTATTAACAGCTTCAGGGTTTTTAGATGAAAATTGTGAAGAGTAAGAAGTTTTAAAAAAAAAAAGGTTAAGGGAATTACCCGAGGTCATAAAGCTACTTGGGAACTGGATTTTCTAGGTTGATATTTTTTCCCCCAAAAAGGGAAGGGGGCAGTTTTTTCATTGGTAATTTTGCTTGTTCTCTATAGATCAAATCTCATATCAGTGAAGTTTTGGGAGGTATGTGTTCTTTCTTAAGTGTCCTTGCTAATTGCATTATAGTTTTATTTACATAAATTTGAGTCAGGAACATAATGTCTTAAGGAACGTCCTAGCTGGTAATCAGCATTCCTACATTTAGTAAATATTTACTCTGTAATCCAGGCTTAGAATACAAAAATAAATACATTTAATGGAGCTTGCATTATAAAAAACACCTCCAGTTATTTTTTTAGTAAATGCTATCTAGATTTTTTTTTTGTACATACCAAACAAGTAAAAATAACCTATAATCTCACTACCAAATAATTTAAGGAATGAAAGCAAACCTACACACTATTATACAACACACACACACATTAGATTACAGAATATGATTATAGTATTGGTTTACATTTTAAGAAAAATCATTTGATGATTTACCATGGATAACTTGTCAGTGCAATCAGATTTATCTAATGAAAAAATGCCTCCAAAACATTCCTCTGTGACTACTAATAAACAGTTTATTAACTGTTTCTCTGTTAATTCGCATTTATGGTTACATTATTTCATTAACTGTAGTACAAAAGTAAATAGCCTTGTAAGTAAATCTTTATGTTATTATTTCTATAGGCTAAACTTCAAACTAGGATGCTGAATCAAAGGGTATGCACATTTTAAAATTGAACATGCACTTCAGTGTTAATTTTAAAAGTTCTGCCAATTTATGTGTCCATCGACAGTGTGAATGAGCGCCCGTTTTCCTAAGTGGGTAGTTATACAAAAATAGAAAACACCATAATGTGTTCTCATGGGCCCATCATCTTTCTTCAACAATTATCTACCTCATATTTACCCCCCTAAATAGATTGTATTGGAGTGGATCCAAAGATGATGATATTTTATCCACATGATCTCTCATTCATAACCAAATCATACAGTTCTTCCTTTTCCTTTACTTACTAGCTGTATAACCTTGGGCAGTGTTGCCTAACTTTTCTGTCTGTCTCCATTGCAGGAAAATAGTATGATAATAGTATCAAACTCTTAGATTGTTATGAAGAAGTGATAAAGTTATTGTAAATTTCTTATAGTGAGTGGCACATAGTTAGTACATGTTAGCCTTTCTTTGTTCTTAAGGGCCGTCTGATAATAGGAAATGGTACAGGAGAAGGTTGAGTGTGTCTTCATGACAGTATCCCTACTGTAAAAGTTCCTGAAAAATGGTAGGCTCAGTTAACATTTGTTGAGTTGCTAAATGGTTTGGGGCATTTTACATGTTCTTTCTTGTCTTCATAATATCTCAGTATTCCAGAATCTTTCCACTGAAAAATTTGTTGGATAACTTTATTCCACAGCAGTGTCTAATCTTTTTTCTCTTGAGCAATTTATGTCATTCCACTTTATTCATTAATTTAACAGATATTTATTGTGCTTCTACTGTTGGATGCCAGATACTATTTTAGGCACTGAGGGTACATGCCAAAACAAAATGGACAAAACCTCTGCCCTCATGGAGTTTACAGTCCTTATTAAGTTTGAACTTAAGCTGAGGTTTTTTTATTCTCATTCTTATACTAGACTGATATAATTTTTTTTTTTTTTAGTGTTAAGTGTCAAATTACAAGGAAAGAAAAAAATCAGGTTTTTCTTGTTTTTTTTAAGTAAACTTCCATGCTTCCTCTTAGAATGGACAGGATAGTCATATATCAGTCATCCTTATCTTTAGAATAGTACACTTAGAGGTAATGTATAGAATGACAGCTTTGTCTCACCAACAAAAGGCCTGTAAGACATCTTGGACAGTTCCACAAATCTTGATGTTGAACATTGGTTTTACCACAAATTACAATCTTTTATAGACAGTATCATCCTGCATGTTAAACAATAAGGGTATCTTTTTTGCATCGCCTTCTGAAAGTTTTCATTTATGAATAAGTTATAAAAACAAAAATGTGTATCTGAAATTTTACCCTGCTTTAAAAGGTAAAAATATGAATTTACTGATGTTGTCAGGAGTCTAGCTATTTCTTCCATTTCTCTATATATGTATGAGTAGGCAAAACATTTTTATGTGACTATCATCCTGTTATTTTTGCTGTTTTGTAACCTTCTTTATTTCTAAAAGTCTACTCAGTTCTTTGTAAAAGTGTATCCTGACTTGTGTAATAGCTTATTAATGGGCACTTAGATACTTAATTAAAAAATTTTTATGTACGCCTAAGCAAACATTCTCCATCAGTTTTGTAAATAAATTCCTAGAAGAAGAATTGTTGGACTGAAAGAAACACACATCTAAAATTCTGAGATGTATTATTTAGACTACCTTCCAGAAACACTGTTAACAATTTATAATGTTTAGAAGTGGCTCTTTGCCCACAGTCTGCTACAACTGTCCTTTTAATCTTAGGATGAATAAAAAAAGGGTACTTTATTTTACCTGTCTTTAGTTATTAATGAGGTTGACCATCTTTTCTCTTTTTTTTTTCCTATTGAACTGCCTGTTTGTGTTCTTTGTTCATATTTTCTTTTTGCAGTTTCATGTTTTACTTTTTATTTTTAAATATTGAATTTAAGGAAAAAATATTTTTATTTGGGGTGTGAGGTACATGTCTAACCTACTTTTTTTCTTCCTGAAATTGATGATGGGTGCACCCCAAAAAAGGTGGGAATGTATGAGACACGTAATTGGGAAGTGGTATTTAACATAGAATGTTAACTTGTTTTCTTTAGATACATGCACAATTTTTGGTTAATAATTATAAATATATATGTAGGTAACTAAGCATTGTGTGCTCTTATGTAACCTTTTGTACTAAATTTTTAGTTATGTGTTTTCTCCCACATATATTTGCAGATTTATGTCTGTAGCCATTTTATAAACATGTAAAAATTTGATGCCATATTATTAACCACAGAAAGATATATAAACAGATACTTAGGGCTGAAACATTCTTTATTGACCAAGAAAAAGCTTTTGTTCTTTTTAAGAAAGGATTAAACATGTCTAGGTGACATGGCATAAATCACCTAGTTTGAAGCTTTTTTTCAGACTTTGAATATTAGGATATTACTAATGGTATTCACTTAACCCCAGCATATATAGATGATAGAGTGGTGGTTATATTTTCCCCTTTTTAAAGTGGATGCTGGCAATTAGTTGGCATATGCAGAATGCACATTCACTTTATGAAACAAAGGGGAAAAAATTTAAGCATGCATACTTAAAGCATGTAATTACTATACACTGAAATGTTGATGGCATTCAGTTTTGTTATAGCCATATTATGAAATTTTCATGCTAACAGCTTAAAAGCTGTCATGTCTGTATTTATTTTCAATATTATATTTCTACAAGTTTTATTTCTAACTGCATAGTTAGATATAATTAATAGTTGATATAATTAATACTGAAATCTTAAACCTTTGTAAACTTTCAGCAACTGCTTTCATACTAGCACTGCAGTATGTCTCTGGAATTTGCTCTCTGAAAGCGAAGGTACTGAAGAAGTATATGAATGTATACAAAGTAAAAATTACACAACATAGCCTCTCCAGATCATGTAGATTGAGTTCTCTCAGTCATAACAGAATGTGCAGATTTCCTATTACTGTCATACAGCCCTCTCTTGTGTTATACTTTCTTGTTTTTAGGTTAAGAGCATTAATCGCTTGAGCTCTCTGTATCTCAGTTCCTCCTAATTTGTAAAATGAGTTTATACTTACTTTGTAGGTTTCTTGTGGAAAGTAAATGAACAGCAGTTTATAAAAGTCCCCTGCAAAGCCTGGTACAGTAGACAATTACTGACAATTATCTGATGCTATTCAGATAAGCTGATGGGCTCAAGTTTTTTTTTTTCACTACTAAACATTCAGGCATTGGGGAGAACCTCTTCCTATTATAGAATTACTTTCAATTTAAAGATGTGTATTTTTAGCATTAAATAATGTGATGGTTTACAAATAAGTACATTTTTACAGTGATTTCTACTTCTGAAAGACTGAAAAGAGGCTCTGTTTATTTTTCCTTCAATTCAGTTAACATTTATTGAATGTATGTCATATGTAGAAGAAATTACATTGGGCCTGATGTCAAGAGAACTGTCTACAAGTATATTCATTATAGTAACATTTTTGCCTTTGTTTTGCATTAATGATTCTTATAATATCTGTGCAAACTTTGAATGTTCTTCTCTGTTTTAGAAGGTGGTGGACCTAGGAAAAGAAAATTATCTTCTTCTTCAGAGCCATTTGAGGAAGATGAATTTAATGATGATCAATCTATGAAAAAGAAGAGATTGGATCAAGTGAGTTAATTTGAATTGCAACATCAAAATTAGTTGCTTAAGCACAGAATTTGTTGAGTCTGTGGACATACTAAAAATGCACCTCAGTGAATCAGTCTGCTCTCTTACAACTAAGAAAATTTATGGTTGCATCTCATTTGTGACTGGTTTTGCTTTCTTTTTAATTTATCCAGTGTTAGTTGCTTATTTCTGAGTTATAAAATTAACTTTAAAAATATTCTAGTGGTGTGGTAAAGTACCTTTTGGGGAAAATATACTTTAAATTTTATTTCATAAAATTTAATAGATACATATGGTTGAACAACACTTACGTAAAACAGTTGTTACCAGTACCAGCACCATTTCATACTCCTCAGTGACAACTACTTATAATTCTTATAGATGACTCCTTTGATATTTAACTGCTTATCTAAAAATAATAGTGGTTATGCTTTTACTGGGTTATTCTAGTGTTCCATTAACTTTTACTTTATGGAGTAGATCTACTAAGAGGCCTCCCAGTGAATCTAGACATAGTCCTCCCTGTCTGTATTCATGACAGCACAATTTCTTTTTGGTAATCAAAATCAGTCACCCCAACTAGCACAGTAACCTCCTCCTTTGCCTGTGATTTAGTGATGCATGAAGCCGTAAATAGCAGATGGCAATCTGTACCCTAATTTAATGGGATAGTTGTTGTGTCCCTCCATAGAAGTATTCTTGCCTTGAGAACTAATAACGATAGGAAGGAAAAATTCTTTGAGTTTTAGGTGTGAGGAGCTACTAGTATAAGAGACTAGGCCCACGTTTTAGTTTACAGACCTACGTATAACGGCTGTAGAAGAAATAGCATCATATTGATTGCTGGTTCAAAGCACTTACTTTGCTTGTACATCTGTTGAACAGCATGTTAGCCTTGTAAGGTGTTATCAACAGGTTCACATTCTGAATTTTCATTGTGATACCACTGTTCTGTATGCCAGCTCCTTCTAGGTATTGAGGCACATGGTGAGATCAGTGAATTCCATGAATTCCAGTGAAATTAGCTCCCCTGGCCAGAAACGTTGACCGTTGTGTCACAGTATACTGTGACTGAGTTAAGCTTTCTATATATCTGTATATGATGCATTAGTTTCCTAAGGACAGTGTAGCAAAGGACCACAAACTGAGTGGCTTAAACAACAGAAATATATTGTCTCACGGTTCTGGAAGCTAGAAGTACAAGATCTAGGCATCAGCAGGGTTGGTTCCTCCTAAAGGCTGTTCCATCCTTCTCTAACTCGCTGATTAGAGTTGGATTTGAGGGGATAGAAAATGAGTTGTTGGAGAGCTAGAGTCCCACCCTGATGATCTAACCACAGAAGACTTGGAACAATTTGCTGCTGACGGCCATGTGGATGCAGATGATGATTTGCTGGCAGTCTTTGGTCTTCCTTGACTTGTAGATCTCTGCCTTATCTTCACAGTGTATGCTCCCTGTGTGCTTGTCCATCTCCAAATTTCCTCTTTTTATGGGGACACCGGTCATTGGATTAGGGGCCCACCCTAATGACCTCATTTTAACTTGATTACCTCAGTAATAATTACCTTAGACCCTGTCTCCAAATGAGGTCATATTCTGAGGTACTGGGCATTATTCAACATAAGACTTTTAGAGGGACACAATTCAATCCATAACTGGTGTTGCCAAATCCAGGGGGGTAGGAAAGGCTAATCCATACTCAGAGTAGATTTCTGTTACTGTCCCTTTCGTGATGAAAGGGGTCGAATTTAATCAACTTGCCACCAGACAGTTGACTACATCTCCCAAGGTATGGTGCTGTCATGGGAACTCATTGTTGGCCTCTGCTTTGGCAGGTCAGGTACTCACCAGTAGCAGTAGCCAGATAAATGTTGGTGTGAGAAAGTCTTACCTTGATCTGTGTGCACAAACTTAGTCCATGTTGCCATGGCCGTTTGTATATAGACACGTTGAGCATGCATCCAAGCGCATCCAAGCATGCATCCAGTCTTATTTTCGTGTTCAGAGAATGAATCATCTTGTCCACGTGATTATTAAAAACTCCTATGCAATAGATACCTTTGCCGAACATTCATGTGGGATGCTCTTACCCTTACATTGTGTTCTCAGAAAAACTTCTAAGTCCAACCGTGTACCTCTTCCCCGATCTTCCACTCTTGTTCTTCTCCTTGGCTGTTGTCCATGGTATATCATTGATCTGTACCTCTAACCATCTTTTCTATACAAAATGGGCAATAAGTTGCACTGCCCGAAGTTGTGTACAGTGCTGCCGTCTTCAATGAGATTATATTGTAAGCAGTTGTTCACATTCAGCTGGTTCTAACAGTTATGTAAACTCTGTAAAAGAAGTTCAAGATTTTTCTCCCACTTTATCTGATCATAAAGAATTCTGCAAAGTGCAGTAGATATTGGTTGAAGGAGGCTTTTTTTCTTCTGCCTCCAAAAACCACCTCTCTCATACAGTCTCGTGGTAAAAATGTGTTAGCAGCATTTATGGCTTACTATTTAAAGTGAACATTTAAGATACTAATTACTGTAATTGAAGGTGAGAATGCAGACATGGTTATAGAATTTTAGAAGAGATTTAACATTGGAGCGGCCATTGCCACCATTTTAGAAGCCTGGAGTGATATAACAAAAGAGTGTTTGCATTATGTATCGTGGAAAATTTTTCTTGCCTTGATTTTTGATTTTGAAGAACTTGAACCTTCAGAGAAATATTTTAAAATTCACAACAAACTGTTGGTTTAGGAAAACAAGTTGGATTTGAGGGGATAGAAAATGAAGATGTAGACTTGGAACAATTTGCTGCTGAAGGCCATGTGGATGCAGATGATGATGATGACAGTGACAATGAAAATCAGAAGTTTACACCATGACAGATTAACAGTAAAGTTATCAGGTGTTTTAAATGTTGTTGAAAACAGTTTTACTGTTTACTTCAGCCTTTTCTTTACTGAAGATAGTGGCTTTAATGCTGAACATAGTAGGAGAGTTGTTCATGGCATCCAGTTGAATCTTGAACCTAACAGGCAGCTGTATTTGTTTTATTTTTTTCTTAAATATATATATTTTTAAATTTATTTTTCTTATCCTTTTTTTTTTTGGCTGCGTTGGGTCTTCATTGCTGCGCGTGGGCTTTCTCTAGTTGAGGCGAGCCGGGGCTACCCTTCATTGCAGTGCGCAGTCTTCTCATTGTGGTCTCTTGTTGCAGTTGCAGAGCACGGGCTATAGGCGTGCGGGCTTCAGTAGTTGTGGCACGTGGGCTCAGTAGTTGTGGCGCACAGGCTTAGTTGCTCCACAGCATGTGGGATCTTCCTGGACCAGGGCTTGAACCCGTGTCCCCTGCACTGGCAGGCGATTCTTAACCACTGTGCCACCAGGGAAGCCCCAGGCAGCTTTAATATGAGAGGAGGAGGCTAGCAAAGTTAGCAGACATTTATTGATTTTATTTATTTGTTTATTTTTAAGTTAATATGTATATTTTCAGCCATACAGCAGAGATAGCACAAGGGCAGTGAGTCACACCTTTCCATAACTGTTCATTTTCAAATAACCGTTCATCTACCATTTCATAGTAACTCATAAGCTACAACTCTTGCAATGTTAACATCCCCAAGCAAACTTGAGTTCATATTTATTTTAGTATTTACGTATTTCTTAACCATTTAACGTGTAAAACTATGCTACCCTTCTTTTAAGGTTTCTTCCTTTGTTTAAATGTGTCACTAATGAAGTTTTTGAATGTTATACCTCTAACACAATTTTTCTTAAACACGGTAGCTTTTATTTTCATCATTTTGCACGTGCAATAATTTTTGGAAATGGATGTGTCATGTTATAGCGGAACAGATTGTAGTTGTCAGCAGAAGAGGACAGGACCTTTCTTTGAAGCCATATGGGTGTCTGCCATGATTTTCCTGTTGGGGATTTCCAGAGACTTCAATACAACATCCTTATGAGCCACAGATTCTTTGGGAATCACTGCATTTACTTACTGGTCACAAAACCCAAGTGGCAAAGGACCTTGCACTGCACTCTGGACCTGCTACAGAGCCTTGTCTTAATCTGGGCCCCATTCCTGACAGACTTAAGGGCTCTTCATAAACTGATCAGAGCGGCACACACTGTACTGAAGTATATATATACATTGCCTCCAGGATCCAAAGAAGCCCACTGAAGTGTTGTGCCTCTCTCTCAGAGGCACCAGTGCCAGCCATTTGTCTTTTTTTTTTTTCCGGAGTGGAATTTGCAGCATGCTCCAGATTGGACCCCTGTATAATTCATGAAAGTGGTGGGCCCAGGATTTGAGGGTGGTTATTTTCTACTCTAGCATGCATGTTTCTTACTAAGGTCATCTAAAAATAGCCACTGCTTCCTGCTTATCAAGTCCAATCTGTGTGACGTCTTCAGTGTAGAGGATCAAAGTGATATACTGTGGACTGTGCAAAACTATCAAAGTCCTTGAGTACTGTTTTATGAAAGAGAGATGGAGATTCACCATAGCTCTGAAAACAGTGAAGGTGTATCCATCACTGACCCTGCCCAGACAAAAGCAGATTGCTTCTACTAGTCTCTTCTAATTACTGCTAGAGTAATAGTCTCATAGTTATATTGATTTTCTCTAGTAAAATTAGCAGCTGGTTTGGCAGCTACAGTTGGGGTCGTCACCTGTTTGTTTATGATAATCTAAACTAATTCTCTATGACCCATGCAGCTTTTGTATAGGCCACGGAGGCACATTACCCTGAGATCTGGGATGATGGAGTCAGTCTCTGCAGTTACCTCAGAAATATGGTGTTGCTGCTGCTGCTTCTTCAGAGGGACAATGCTAGTGCCTTAGATTTGGTATTTTCTACAATTATGGCCCTTAATCCATGGGTCAAGGAGCTAATGTGGGATTTCTGGCAGTGACAAATTTGTCAGTTGCAACTTTGCATTCTGAAACCAGAAAGATAACCACAGGATTGATTCATAACCCCTGGACCCACTAAGACGATTTGAGCCCAAAGGTTGTGTATCACCTGGCTTCTGTAAAGCTCGGGCATAACCACTGAACTGCATAGGTATTTTCAGTCACCAGGTGTTAGCAGAGCTGATAGAAGTGTGGGATCCGAGAGCAAAGAGCAAATCGGCACACGACCTACTGAATGTTTAATTTGTGCTGTCACATATTTAATTCCCAAAAGATATTTACTGTTTTCCAAATATTTTAACTTTTTTTCTTTAGGTGAAATTCACATAGCATAAAATTAACCATTAAAAATTCAGCGGCATTTAGTACATTCACAGTGTTGTACAACTACCACTCCTATCTAGTCCCAAAACATTTTTATCACCCAGTAATAGCATGCTGTATTTTTTAAGCAGTTTCTCCCCATTCTCTTCTCCCCCTAGCCCCTGCCAACCACCAGTCAGTTTTTTCTGTCTCTGGATTTACCTATTCTGAGTATTTCATATACATGTCATCATAAAATATATGACCTTTTGTGTCTAGCTTCTTTCACTTAGCTTGATATATTTGAGGTTCATCCATGTTGTAGCATGTGTCAGTACTTCATTCCTTTTTTTAGGGCTGAATAATATTCAGTTTTATGTGCAATTTGTTTATTCATACTTTGATGACGTTTGACTCATTTCAAATCATGAATGTGCTATGTGAATGACTAAAGTTTAGGAAACACTTAGGTAATGGAAAAACACTGATCCAGGGTTAGACACCTAAGTTTCTATTTGTACCTCAGCTGGCTGTTATCCATCTGTGACCTTTAAAAGGATTGTTCTTCGAGTTTCAGTGTCTTCATCTGCAAAGCGAGGTTGGCGGTATGAATTTTTGATGGCTTTGAAATGCTTTCTCCAAATATTAATGTTTTATTGTTCCCCTGCTCAAAATCCTCTTGCTTTCTGAATAAAGACTGACCTCAGTTTGGCACTCCAGACCTTTAAGCAATATTAGCGCTGGTCTAATTTTTAAGCTTTATAGCATATCCACGGTCTCTGTGCTGCAGCCGACACAGGCCACTTACTATTACAAAAACACATCTAGTTTTCTTCTTCCTACTCCTAACTTGCATACCATCTTATGTCTCTGTTGTGTGGAACTTCATCTTATTCCTGTGTGCAAGAAAGGTATCGCTCACAATTTAGATATTTCTCTCTTAGTGAAAGAAAAAAATAGTATTGTTGTTGGATAAGAATGGAGGTAAAAGAGAAAATATGAAACCGTGCTTTTCTCTCTCATGTTTGTATAGCTTGTGGTACAGTATCTTAGCAAAGTAGAAAAATGCTTTTAGATTGACTAAATGCAAGGTTTTTCTTATATATGAGCCCAAGGAATCTTTTTTTGTTTAAATGTGGAATTTTAACCAGTTTCTTCAAATGAAGTTAAGTGACAGAGGAAAGAGATAGTGGGTATGAGTAGCCACAGTTCCCAAATTAATGTTTAATTTATATATTATTTAGTTTTGTATAAGTTTCTTTGTCATTGTGTCACTTTTGTTGTGACTGAGCAGTTAATATTTAAACAATTCAAGACGGAAGTAAAAGTAAACTTTTTTTCTCTCAGTATTTGAAATTTGTAGAGGATATGAAATTGTCAGCACGGATGAGGTGTTTTGGTTTGGTTCGGTTCGGTTCGGTTTGGTTCGGTTTTTGCCATTAGCTTGGAGAGACTTCAGTATACCTGAATTATTTCGAGTTAGTTTGAGGATCATTCTAGTTGTTTTAGCAGATTTAGCTTATTTTGAGCATTGTATGAGTGAAGTGTGAGTTACTGGATATGTAGTCAAGGTCTTTTGAGTGATCTTAAACCAGTAATATTTTTTATCCTTAAGATATAAATTTGTCCATTTTCACATGAACAAAAAGAAACATTTTTGGATTCTTCTTGATCGAATGTGAAAACTTCCAAATCAAGTCAAAATACAAATGTGATTGTCTTAAGACTGTTGTTATTGATGATATCTTAAATTGGTTCTCTTTTTTACCTCCCCATTAGGGAGAGGAGTCAAATGAGTCTGCAGAATCTAGCAGTAATTGGGAAAAACAGGAAAGTATTGTGTTGAAATTGCAAAAGGAATTTCCCAATTTTGATAAAGAGGTGAGTAGTCATGTGCAGAAATTTAATCAGTATGTACTAAATGTTTGTATTACAAAATAGTCTTTTGAGATCAACCATGTGAAAAGCTTAGGGTGAGTTTTGCACTGTTCTGATTAAATATTCTTATTTATCAATATTATAAAATATCTTTGTACTGCTAGTTTACATTATTTATTTACCTTATTTGCTAACTATAGTATCAGCATTATAATGGTAACATCATGTAATCATAACAAACATAACTGTAGTAACAACTGTCATCTCATATAAAATGCAGATCCTCTACAAAGCCATCTATAATCCCAAGTCACTTGTTTTAGCTTTCTTTATATTCTCATCCTTTAAATTTTTCATGAAGAATTTTAAAGTGTAATACTGTATTTCAGTGTCTTAATAAGCTTTGGTGTATTTGATAGATAGTAAAAATACTTTCAGGGTCAGTAAAGACCCATGCCAAGCATGCCAGTGCTAAAAATCCTTGTGTTTAATCACCTTATTGTACTTGAAAACACATTATTTGTTTAACATTGGGAATACATTTACACTTGTATTGATTTATTCAGTATATGTACAGGTAGTACATCTGCTAAATTCTGATGAGCTGAATGCAGAGTCTTGTTGCTATACTGGTTCTTTGCATATGTTCAAATTACATGTTTTGAAGTTGGCAGTTTATAAAAGCCTAGCTGCATGTTGCAGTTTAATTGAGCAAACATGTTTTCATACTCTAGTGTTCAGAGCACTTCATAGCAAGAGTAGAAATGCAAAAACTATCAAGCTTCCCTCCCTTTGAAGCAATTTACGAAAGTGAAATTAAATATACAGAAAGCATTTGTAAAGCAACATAAAAACAAGTGTGAAATAATCAGATATGAATTCTATTAAGTTTTCAGGTGATTTACGTATTTTTAAAAGAGCATAAAAGTTTTCAACAAGTTGTTAATTTTAGATTTTTAATAAAAAGATCAATGACTTATTTCTAGGAATTAAGGGAAGTACTCAAGGAACATGAATGGATGTACACAGAGGCTTTAGAATCTTTAAAAGTGTTTGCGGAAGACCAAGGTAATTATCTGTTCTATGTCATTACAGAAAATTCATATTTCCCAATATATTATATCTTAGTATATAAGAAAATAGTAAACCTATTAGCTAATAACCAGAGAATGGGATTGCACAAGATGTTAGAAACCAGTTCCCAGATGTTTTGGCCTGTTCTTTACTGCAGTGTAGAATGAAACAATAAACATTTTTTTCTATTTGGCTAACTTTTTTTTGATAGTTAAGTCTACTTATAAACTACCATGTTTTATTGAGTACAAAAGAAACATTTTTTTTTTTTTTTACATTTTAACAGCTCTTAGGAAAGATCTTACAATTGCTGGTGTCTTATAATCACTATAACGTAGATGTCCTAGCCTGCACTTACATGAATAGCAAAAGCACCAGTATCAGAAACTTATAAGATGGTTATCACTGGCATGGAAGAAAGTCCCTGATCCCATAGTGGAACATTTTTAACGTTAGGAACCAAAGGGTAGAGAAGTAGTGGGGAGGAGTTGAATCACACATGTTTAGCAACATCCTTAAGAAGGCCAGCTTTTTAAAAGGCCAACACAATGGCTTTAGGTGTTTTGTTGTTTTTGTCTGTTTTTAATAAATTATTTTAGGAAATGCTACACAACAAATGCTCTCGATGGCACAGAGAATGATATTGTGTGGAGAAAAGAAAACCACCAATATCACCAATTCTGAGTCTGAAAAAAGAAGGGAAAGATTATGAATGTGAAGAAATGTGAAGAATATTCAATTTATTTTGCTTACTTTTTAATATGTGTACAAGAATGAATGTATGATAATATGCAAGTCTAAAAGCTCTTGGACTGAGTAAAACATAAACATTCTAAATAACAAAATACTGTGTTATAGAGTAACTGTTCGTATTTCTTACTAGTACATAAAATAAGTGTACCTTCGATCACAGGCATCTTAGAAATCCATGGAATATGATAGTGTAATCAGTGATAAAGTAGTGGTGCTTTTTAATAACATATTTAAATGATTTTTGGTAATGATGAACCTAGAAGTGGGGATGGGTGATGGAAAAATTAGTCATATTGTGGATAGTTTTAGTTTAGGATGAGCATTATTTTTGCTACACCCATCAGTTTTGGCCTGGGGGTGTGGCTGCTAAATAACATCTGGGACATCTTATGTATATGCAGCTGCCATTTATATTCTCAGGATCTTTGATAGAAAATGAGGATTTATATTTAATTCGTTTAAGAAAGTTGTCACCTATTTTTGAAACTATTTCAATTCATTGTATAACTTCAGATTCTACTTCAGTATTTCTCTTTAAAGTATATCAAGATTTAACAATAAATTATAGTTGAATTCTGTATTAAAAGAAGCATGAATACTTGTATAAATCATTTTCTTACTTGAAGTTTTATTTAATTTTATCTTTAATGTAGTTATTTAATTTATATTTATATTTAATTTATATCTTTCTAATGTAGTTATTTTTGTCTTTGTACACAGATATGCAATATGCTTCACCAAGTGAATTTCCAAATGGAAAAGAAGTTTCTTCAAGGAGTCAAAATTATCCTAAAAACGCAGCTAAAACAAAACTGAAACAGAAATGTTCCATGAAACCACAAAATGGTTTTAACAAGAAACGTAAAAAAACTGTATTTAATCCTAAAAGAGTTATTGAAGACTCTGAATATGATTCAGGTTCTGATGTCGGTAGTTCATTAGACGAGGACTATAGTAGTGGTGAAGAAGTAATGGAGGATGGCTATAAAGGTAAAATTCTTCACTTCCTTCAAGATGCTTCAATTGGTGAACTTACTTTGATTCCTCAGTGTTCTCAGAAAAAGGCTCAGAAGATAACAGAACTCCGGCCCTTTAATAGTTGGGAAGCTCTGGTAAGGCTACATTCTTTTGTTTTCCCCTGTGTGTGTGTATTTAATTCACAGTACCGTTTATAGTCAAGGCATCTTCAGCCCAGGGACGCATAGATGGGTGGCCTTATCCTGTGTAGAGTCAAACATTACTTTCATTCTAAGCCAATAGTATTTCAAATAGTGTCATATGACCTAATTTTGAATGAATTAAGGGGTGATTTTCCTGAAAAACCCCAAGCTGATTGGCTGGGCATACTGTCACTCATTCTTTTGCATAGAAACTTGGTTCATTTCACTGCAGAAGAAGAAATTAGAGCTTACATTTAGGAAGGAGTTGTTTGCTAGCCTGTTCTGATCTGTTTCTACTGAGACACAATGCAGAAAGCAAGAATGTGGCGGAAGTTTTACTACAACTACTTGAAGAGCAATAGCAACGTCCAGGGGAGCTCCATGATTTAAAATGCCAGCCTAAGTGTTTTATGCTTCACCACAAAGAAGCAATTGTTTATTTTATTTTTCTTTTAAAAGTGACAGCTCAATCTCTAACATGTTTTTCTTGGTTAAACAATACGGCCATTTTATGGAGTGTAGCAGGCTGCCGCGTTTTTAATTGGAAAGATAGAAAAGTGTGTGGAAGCCTAGAATTCAAGCGTTAGGTGAAGGGAAGGCATAAGCACTGGTAAGTACACTTTGCATGATCATTTTCTGGAATTTCATTTCCTGTAAACAAGTTTTATCTAAAATACCTGTATTTTGAGTTTCATAAATGTCAACAGTCAGCAGATCTTATTCATACAGAGAAATGTAAGAACTCTGTCTTTTAAAGTTTGCTTCATATTGTGAAAATGGGGGCTTTTATAGCATGGATTCTAAACAGGCCCTCCTGTGAAAGCAGTATGTGATTTTTTACAGCTTTAGAATGTGAATTCACATCAATAGTGACTCTTGATGTTTTATGAATTTTTAGAAAGTTTTATTCCCTAACTTAGGGAGTAAAGTTGCTTTGTGATTAATCTTATACTTGGGACAAATCTATGTGAACCTAAGTTCCCTTGATGAGTATCTTGAAGTGGCAGGGTGGGAAGGTCCCTGAACAATGGTTGTAAATAGCATTTTCTAAAAAATTAAAATATTTGAAAAATATAGAAACAACATTACTAGTATTTCGTGGCTTTAAAAATAAATAAAGATATTCGTTTTGCCTAAAGCCTTTGCTTTTCCAGAGAACATCTGTCAAAGCAGGCCGTTTCAAAACTTGTTCGGCTTTGCCTAAGTGATTTATTTGTTAAAGTACTTGCTGAAGGGCGTTCTTGTTCTTCTTGTCTTCATTTTCTTCTTTCTTTTAATCTTTAATGGTCTCCTCTGTCATTACAGAGTTGGGTTGCTCGGGCTTGTTGGGATTCTAATTGACTTAATAAGGAATGCCCTTATCTGCACCAGTGTGTTTAGTCACTGTGACTACTTGCCCACGTATCTTATAGTAAAAAGTGAATTATACCAGAGTTATATGTGCCAGATGCTTTTAAAAATATTCAGTAACTTAACATGTAGAAAGCATATTTCCCCTACTAATTAATTGGCATAGTTTAAATTAGTCTTGACATGAATTTGGAGATTATGCATTATCTACTGAAACCTCCTATAGCATCCTGCCCTCTTTCTGAAAGTTGAATACAGAGACTATTTTTGCTAGCCATTCATCTAAATGTTGATTATTTTATGTAACAGTTAAAAAGTAAACTTGCCACTTGAGTTTAGTGAATACAGGGCTTAGCTATTCTGAAAAAGTTAGTAAACACAAGTTCCTGGAAATGAACAGTTTAGCAAGTCAGTGTATATGAGTTTTGAGTTTTAATTTGTTTAGAACTTTCAGCTTCTGCTTTCATTTACTTTAGAATTTTGAATATGACTGATTTAAAGATCAATTTAATGTCTTAAAGTCATCAAAGGAAAGGTCAATATTATGTACATTTTGGTAAAAAAAAATTATATAACTCCTTCCCTATTAATCAGAGAGGCTTGCTAATGTACCTGTGAACTACTTCAAAAATAAAAGAAAAAGCATTTACTTTTGTTTTCATAGCTACTGTTTTTAGAAATTCTTAAGAGAATTAATTGAAATTTTAATTTTGTTCCTCAGTCATACTTTAATGAAAATTACAAGGCATTATATATTAAGAACAAAGTGCAAATGTCTAGTAAACTCTTAACATTATTGTTGAATCTTATTAGTTTAGTCTTCAGGATTGGGGAATTTGGCAGAACTTTAAAACTCATTAATATTTCATTACAATGCATACTGAGCCAACAAATCAAAGTAAACACATATTTTAATTATGATTTTTTGCTAAAACAGAAGTCTCCATAACATTGATAGGTTAAATGTAATCATTGGTATTTCATTGTGTTATTTTATTATAAAATTAATTTGAATGTGAAAATTATTTTAGCAGTGCCTTTTAAAACAGAAGTTGAAAAGTTGTACATTATGATTATGACTTTATTGTCAAAGAATTACACTTTTAAAAAATTTAAATGCTCAGATATTCTAGTCACCCTTATTTTATTTACATGAGGAAAATTTGGTTATTTAATGAAGTAAGTTCTTTATGTTAAGGGTATTTATGTTTGCAGCTTTATACCCTTTTTAAAAATCAAAATCTAAATAGTGTTTGTCAGATTTTCTTCATAATTTTTCCATTTCTCTTATTTTTCTGCTTCCTAGCAGTAAAGTATGTGCTTATGGTAAGAAATCACATCATTAAATCATGTAGACTTTGGAAACAAAGCCAGCCAAAATGTCATTAGTTTAAAAATGTGTACTGTTAATGTGCTAAAATTGGGGTTTTTGTTGCCAAATTTCACACATTTGATGGCATCAGTTCGCCAACCACTTACTGAATTTTTATCTAGCTTTGTGCAAAATAGGGTGGAGATGCTATTACGTCTATTATTATCTTATTATGTTGCATCTTTGTACTTTAATCAGAATCGTAGTATACTGATCAAATCAAGATTCATGAATAGCTTATTCATAAATAGCTCAATCTAAAAATTTTTCATATATGCATTTAGTTCCTTAACATTTAGATCAGCATAAATGCAGTTTTCTTTGATTGTTAACCAGGCAACCCGGGTTTACCTCATGTGGAAACATTACTCGTCATGTGCTGCTCCCATCCACTAGTGACTTAGAGCACAGGTTTTCTTTTTTGCTTTGTTGTAAAATGGCTGTCTAAATTTGTGACTCGAAGAATTGTAATGCATACTACTTCCTGATAGGGTGGCTTCAGTAAAGTGTGTGATTACTGTATTCAGGCTTTGTTTTCATTTTTGTTAAGTTTGATAAATATTTATTTTAAAATTATAAATGCATTTTGAGTACTTTGTAGGCTGCTCCCAGGTATTTATAGTATTTAAGACTCCTGTCCTCAATAATGTTACTTCTTAGGTGGGGAATTAAATCTGCTTTTAAACGATTTCCCCCTTCCTATAGAAATGCAAAATTATTTGTACTGTAAGAGTGACACATGGTGGTAAGAGATAGGTACTTCAGTCGGTGAGTGATTTAAAAAGATAAAGACCTTAAAGTAATAACGACTTTTTAATCAAAGAGATAGTTATCAGGGCCATGTTGATGTTCTTTTTTCATGTAATTATCCAGTTAAGTAGCAATTACTTTTTTTCTCTTTTTTTCCCTCTGAGAAAATAGCTTTATCATTTTTTTGAAGAACGATTTGTTTTGTCTAAAATTGAAACAGTACATGCGAGAACAAAGAAGAAAATCAAGTTTAGCCAAAATTCTACCAAAGATACTTCCCACTTTAGACTTTATTGACCATCCATCTGTTTATGAATATGTTTGTATATTTCATATTATGTAATTAGAATCGTATTTGCTGTGCTCATCAACAACTTTAGATTTACTAGTGGATCCCGCATTTACAGAGTACTTTGTATTTCTTAGGTCTTGTTTTAGTGAAGCTAAGTAACTTACAGGATTGTTAAATGCTTTTTGTCTTCAGCAAGCAGTAACATAACAGTAGAGTGTTCTTACACCTTTCCTTAGGGGCAGACACCCATTTTCCCTGCCCCCCACACACCTAATAAAAGTGTTTTGGAATTAAATGTTGGGCTTCTTTTAATGTTTTTATTTTTTTATTATTTATGCGTGTATTTAGATCAAGTTAAAAAATTCTACAGGCTTGTTCTCCCTGAAAATCCATATCCATCCCCTTCTCCAGCCTATTTCCTGTACTACAGATAACTGCTTCTACATCTTCTGTCTGATTCTTATCACTTCCATATCTAGGAATATAAAGATAATGCTTTTTTAAAATTTTTCAGTTGCAGGCCTTATCTTTTGACATGACATAGACATTATAGCATTGTGGTAGGATTAGCTCTCTTCTCGCTCTCTGTCTCACCTCACATGCCCATTTCCCATTCCCCAGTCCTATCAGTATGTTAATAATGCGGTAATTTTGAAAATCATTTTTTAGTATCTACATTGTTAGACTATGCAAATGCCTTTTATAGCTGAGCCATGTAATATACTACATGATTACTTTTTTTCCTTGCTCAGCATTTTGTTTTCCCTACTTACTAGTTGTCTTGGTTTTTCTGTTTTCTTAGTTTTGTATATACTTACTACTTCGGCTCTAAATTCTTCCCTAATTGTCTAAATTTCCCCTCAGTTTTTAGACACTTCAGATATTTTGTCAGTTTTATCTTCTTGGAAAAGTCTCTTCTGGAGTCTTATGACCTACGGTAGGGGAACAGCTGTGATATTGGAATTTCATTTCCCCAACATCCTGAGGAATGTTGTTTTTCTCTCTGTTGGTTCTCTTGTTTCGGAATTCCATTCATGCCTCTTTATTTATTCCCTTGGTTTTGTAAAAACCATACTTGAGGGTGAGTAAATAATATAGTGGAGCTAGATGGCCTGGTTTTGAATCCCAATTCTGACATTTTCTAGCAACTTACACGACCTTAAGCAAGTTCTTTCTCTGTTCCTGTATTTCTTCTTCTCTAAGTGGGGTGTAATTATGATACTGACCTCTGGAGAAGGCTAAGGATTAAATAAAGTTAAGTGCCCGTTCAATTGTCTGTCTCTTAAAAAATGTTAGCTGCAGATATCCACAATATTTTGTGTTGGAAGTTTTGTATATATTATTAGTGAAATGTTAAGAAACGATTATAGTTTTCTACTCTCCCCCAATATCAGTTCTAGTCATACTGAGTCAAACTTTTTTGGATCAAATCATTTTTCTCTCTCTCTCTTTTTTTTTTTTTTTTTAATTTTTTTTTTCTCTCTCTCTTTTTTTAACCCCCTCTGTGCTTTTAAACAGATTTATGACTGGTCACATTACCCACAATATATTAAGACTACATTTTTCAGCCTCCCTTTGGTAATTTGACAAATTCCTGTCCAGTGAGATATAAGCAGAAGTATACCACGATTTTGGGAAAGCGTCCTTAAAGGATCTCTTCTTCCTGTTGGTTGAGATGTCAGTGGGATGAGGACTCACATGTTGAGGATATTGAAGCAACAAAGTAGAAGAATTCTTTTTTTTTTTTTTTTTTTTTGTGGTACGCGGGCCTCTCACTGCTGTGGCCTCTCCCATTGCAGAGCACAGGCTCCAGACGCGCAGGCTCAGCGGCCATGGCTCACAGGCCCAGCTGCTCCGCGGCATGTGGGATCTTCCCAGACCGGGGCACGAACCCGTGTCCCCTGCATCAGCAGGCGGACTCTCAACCACTGCGCCACCAGGGAAGCCCCCTAAAGTACTAGATAGATCTAAATTCTAATCCAGCAGCAATAATTTGGGTCATCTCTAATGTTGGTTGGTTTGTATGGAAAGAGAGGGTAAAGAGAGTTGGAAGCCTCACAGAGTTAAGTTGAAACTTTGACTTTAGAAATAACCAAAATGTCAAGTTCATTAAAAGTCTCAATCAAACTGTTGCAGCATCATGAAGTAAGAGTAAGAGTTGCTTTTTGCACACCCCTTCATTGCCCCTACAAAAATATCAAACATAAAAATTAGAATACTAAATGAACCCTCATGTACTCATCACCAGGTTCAGTTATCAGCTTATGTCTGATCTTGTTTCATCTATCCTCTCTGTTCGCCCCTCCCCATCTCCCTTTCCCTCTCTCTCTCCCTCTCTCCCCCCTCCCT